>NW_019416516.1:319820-383052 GCF_000390285.2 Anoplophora glabripennis
CCCCCTCCCCCACTTTTCGTGTTTTGAGTCACTTTTCGCGCGTGCGAGCGATAGCTTTTCCGCTGATTTATCTATGTTGCCGATAACTTATCGATATGAAATTTTTTTCCAGTTTAGAACTCGGAAAAACGAAGTCACTGGATCAAAGATTATTGCTAAATTGTTTATAAATTAACGGTAGAAGCCGATAAACTTTGACCGCTTATATCTCGAGAACCAATAAACGGAATTTAACTTTTTTTTAAGAAGCGTCTTTCTGAGTACTTTAAAATTATAATTTTTGAAAAAAACTAAATTGCAAATAGAAAATTGTTTAAAAATAAAAAAAGTGTTAATTTTAAAAATTTACTGTAGCCGTCCTGATCAACCCATTTCAATTTTTCAAAAACCGTTTGAACGGTTGAGCGGTCTTTCCTATGTGAAATATTTTTCAAGTATCTAGATGCTTTATTTGAGGCCGTGCAACATTTTGAAAATTCGAAAATTTATTTTCAAAATATTATTTTGCGAAAACTATCAAACCGATTTTAATGAAATTTGGTGTGTTGTTTTATTATACTCTAAAGTTTTTTTTACATTAGAATGCCCTCGGAGCAATTAAAATATTTTAAAAAAATATTTAAAAAACTTGATTTTGCTTTTTTTTTCATCAATTATTGCTATTTTGCAACATCGGTAATAAATTTAGACATATTTAACTTACAGTATATTGTGCAAAATTCAATTCTAAAACTTTTTTTCCTCTTCAATATTCTTCCAAAATGCGTAGGTTCCAAGATATAAAAAACTTGGATAAAATAGGTATTTTTTAAATTTTTTAAATATTTTTGCAATTTTGAAAATGTTCTGGACCTCGCCCGGATCTAGGGATCTACACTTTTATTACGTGAGTTGGACTGAAGGTATTCCAGCAAAAATTAGCTTGCCCCCTCTTACATCCAAGGAGTGGGATATTTAGACAGATTCGCCCTGGTCTATTGGGGATATAGAAACTTTACAAAAGGTCATGGAAGATGTGCTAAAAAGAGCTCATATTTGTCATCGCGAAAGAGGACATCGTTTGTTAGACATTTTTCGTAGATAGTTGAAAAAAACACACTTTGTATTTTTTTTTTAATTTAAAGTCGTGAAGGTACTTTTGTCCTTTTGTATATTATTAAGTTCCCCAAGAATCTGCAAGATAATATGGAGCAGCTTATAACGATTAAAAAAGTCATGCACAGAAAAGAAAACTAAGAAAACAGAAAAGTATGTTACAGGCTTATCTCGAATACAAGCTTGTGAAAGTGAAAACGTGGTGAATATTAAAAAAAAATATTAATACAAAAATGTTCTCATTGGTGCACTAGCTGAAAAGTAAATAGATTGAATATCTTCTAGATATCCAAGATTTTGATGAAAGTAAAAATCGAAGCATTTGTACAAGAAGCCCCTGATGGACAATTTTTATTAATGAAGATGGATTAGATTCTTTATTTATGACGTTTGATTATATTCATAATTGGCATCCACAGGATTTTTAGAAGAAAAGAACTACAAAAAATGATAGTACAAAACATAAGAAGACATGATGTTGATGATCATTAAAAGTTCCTGACAGTTGGACGCATACTGGTAATTTGGTACAATTTATTACAATGTATTCAAAACTCACCCTAAGGCAACAGTATACTAACGTGACATGAACGTGAAAAGCATTCTGAGACAGCAGCTCGCGCATGTCTCGATTGACCCGTTTGGTACGCCATTGAATGGCGGTTCTCTCTGACAGCTCTAAGAAGATGTATTCCCAAGAGAAATCGTTCGACAAAAGACAAGGAAATCTACTTCTGTGGAGCAAACATACAGTGAAGACTCTGTTGAGAATAAAATTCAAGTTTCAAATAGAATATTTTTCTGATACAGTTGCTTTGTCAGCATCCATACTTGATAATCCACAGAAGAATCTTGCACTATAGCTAGAGCTTCAGAATAAGAGATTACTATGTCTATAGATTTCAACTAGAACCTTCAAGCTTCAAAATGCTTCTTTTTTTTTTCTCGATAGGACCATTATTCACGAAGTTGCAGCCTTTCAAAAACCACTAAAAAAATGTGTACATTTTTCTGCTCCTTTAATTTTTTTTGCTGAGTTTAGTTAAGTGCTATGTAACAACTACCTTTCAAAAATCAAAATCACACCTTTGTTTGTCGCAAGATTTTGTCCCATTTCCATTGTTGTATCATCATACCGATATCCTACCCTATGTTTTGTCACCCCTCTTCAACAGTTCCCCAGCTCATGCTAATCCTGAACCTTGAGACGCTCCTATCCCTTTTTCCGATCAGCTCCCGTCGACCACTTACCATAATCGACTCTACAACAAAAACCAGACGCTCCGCACTTTATTACCTGGTGAAAAAACGGCGAGTGCGTGACGCTGACCCCGAGGCCCGCCATGCAGATCCCCAGGAACATGTCGTCGGGGGTGTCGAGCGAGGGGCACTCGCAAGCGCCGTTCTCCGCCAGCTTGTCGAGGAGAGGCCTGCTGAAGACCATCCCGCCGCCCCCAGTGATGTAATTGTATCCCCGGGGTGAGTGCACGTTGTATCCGTACCGCTCCCCCACAGCCACGTCCTCCGCGTCGTCGTAGCAGGTCAGCAGCTGCTGGAATCTGGAGACGCTAAGGGCAAGGAAGAATATTTTTACAAACTTTTATTTTCAGAAAGTTTTAGCCGCATTAAACGTTAATGTTAATGAAGGGACTGCACGCGAGAGAAGGAGCGCCGGGCCCGCGCATGCGCGTGAACACCGCTCCCGTCGCGCGCGAGATATTTTACTTGAACGTTTCAAATTCGGTTCAACACTTTTACTCACCTCAATATAGTGTCATCATCGGCCACAACAATCCATCGTGTGTCGGTGTCATTTCTTATATCCTTCGCAATATACCTCAAAATAGCCATAGTCTTCCCGCAATGGCCCTGTTCTGTATTTGGCACACCCAGGTCTATGGTAGGCACTGATTCATCTACAAAACACACCACACTTAATTCCTTACAATTCATGAACATAATCCTCACCTTTCACGTTACTAAAAAAATGAATATTCTTCGCCTGTTTGGCCCAAGTATCCTTCACAACTGGAATCCTGTCCTTGTGGTACTTGTCGCAGGTTTTAACTGCGAAATATAGTGAGCTGTTCGGTATGGGGTCGTCCTGAAAATGATTTTATGTCGGTTGCTGATATCTACGATAGCAAAATTAAGAGTAATCTTAGTTCATAATATGTGTACACACAACTAGACATTTAACAATTCGGAAAGAAAAGGATAAACTGGGAAAAAACGTTTTCTGTTTTTTTACGAAGCAAAAAATTGGAAAAATTAAAATTATTGGAAAAAAAACGCTAATTAAAATAAGTTTTCATACACATTTTGTAGGAATACAACTGGAATAAATGAGTACGAAAATTGTAATATTTTTTAACATAATATTCGAAATCAAGATTTCCCTAATCTTAAATTAGTTTTTAAAATAACTAAACGAAACAAAATCTTAAATTTTTCCTCAGTTATACAGGGGTGTAAATAAGTGCGAAATATTTTAGGGGGTGGTTGTCGAAGTTATTTTGTGAAAAAAAGTTCATATAAACGTAGGTAGAAATATGCTTCGTTTCCGAGATAGAGAGTGTACGTCACTGACTTTTTCCCGTTTTGATATTTTTTTAGAAATCCGCCATCAATTCTGAATGAAATTGGCCTGTTCAATTTTTTCCGTAGGATGCACCGTTTTTGAGGAAAAAATAAAACATATTTTATTGCAAGTTGTGTATTTTTAATTTCTATTGATACATTATCTACCTAGTACGTTGCTGTCAATACTTCTAAAGAAAATACAACCATCAAATTTCGACTCAATATCTTTAAAATCCTTTGAGATAATTAATAAAAAAAATAAAAAAATTAAAATTTAAACATTCTGTGAATGAATGAAATTAATTTAATTTTACGATATCTTATACTACTTAGATATCGTAAAAAAAGCAAAGGGGTTATGCCAATTTTGCCGAAAATCAAGAATTGCCTTGAGTTTCAGAACAATAAATAGATTTCCATCACCTACTCCCAGAATCACAAAACAACGACACCAATATCACTCCGACCGCACCACCCCTGCGCCCAGCGGTCGTTTTTAATTTCACTTAATCTTTTAATTTCAGCATACTGTTGGTCATTCTGAACATATTAATAATCTTTGTCAGCTTCTTTTACAAACGTAAATGGTCTGATAATGTCTTTATCGGAATAATTTATTTTACAATTTTTCCATTTTTCAGTTTTCTGGGAAGAAAACTTTTTTCGGCGCCCAATTTTTCCGGAATATTTCATGTTCTGTAGCAACCTGTCATAGTAATGTATATGGCATTCTACGTGTATATCCAAATTTACATTTCATCAATTTGCTGAATTGAGCTTGAACTAATTCCACCTTAGGTGGTATTTTACCGTCAAAGCTAACACTGAATGAAGGACGAAATCTATAAATAAAAGTATTTCACATTTGGAGTGGCTGTAAATTTAATTCTACGATTGCAAGTGGAATTCTATTTCTAGAACAGGCAATAATTGAAATATAGGGAACTGAGAAATAAATTTTTTTGTTCTTTACTTTCAATTAAGATTTTATTAAGGATAAAGCTATTTATAAGAACTGTACGGAACTTATAGAAAACGTAATCAAAACCAATAATCTGTAAAGAAAGTGGAAATGTTTACTACTTAAAATTATTATGTATATTTTCTTATTTTAATTTGAATATGAAGTTTTATTTTGTGTGACATCATTAAACAAAAAATTAGGAAAATCATTAAATGTCTATTGGCATACTGCTAGGGCTGCAACCATTAACAAGGACAAGAGGGTTCGTATAATTGTTAATAATGAACAGGAGTAATTTGTTACTTTGTTACAATTGTTAATAAATAATAATGATAAATGCGTAGTTCGACAGATCTGAGAGAGTAAATCATATTGCCCTCTAGATCCTGACGGCCCCAAAAGTCAAAATTTGACTGCAAGTGTCAGCTCCGTACTTTGCATGCATTGTGAATATATCATATTATTAGAAAAACGACGGGAAGTTGCATTTTCATGCCAATATAATGGCATTCGGTCTTTCTCTCAAATGACGTCACCATATTATGATGTGCCTACGCGCATATGGTGACGTCATTTGAGAGAAAGGCCGAATGCCATTATATTGGCATGAATATACAACTTTCTGTCGTTTTTCTAATAATTCAGAGCTGTTGTGACCTAATTCTTGAACTTCTTCACATTATTCATTGTGAAATGATGTGAGAATGAAAAAAGAAAAAATAGAGGGCCAATATTTTTTAACGTATTTTTATTCATTAATATAAATATTATACCGCCTGTTTACAATATTAAACCCAAAATTATGGTGATTACATGAGAATAATTTAAAAAACTGAATGGAAATGTGTAGCCCTATTTATACAGGGCATTTAAAAACTTTTATAAATAATTTTACCTTGTTATATTAAACCATATGACTAGGTACTGACTTTCCTTAACAAAAAAGTATAAAGATGTTGAGAACTGCTGGTGTTGGGAAGGAATGACAAGTTACATATGAAGTACTTACATTGCTCGGTAGCTACCTGTCAATTTTTACAACGAAATGTAGAATCATATAACCAGTTAAATCGAAGTAAAATAATGTGTCGTCCGCAGTTTCTCATACCTGTGTACCGCCTGTGAGCGGGAATAACAATCAGTCCGTATCAGCAGTCGCGGTAAATAAACGACGATCCGATAAAGGTTCAGTATCCGACAAATTAATTCACTAACTCGCTCTTTCTGATACTTACGCAGGCCCGGAACCGGGAAGGAAAAGCGGCGCAATGTGGTTTTTCTCTATTACATAATGCAGATTCATGCCGCAGCATCTGACCCTCCCCTTTGTTCCAAACAAATAGGGCTAATTCGTGAGAACTGTCTATGCTGAAGTCGGACGTGGGCGGGTTCTCCTTTATCCGTCCGGACAACCTGAAAAATACGAGGAACTTGCACCATGTACAGGGCGGGCAAAATCCGGCATCGGGGACCAAAAATACGTAAAACGTCACGGGTGCGATTTTCTGGTAAAAATTGAACCATGGAAACTACATTTCCGTAACTGATTATAAGAAACTGTATTTCAGTTTTTTTGACCAGTGTATTAGACATATCATTATTAGTTTCTATTTTTGTAACCCTTGCAGTCGTTGTTTTCTGCAATATCTTTTACTGATATCAAATAACATTGACTCCATTTTATTAGATTTTTTATAAAAAATGTTGGAATTTGTATATTTAGAGTTTTTAAAAGCACAATAAAACCAACCACTATATTCACGCGTGAAAGCTTCGTTATGATTATAATGGGAAGTAAAGTAAAAGGACCGCCTAGCCGGGTGTTTTGGCCGGTGGATTTCGATCTGCCGAGGTAAGCATCACGGACGCAGGTTGGAATTTGGATGGGTGACCTAAGGCAGGCTCGGGGACGTGGCTGTGGCAGCCTACCAGAGACCTGGGTCGCCCAACATTTGCCGCATGCGTGTGGTCCCCGATAAATGGTAATGAGAACAGAGCAAAGAAATCTCTGTACTCAAGACCTATACATAAACTGTACGAGACTGTCACCAAGCCACCCGTGTAGTAAATAGGATGGTTTGAAGAAAAGTACTCGAGTAATGAAGGAGAGTGCACAAGGGGCCTAATAAGGCCTATGTGCCGCGGTGGAAAAATAATTCCACCACTCTCCGACATACATACATACATGGGAAGTAAATATGTTTTTTGCAATATTAATTATGCTCACCGATGTTTTTTTTTTGTAAATAAAAAAGAATATTATTAGTTAGCCGTAACTGTAAGTTTTAACTGCCGAATTAAAAATATGTATTGGAAGCATCTTCATAAGGTACCCAGCGCGATCTGTTCAGTTTAAACGATCATCCAAAACCACACCCAACAACTTTAAACAGTCATTCTTGTATTAGCCCGATTTGTAAACCATTTTTCAGCACGTTTTTCTATCTGTTCCCAAACTATATTTTTTTACCATGAAAAATGATTGTGACATAATTAAAGTGCTGCAAATAAAATACATTTATGCCATTAATAAAAATCGAGAATAGCATTGGTCCAATAATGGAACCCTGTGGTATACCGTGCTGAATTATCTCATACTTGGATGTGTAATTATTGCTGGTCATAACACACTGTGGTTTCTCCTTTACATAAGACTTAAAAAAATGTTAATAATAATAATAAAAAGTATTATAACAAAATTAGTATCCAGTGAGCTATGCATTTTTTGTATTCATATGTCAGATACGTCTGTGGCGCACATAACAACATCGAGAAGCAAATTAATTATGAAAAAAATAAGTAATTACTTATTTTTTTAAACGAATATGGTCGCAGTTTTCAAAGTTCAATTTTGTTTGAAAATTTCGTGACATTACAGAAAATATTGAATTGGGCCCACCCTGTACAAATTTTTAAAAAGGGACCGCAAACAATTTTTCGTGATAAAACTCGCTTAAAAAAAATAATAAAATTAAATTAAATTCCAGTTTATACAAGGTGATTTAGTCAAAATATCATTAATTTTAACCACGTATTCGGAAGGCCTAATAAAGACAAAATCGAAAAAAAAATGTTACTTGACCTTTTAAAAAGTAAACTAATTACCCCTCAACGTTCGAATGTTGAAGAGAAACAGCTGATTTCCCCAGTCGCCTTGAATTTTGCAAATGGTTTCAAAATCAAAGTACAGCGGATCCCAACTTTATTACCAAAGTGCTATGGGCGGATGAGTGTTGTTTTAACCGTATAAACATTTTAAATAGGAAACAATAAGTCACTAAGTATACGTACTACAAACTGGATAATTAATTGAACATAATACTAAAAGCTCATATTCAATTATAAAACAGTGACAACGTTAACGTTTTGTCGTTTCTACAGATTAAAAACACATTAAAAACTATGTTAGTGACCGAATAATACGGTACGTGAAGATTCACTCTCGATGAACTTTTATGGGTTAGCGGTTAGGAGCGGTCCGAAAAGGGGTTTAATAATGATTTGAAAATATTTTTTTAGCATACTAATTTTTCCCTATTTCCCCTTAAAATTTATGACAATATAACTGAATCACCCTGTATATCTAAAAAATACTTTACCTCTTGAGTAAAGCTGCACTTACAGCAAAACCTGACGCCACGTTCGGATATTTGAAAGATTTCGGGTTTTCGTAGAAAGCAAAATGGTGTATGATTGTGGCTTCGTTGTCGTGTAGAGCATTGCCAATCCACATTTCCTGGAAGCGAACACTCTCTTTATTACCTAGAGAGGACTGGCCGGCTTAATTATTCATATATTTAATTAGGGTACTGCTAGCAATACACTTTACATTCGTACAAAGACGTAGTTTTAAAGGAAATTGTTATCAATTTTTAACGCGGCATATTCCCCTCACCCAAACCAATTCTTCATAGACTTGTGACAGCTGTGGTATGGTAATTCAATTGAATATTTCACGAGGCGGGCTCCGTTTTAAGTATTCATAGAAACAAGAGTGTTTTGAATTTTGTCATCTATACCAATTTGGCAACCACGCATAATTATTTAACTTTCTAGGTAGTAGAATATTTACCACAGTTCCCAAAATGTCTAGTGATCCTGTGTGTTAATTAGTAAGAATTTTTCAGCTCAATAGTAATTAATTTTTAGATTTGTGTGTAAAATGAAAGATACTTATGTAAATAAAGTTCATCTTTGATACGTCGAATTAGTGGAATGTTATTTAAAAATATCCAAATATCGTGACAAGTAGCGACTTGTTCCATTCGAAGAATCGCCCCACAGGAAACTGCGACATTTAATTCATCCATCCGCTTTGCGTGCAGTTTGATTAAAAATATATCACGCCCAGAATGTTCAGACAAACGCCGTGTTCATTTAAGATTACACAATTTCGTCGCTTCTGCGAAATGGAGGAGTTACGAACTTACCTCGTGCGGATCGTATTTATTTAGGATATTTAATAAAACATTCAATCGAATGGTCGTCCGGTCTTCCAGAAAGAATATCCATGAACTGTTTTCCTTGTGCATATTTGACAGTCTAGGTATCAAAGGCAACACAGTCCAGTCGCCCACGTGGGGGAAATCCACGTGCGACAAATGTATGACTGGAAGTTCCTTAAAAAGATACAGATTATACAGGGTTTTCAAAAAGTTTGGAACCCCCCCCTCTATCTCAGAAAATACTGCTCAAACAAAAAAAAAGAGTAGGACAATAGTTGCATGGGTTTTGAGTGAGCAATCCAACGGTGACCTTGACCATGACCTTGAAGGCCATTTAGAGGACAAGTTGAAAATTTGAATTGGAACCGTATACTTTTGACCCCGGAAATGGTAAGAGCCGAAAATTTTACGTTCGAATGTGACCTTGACCATGACCTTTAAGGTCATTTAGAGGTCAACCTGAAAATCTTATATGGAACCGTATATTTTTGACCCCGGAAGTGGAAAAAATTGATTTTTTTACGTTCGGATATGACCTTGACCATGACCTTCAAGGTCGTTTACAGGTCAAATCGATTTTTAATAAATGACCCGATATTCCTCGCTCTTCTCATTTCCGGAATCAAAAGTATACGGTTCCATTTAAAATTTTCAACTTGACCTCTAAATGACCTTCAAGATCATGGTAAAGGTCACTGTTGGATTGCTCACTCAAAACCCTGCAACTTTTGTTAATTTTTTTGTCTGAGCAGTATTTTCTGAGATAGCGGGGGGGTTCCAAGCTTTTTGAAAACCCTGTATAATTTGAAGGATTATTGCAAAAAAAAAAAACAAATTATATTTATATTGAAAGAGAAAATTATACAAAACAGCGTCTTTCATTTTATAGCTGATGAAAAAACATCAAATTAGATATCATCGGGTTTTTTTAAGGATTTAAGTAGAATACTAATCTGAAACTATTTTTTTTTAAATCAAATAGTTGTGTAGTAGTTTAAAAGTTACTTAGTTCAGTGTTAGTTTAGTTTAGTTTACCATAGTTTAGGTACGGTGTTTATGTGTCTTCATTGTTGAATTTCTGTGTGATATTATGAAAAAACATATACAAGGTGTCTCATAAAGACCTCCCGTAAATGCAGGGGGTGATAGTACTAAAAAAAATAAGAATTTTTTGTCTTATAAACTATATGTCCATCTCTGTTGTTTTCGAGATATAGTGCGACAAAACTAAATTTTTTAAATACAATTTTTACGAAAATTTTCAAACGGTGCGAAATATTTTTTTGAAAGTTGGTATTCCGGGGTTTTTAAGGATGCCAAATACATTGGTCTAATTATTTTTTGGATATGTCATAGAGAGCGCTCGTTATGCTACATTCCTATTACATTTTAAGTTCAAATTTTTTTAAGGTTGGGTTTTTTACCATTCGGGCTCCAATTTCTAATGTACAATTTTATTTTCTAAAAATAATGTACTCTTGTTAGAACTTCCTAATGTGGACAGTTTTCGAGAAAAAAGGCTTTTCATTGCACTCTTACAATATTACAGTGATAAGTGACTTTTCTCAAAGTAGGCTTATGTCAAAACTTGATATCTCATAAACAACGCATACATTCTTAGTAATATTTTAAACTTTAATTAACTTTATATCAACATTTGGGTAAAAAACCTAACCTTAAAAAAATTAGAACTTAAAATGTAATAGGAATGTAGCATAACTAGCGTCCTCTATGAAATATCCAAAAAATAATTAGACCAGCGTATTTGGCATCTTTAAAAACCCCGGAATACCAAATTTCATAAAAATATTTGGCACCGTTTGGAAATTTTCGTAAAAATTCTATTTAAAAAATTATTATTTTGTCGCTCTGTATCTCGAAAACATGAGGAGATAGACATATAGCTCATAAGACAAAAAATTCTTATTTTTTGTCGTACTCTCACCCCCTGTATTTACGGGAGGTCTGAAACACCTTGTATAAAAATCAACATAGATGAGATTATGAATTACAGATATAGACCTCCCAGTTTTCTATCTCCAAAAATAAAAAAGATATTTGAGTTTAAAAAAATATCGTGTACTTAGTACCTACAAATGACATAACCATATTGAAGATTTTAGTACTTGGATTTAAATATCTCGGAAACCATATTTTTTTAAATATTATAAATGTGCTCACAATTTATCGATCTTTGGCGACGATAAGACGCCTATCATTGAATAATGTGTTTGTGCCATCTATACCACTATGAAGAGAAACGTTATGTTTACTCAAAACCTTCGAAATTTAAACTTAAACAGTTTAAATTAATTCATTTTTCCAAATTTTACGTTACAGAAAAATTGTGAAATAATTAAAACAATCATTTTCGTTATACTAATTTATGACCTTTATGTTATGTTCTTTTGCAAATATATGTGGAATAACACAACAACGTTTTTGATTACAGTGATGGCTCTTGATTTCCATGCCAATGAGGGCAGAAAAATTTAGGTACTGAATTTACGTACTGAAAAAAAAAATCAAATATAATCGAAGGTACCTACTATTGAAATACATATGAGGAAAATGTGTTGAACATAATTACTTTTGTATTAAAGTTTGGTATTTCCCGTGTAAATGTCTATAAATATCCTCAACAAAAATAGTGTGATAGGTTAATTCTATACGAATTTGTATTAACAGGAAATTATTAATAGTTTGTAATTCTAATGACATGATGAATTATTAATAAATGACCAATTTGGTGGCAACTTCATGTATTGTTCGAGATATAATCAATATAGTGGATGTTGATCCAAAACATCGTTGAAATTTTTATCGCATCTTTCTATGTCTGTTTATGAAATGAATAAAACAAAATACATATTATTATTCGCTATTTTTCCTTTAAAAAGTAAAGAAACAAAAGAGACAGACATCTGCATCGCGCAGTTAATATTTAAACGCGCACAGAAAGGCAAAAAATACCCGAAAAGAATGTAATTGAGTAATTTGTAGCTGTTTTATAAACTCCATCCGAGGCTATAAATTATTCACAAGTTTATAGCTTCGTTTCGTGTTAAATTGAGTGCGGAAACCATTTGTTTTCGACACCGGCTCCAGATCGTGATTTAGATAAGAAAATGTAAGAATTTATAGGAAATTGTACGTCTTCTATTTTGATGAATTTAATGCCCTGCAAAGAGAGAATACCTATTATGAACGCAAATCGATAGCGATTGCACAGATTAAATTGCTTAAGTCTTCCGAGGGGATCGATATTGTTGCTACGGTTAATACCCAAAACTGATCCACGATGTTATCGGTTTAACAAACAATTCAACTTTGAATTTTAAAGTGGGTTTTTGTGACAGGAACATAAAAATTCCCAAATGATTCCTCAATTTTTAGGTTGTGCAACTTTTCCAGGGAACATTATCACGAAAATTCACACAATTGTTTGTAAAATGGTGACAAGCAAACACTGTATCAAAGTTTCAAACAATATTGTTGGAAATTCGAGAAAATCTACAATTTATGCCTGTTAGAAATAATTATGTGAATTTTAATGTCAATGTTTTTCCGCGTAGAATCTTGTTAAGAAGTGATAAAGAAGTACAATTATATCGAGTTTTTTTTTCTTTTAATATAAAAAAAATAGGTGTACATGTTTGAGAGATATATTTAACGAAGAAAAAGCGTGAAGCTAAAGCAATGAGAAAGAATACTTCTACGTAAAATAACAATTAGATTTTACCTTGTACAAGCTTTCTGACTGCTGTAAAATGTCAGTTAAGAGATGTTTTGCCTGGTTCACATGGTACTTATTCCCCTGGCTTAGGATTACGAACACGACTTGCTTTATATCTGAAACAAATATGTAAGATTAGAAATAAAATATTAAAATTTAAAGAGACTTAACTAATACATTATGTCTATTAGCTTTATTTATTTATTTTAAGATACATTTTGGAGACACCGAAAAAACTTATGAAAACACCTATTTTTATTTTCCGATGTAGTTGAAACATTGGCGAATATCTGTACCCTTTCAGTTTGATTTTGCAAAGCCAAAACATAAAAATAAAGAAATAAAATTAAAATATATGCTTAACATATTCTCACTTTAAAAAGTCTTAGTAGTATAAATATAGTAGTATATATAGTATAAAAATATTTGTCAGAATTATAGTTTATATATTTTTCTACCTCCTAATACAGAAAAGTTTAATCATAACACTACGCTTCCCAATTTAGCAGATCTCTGTAAAACGCTAGGCTATGAAGTTTGTTAGCAAATTTCGAACGAACGGTTGTCAATATTGAATTACAGGTTCATCAGACCATTTAGTTCAAAACTGCTGCGTACTTAAAACTCTCATTTCTGTTGAAATATTTAACGAACCGGAAAAGTCGTATTTCTATTTGATGTGCAGTATCTTATACATGAACTCCCACCAAAAATCGATGTGATAAAATAATTTTCTTTTTTCGTCTAATGAAAAAATACTCATAGCTACGTCATTTATAGCATTAGTGCCACTTATTTTACAAAATATTATGCATTTCTTCTAAACCCTGTACTATTTAATAAAAAATGTATATAAAGTGTAATGATTAATCTTGGATGTAGGACAATTTTTGGTTGCTAAATTATTGCAATTGTTTTTTGCTGTACTAACAATGTTTCCGTCTTTGAAAATCAAAAGTGTTCCAATGTGAATCTTCATTCATAAGTAACATGACATATTTTTCCATCTCTGAAAGGTAGGCAAAAATGTTTTTAGTGTACCGTAAAACTATTGTCTTTCTTCTAAAGTTGTATTTGTTCTACGCCGTTATTTTGCGTTAAAAATAAACTCGATAAACAAAACAATAAGTGGAAATTTGGTTGCAAAATAAACATATAATCGCATAAAGTATCAATTGAATATTTAAAATTCAGCGCGAAGCAGTGTGCAATTCGAATGCGAATCTACTGCAATCTACTGCAACTTATGCCATTCCCGTTATCTTCCACGTATTTTATTTAAATCTCGCTCCATAATGTATCTCACATCTAAGCTGAAACGGGGTACTTCGGTTTTATAAGATAGATTCGCAAGCTAAACGTATTTCTGAAAACTCAATAAAATTCCAGACTATTCTTTACTTTTGATCATGTTTTATTTACACATTTATTTGGTTTTTAAATCATTCTTCTTATAAAATGTAGAAAAACATATCGTCATTAACAAATAATGTAAGGATACTCGATTACAAAATAGAAGATGGGGAATGTGATTCCATGGGCGTATCGTTTAGAAGGTTCCAATAATTATTAAATATAGAACAACAAACGATTCCATTTTTAACAATACTTTAGCAATACAAATCATGCAGTCTCAGTCGTCTCTCTTTTTGTACAGGATAAGCTAAGATAGATATAGGCGTTTGTAATAATAATAATAATAATAATAGAACGTTCCAAGTGCGCAGGCGCAAGCTGAACAAACATATCGGAACATTGTAAAATGAACAACACATTAAAGTCAGATGAGATTGACAATTAATAAAAATTTAATACTCTGCTGAAGTATAGGGGAGAACGTAAAATATTTTCTTGCGGATTATTTTTCTCTGAGTAAATGGCGATCTGGCATTCGATCAGGAGTCCCTCAGGGCTCAAACCTTGGGTCCTTATTATATTTCCTTTTTATTATTTCTTAACATTGCAAGAACAAATCTTTCTTTCAAATGCCCTTTTTATTAATGTGATGTGAAATTTAATGATTTATTTCATTCTAGTCCAATTAAATGGGCCTTTAAATCGCAATTTGGTCAACTTGTCTGAATTTTTTATGTAAGTTGGTTTGAGGTATACAGGGTGATTCAGAACTTATCAAAAAAAATAAAAAATTCTGGATGTACAGGGGACCTTTACAAATACAATTTTGTAAAGAAAAATCAAAAAGATCAGTTCGAAATTGATTTAAAAATACACTTCTGCACGGCACTGGAAACTGGTCCACTGTAAAACCTGACCTCACTCAATGCGAGTGGTATGGCGGCGTGATAAAAACGGATAAAAACTTTCGCAAGGAAAGAAATTTGTAAATAGACTTTTATCGCACCTATTTTATATCGGCAAATTCAAATGCTTTTGCCTTTATTAATTATTAATATATTAATTTGTGTTTTTAAATAATAAAATCATTTGACACACCCCATGCTGCAACAGCAATTGTTCAAAATTTTATCCACTCACATGTAAACACATTTGGGTCCGTCTTACTCACTTTCTACGAACTAACACAAATGATGTCTTGCTTCACCATAACACAAATACTTCACCATAATACAAATGTTGTCTTGCTTCACCATAGATTAAAACGATATCCATCAACTCTGAGATGCTATACACGCAAGCCATTTTTGACACTAACTACTAAAAAATTGATGTAAATACCACAGATAACAGGTAAAAACTACCGCAACGACGGATTTCAGTATTAGGAGTCACATGGCTCTCCACGCGTATTGCGAATGACTCTAGAGACTACAGTTGTCCAGCTATGTAGTGGTTTAATGTGCTATAACGTCAATAATTTTTTTCTCAGAAACTATAAGGATTTTACAAAATATTTTTTTTACAATATTGACTCCATTTCTCATGCCGCTTCTATTCCCAAATTTTTTTGGATAAGTTGTGAATTACCCTGTATAATAACAATAGGTGATCCCCGACTAAGGGTGAAAAGAGGTAAAATAATGGGGTTTTCAAGATGACTCAAAATGGGTAAGTCATTTTTCTGCTTGTAATAATTTTTTAAATTTCCGAAATCATCGCTTAAATTATAGTTTCCCTAATTCTGTTAATTTTAATAGTACAAGAAAAAGTCAATAGACCATTTTTATGTAGAATTGTATGCTCTACAACTTCTATAAGAAACTTTTTTTCTAGCTCTTACCCCTTTTGAGTTATCTGTTTTACTGGTTGTCTACATATTATACATAAACAAGGCCCGTACAAATACGACACTAATCAGAAACTATACGAGTGAACCTACGGATCGGGTCGCCCGGTATAATTAGGAGATTTCTTATTTGAGAGGGAACAGTTCCGTCAGAAATACCATCAGCAATAAACAACAAATCACGGCGGCGCAAATCCCTCTTGCAATTTTCACGGCGTGTTACTCTGAAACATTTGACAATCGGCGCACGTGACCCGTCGTCATTGCATGTCACAGCCATCTGAGCCGAACCCCGCCGCCTTCGACGGCTTTCCTCGCCCCCCGTTTACGATCACGGCGAAACGTCAGATTCGCTAAACGTCAAACAATTTAGATTCGCTTTTATTTTTATCCCGCGGATATTTTATTTTTATATCGGGTTCGGATTTTATACCTCCTCCACCGTGAATTATCTTTCGGCTGGCACATCAGCAGGAACTTTCCTAGGGAAGGGTAGATAGATACCACTTATAGAATTCATGTGTATGTTTATAGGTAAATATTTCGAGTTGTATCGGAAGCAGACAAATTTGTTTATAATACAGGATATTTTATAATAGTATGTCTTTATTCAGGGGGACGAGTTTAAGTAAAAAAAATATGTAATATGTCCGTAAATGTTTCGTTACCATGGTATAAGGGTGTTAAAGTTTCTATAATTTTTCTGTTTTTTCTTTGTATCTCCCACAATTTTTGAGATATGTAGTACATTACAATTTAGATTATAGTCTGTTTAGAAATGAAAGAGAGTAATAAAAGCTCATTATGTATGCAAATCGTAAATAAATGTAGTACTGGTGCTTATATTCAATATTTTTATATTATGTATTTTCGGTATAGATGAGGTGTACTTTTAAAAAAACTTTGTGCGATCGGACTGTACTAAATTGTAGCAGGTAGCTAAAATTTAATCCCCGACAATCCGTCTTTGTCTATGCCGCTTCAATTTCTCGGTCCATTTCTCTTATAAGTAAACAATATAAAAACAGCATTTCAAAACATGAGGCTACTTTAAGCATCATAACCGGGTTAAGAGGGTTTTTAGTAATTCAAATAAAATTATTCAATATTATTATCAAAATATTTATTTAAATTTAATGAATAGACTTTTATTCCACACAAAAATATATGTATTTTGAAAATTCAAATTATGGTGAGTAAATGTAGTGTTGTATAAATGTACAATAAAGAAAATAAAAAAGTAGGTATATTAAAATTCATCCTCTGAATATTCTGATGAATTATCTTCGTCTCCTAGATTGATAACGATAGGTTCCACAGTAACGTCAATTAAATTATCGAGTTCCCACATTTTCTCCTCTTCTTTTTGTACATGATGTATACATCTTTGCCAGTTATCTGCAGTTACTCGTTCCAAGGAATTTTTTAACAAAATTTTCACGTCACTTAATTTAAACGTCGTATTATTTCGCGCTACATCTCCTTTTACCTGCGCCCAGACTAATTCGATTGGGTTAAGTTCACAGTGATAAGGTGGTAACCGTAGTACCGTTATTTGGCGATTTGTTGCCATTTCATCGATAACATATTTTTTCTGATCTTTATTAAGATTGACAAGTGTCAAAAGTTCCTTTTTCACCATATTTGTTTCAAAAGAAATGTTTTTTCCGGATAACCATTGAATTATATCGGCTTTCCTCCAAGCAGTCGTAGGCGTCCGCTCGGTCTGCCGTGAATGGTAACTGGCATTATCCATGACAATTACAGACCCCGGAGGAATAAGATCCAACATCTGTGTAAAATACTCTTCGAAAACATCTGCGTTCATGTCTTCGTGATAGTCACCTGTATTTTTAGATTCAAATAAAAGTAAACCGCCATCTACAAAACCACTGGCACTACCTATATGTGTCACTATTAATCTTCGCCCTTTACCTGAAGGTGCCTTGAACCCTGTTGAAAGTCCATCCAAAAATGCTTGTCGAAAACTTTTTACATTTTTATCTTGCCATACTTTTGTTACAGTATATCCCTCGTTGACCCAAGTTTCGTCTAGATAATAAATATTCCTCCCTTCGTCACGGAATTTTCTAATTGATCTTAAGTAGGATCTTCGCCAACAAATAATTTCATCTTTATCGATAAGAACTGACTTCCTGTTCTGCTTTTCCCAGCAAAAATTCAACTCTCGTAAGACGGCCCATAATTTGCTTCTACTGATTTTTGGCAAATCGTTGTCCTCTGAAAGTTCACTTAAAATTTTGTTTAGCGTTGGTATTTCTTTTTTAAAATAAAATGAGTGTACTTTTCTGCGAATGACATTTTTGAAGAAATCATCTATAACGACTTTTGACCTCCCTGTAGATGATTTTGGGGGATTTACAGTATCTTGTTCATTTTTTGTTTCCTTTAAAAGTCTGTAGATAGTCGATTTTCCAATCCCTGTCATTTTGGAACACTTTTCCACGATGTCGTCAACACTGTTGGTAGGATTTTGGTGTTTCAATGCATTAAATACATTTAATATAATAATCTTCTCATTCTGAGACAGCGCACATCTTTTCACGCGTTTAGCAGGTACGTAATCTGATAAGCTCGACATTTTACCCAAACAATATTATATCCACTGGCACAATAGTCACTAAACACAAGTCGAATTTTACTCTACTGCACTAGCACGTCTTCGTATATTCAGCTCTAAGACTGGATTGATCTGTCACAATACACTGGCTCCTGCCCTATGATGTATCCAGTAAAATATACTAATGTACACCCATTACCTGTTAGCATTAGTGTTACCCGATAATTACCTGAAACGAAATATTAGCACGCCCATGGCTCGGGGTTTTATTACTCTCTTTCATTTCCAAACAGACTATACCTGCATCATTAGCCCTTCCTAATAGTTGTCACAATCTACAGGGTGATACTTTTTAGCCGCGCAAACTTGCTTCCGGTACGCCACTGTTTTTTTCTAGAACAAGGGCGCAATTCCCTGTTTAATATAGAAATTTTTTTGTCTCTTACAATGTTTTCGTATCAAAAAAATTAAAAATTATTTCCTGTAACTCGCTAAATTAAAAAACTGATTTCAAAATCGTCTACTTCGAACAAAGGATTCTGGCTCGAGCGTACTTCCGATCGTTTTGGACGACATTCAAGGACATTTTTAGCATATTTCCCATCACCATTTTATATTTTTTTTTTATTCTTTACAAAAGTCCTATTGAGAGTAAGACGATTCGACCATTATTTTTCGAAATACTAAAAAAAAAAACAAAAAAATGTAATTGTTTGCAGTTTTTATTGTTAAAAAAAATGTTCACGACTTTGCTGGGGAAATCACTTGGGATTTCATTTACTAAGTATTTTTCAAAAGGAAATACATGAAATCTGCTGTAATATTTATTGTAAAAACAGCCTCTTTTCGCTCTATTATTATTATTATTATTATGGTTGGCCTAATTCCTGTAAAGCTTGACCAAAACTTTATCTCACTAGAAATAGAAGTATTTCTGTATCTGCACTGTGTTCCTTCACCTGCAGCCATCGGCGTAGCTAGGATTTTTGCTTGGGGTGAGGCCAAGCTATATTATGGAGGCTTCAAAATCTGTATACCGAATTAATCGCTCCCTACTTAGATATTAATTCCATAGTCTACTTATAACGTAAATAATTATTAATAATGTGAATTCCCGATATAAGCCAACGATTAGAATTTCAGAAGATTCGCGATTTCCCCGAAGGCCGGAGGAATATCTTTGCTCCCGACAATATGCATGCACCGCGTTATCAATTACTTATCCTCCAATATCTAGCGAGTTTCAGATGCCTCCTCCGACCGGCTCGGCTGCTGCAGCTTCCGTAATTAAATAAGTTTGGACGAGAAAAAAACCGAGTGTGTCGTTCGGCTCGTTAACAGAGTCTAGAAGTAGTGGACCGGAAAGGCCTCAGACACAAGATAAATCACACCGCAAACAAACTTCTTCCTGCGGCCGCGAAGTTTTCCCGGAAAATATACACCGGCAGACCGACTTGTTCGCCTTCAACGGGTCTCTGCCCTAATTGCGACGAAGGGCGCGGCGCTCGGGGGTATCTTTCGCGAAAAGTGGTCGAGTGAAATTCAATTCTCAGTGATGAAAAACTTACTTCAGTTTTTTCATCACAAAACATTTTAAAGATCTCGGCGAAATTTTGAAGGGGCAGAAAAATTTCCAAATTTTCTTGAGTTATTTTTCTAACAATTTCGCGTTAAATACTCATCAAATTATCGAAAATAAAATTTCAAAATTTTGAAAAATAATGAAGATTTTCGATTTTAAAAAAATTTTTTGCGACATCTATTTTACAATTTTACATTAAATATTGCAAATCTCGAAAAAAAAATTTTTTTTCAAAATTTCAAATTTCAAAATTTTTATTTGTTTTTCGCGATATTTTATGAATATTTAACGCGAAATTGTGAGGAAGGCAACGCAAAAAAATTCTTTTCATCTTAGATAAACAGTATACCTACCTGATCTTTAAATTTTTTATAAAATTTTGACGATTCAGGAAAGCAAAGCGTGCTATCGAACGATTTCAAAATTTAATTGAGTTTTATTGAGTTAAAAAAACTACAAATATTGGTACTTTTCGCAATATTTACAGTTATCGTTCATTTTCCAAAACAGCAGAAAAAGTCATTTTTTTGGACTTTTTCAAATTAATGCTGAGTATAAAAAATAAATTCTCAAACATAGAAAAAGGTCCTTGAAGAGGATTGATTTAGGTTTCTAAAACCCACCTTCCATTCGCTGTATGATTATTAGTTCATGAGATGTCGAGGATAAAAAAAAGGTAACTTTTCACTTAATAGCCCATATCTTAATGAGAAATAGTCGTACAGAAATTAAAAAAAAACAAATTCAAGCTAACGAATCGGGTTAAATGACCCTGGCATTGATTAAGCCCGAAAACATTTTCTGAACCCATGTGCAGTTTTGAAAAGAAAAATTGTTAAATTTTTGCCTTGCATTATTTCTTTTGATTGCGGCGAGAGTACTGCTAAAAAAATGTTTCATCTCAAGATTTTAAAACTAGAATCTTTAAGCTTCAATATGCTTCTTTTTTTTTCTCGATTTAACCATTATTCACGAAGTTGTAGTCTTTCAAAAATCACTACAAAATATTTGGACATTTTTTTTCTGAGTTTATTTGAAACAAAAATATCCTAGAAACATTTTACTGACTACACTTTATGTGTAAAGAGTTTATCGTTAACATACTCTTTTGTCACTGTAATGAATATCTACAGTCGTATGACAAAAAAATACATCACTTTAGCTTGTATCTTCGAAATTTAACATTCAATTGTTTTTTTATGCACAGTTTTGAAGTCACAAGAAAATTTCCTACAGCTCATACAATTTTTTTCTACAATACAAAAGCAACAAAGATAAGAGAGGTAGAATATAGATAATAAATAAAAACACCAATCTGACAAATTTGAAATACTCTTTAAAATCATTTCAATAAAGTTTCTAATAAAAAATATATTTTTAAAGCACTGTGTTTAGTTTGTAAATGTCATTGTCATTGACCTAGTTTAGACGAACTATCTACATATTATCATTTATTTATTAATCTAACTATCTGGTGCAGTTTTATTAAGTTCAATTTCATGGTAAATATTAAAGTGGTGTTTAGTGAAGTCTATTGTGTATAAACCAATAAAGGTATATACAGGGTGAGGATGGTGACCAAAAATGAAACCTCATAGTCTTTGGTGAATTTTAAGGAGAGTCTTTCCTATAAAGTTTTTATTTAGGACGCTTCGTTAAAATAATACAGGGTGTTAAAGTTCAAAAAATATTTTTATTTTTTTAAATAATTTGAAAATTTCCACAAATTTCTACTTTATGTTTTTCTAAAAAAGCCTTATTTTCGAGTAAAACTAAAAAAAAACAACTGAGAAACAAAAACATGAACAGAAACAATATTTCTATTTGGAATAGAAACCGCTTATAACTCATAGTCCGGTCAAATTAGACATAAAATAGTGGTTAAATAACGAAAATTCCGACAGAGCAAAATTTTGGTGGAGACCTTGAGTACACCATTAGAAATAAAGTGTCAAAAGTCCCCATCGATCCCATGTGTGCTAAAAAAGTTATTCGGGGTCAAAAGTAAAAATTAGAGGTTTTTTGGATTTTTTTCGAAAACGGTAAGTTTTATCAAAAAAGTAGCCCAGACAAAAATTATAGATATTACAATTATCTACAAAAATAAATAACGATATCTCAGGAATGGTGATTCGTAGAAAAAAAAGTATAAGGACCATTTTTGTAGATAATTTTAAGATCTATAAATTTTGACATTTGACCCCGAATAACTTTTTTAGCACACATGGGATCAATGGGGACTTTTGACACTTTATTTCTAGTGGCGTACCCAAGGTCTCCACCAAAATTTAGCTCTGTCGGAATTTTCATTATTTGAAATGTCCATTTTGACCGGACTATCAGGGAATTTATCTGTAGAATATTATGTGCCGGCAACTGAATCTTAAGAGCTCGCCCTACCCGCTCAAGTCGCTATTCGCCCAGAAGAGGGCCCCCGTCCTCGGGCTAGTTACCGGATCATCGGCGGCCGAACCGGGATTATAAAGACGTGACACGATTTAACAAATTGCCAATATTGAATTTGTAAAACAGCGTTAGGCTAGAAGGTGCCTGCCCCCTGCCGTTGTTCTTATTCAGTTCGGAACCGACCAGGAATAATAATTGGGGGCTCCGTGTTGCTTTACCACTTTTTCATACTAAATTATCCGGCTCGATATTTATCTGGGACTGAAAACGGCGTAAAATACCGCCAACGGATAAAATTGGTAACCTACTCGGCTTATCAATGGAATAAAAGTAAAACCGCAGGCCACACGAATATTTTATGTCTGACGGGAACACATTAGAGGAATTTCAACGATATTATAGGTAAAAAGCAAGTTTAGTCTATTCCTTTATATATTCCCATGGACAAAATGCTAATTTAAATGTAAAATATTAAATTTCGAGTGAGAAAAAATATTACAACAAGTATAAAAGGCGAAAAGATGCCGAAGGCTATAATTTCAAAACTGTGAAACACGTCAAAAGTCGCGAAATGTAAAAAACTATAGTCTCAAAGTTCAATGAGTTTTGAATCACAAAGGTCAATGACCCCCGACTCCCAAAAGGTCATTGACCTTCAGCCTCACAAAAGTTCATGGCTTCTGATTCCTAAAAGGTCAGTGACTTTTGAACAAAGTCAACAGTCAGCTTTGGACCCCACGAGTGCTAACGGCCTTTGAACCGACAAAGGTGAATAGCCTCTGATCCCACAAAGGTCGATGCTCTTTAGCGAGGCAAGGGTTAACTACCTTTGACCCCAAGGGGTCAACTACCTTTATCCTGACAAGGATCGATGATATTTGACTCCACAGTCAGTGACCCTTGACCTGATAAAGATCAATGACTCGCATAAAGGTCGCTGACCCGACAAAGGTAAGCGACCTTTGATCCCACAAAGGTCGATAACCTTTGCCCTGACAAAAGTCGATCTTGGACCCCCAAAGGTCGATGTCTTCTGGCCCTCGGGCATTGACTTGACTTTTCAAGGTATTTAGACAAATTTGCAGATTTTGAATGTACTTTCATGTTTTTCGATATATTTCCACGTACTTGTAGTTTTCGAAGTACATATTTCAAGTATTTCCAGGTATTTTGAAGTCTGCTGAAGTTTTCGAGCAATTTAAACGTATTTAGACGTTTTCAAAGATTTACAAGATGAGGTTTTTCGAAATTTATAGAAGTCTTTATTATTTCGAAGTTTTCGATGTTTGTATTTTGATTAAATTTGTTGTTTTTATGTGTTCTTAAGGTGTTTGGATATATTTTAATGTATTTCGCAACTTTCGAGATAATTATATGTAGGTTCTACTGGAGCATAAAAAAAGTAGATAAAATTTCCTTCAAGAGGTTGTCCAGTATTTTTGGCCGCTCAAACTTAGCCAATTTTTCGATTTTCGTCGCGTTTACCCTTATACGTTTTAATTCTCATTTTTTGCATTAATGGAAGGATTCGTTCAAGGGTTTTCATCACATGACTTGTTCGAAGGGTCATTAAAAATGAAAAAAACGCGGGGTGCTATTAAATTAGAGGGAAATTGAAGATAGGAGTGGAAATGCACTTTTGCAATTTTTTAAATATAGCACGAAAACGAAGCAAAATTTTGGTATAGTTCATAGGAAACATTTTGTAGAGAATTGAATTTCCCATCGAAGTGGCTTATTTAAAAAATTTAAAACAAAAATTTTATGCAAAAAATCGTTAATAAACAATTAAAAAAAACAAAAAATAAGATATTTTCATTTTTTTTTTACTTTCTTGACTCTATTTTTTTTTAGTGGACGTAGGCAAAGAAAATTGCTGTACAAAAAACTAGATGAGATTCCATTCAAAATGATACGCTTTAAAAAGTTTTTGGGCTAATATTGACTGAGTTATAACCGGTCAAACTTAAATATTTTTTAGATTTTTGTCGTTTTTAACAATGATTATAATTCTTNATTTTTTAGATTTTCGTCGTTTTTAACATAAATTACAGTCAAAAAAATAAAAAAAAAAATTTACATGAAAATAACGTCACTTTGGACAAAGAATAGAATTATACGAAATTCAACTATGATCAATAACTCATACCTATATTTCTTTAATTTAATTGTTACATATAAAAACTGTATATGATTATATTTAAGTCGGATTTCCCCAGGAAAAAACGAAATTACTGTCGACGGCAACTGACAAATGGCTGCAAGCCCCAGCAGCACGCCCAAAAACACTTTATCGTGTACATAACCAGAGTTTGTTAAAGTTTGCAATATATGCACACATGGAGTAATTAAACTGCGCTTTAGATATTTATTAGAGGGCACATGTGTAAACTGCAACATTTTAGGGATTATACTCCTACTACCTACGTGTACAAGAAAGCGGCACAATACCTTGTGGTGCAGCAATTAAAATTTTAGGCAATACGTCCAATGCTGCCAATATTTGTAATTAAATTACCTTCAATTTAAGGTACCTGGACTCATTTTTCACCAATTTGTTAACTGTAAAATAAACGTCCAACGCGGAAATATCAGTTTTCGAAAATTGCGCATTATTATTGCAAAAAGCGATGGATATTGATGAAATTCATGGAAACGACGATCAATCCAATGACCAACGTCTGTGCCAAACGCCGATTCAATTTACCCTAAAATTGTTGCTCCAGCTAGTTGTTAATTAATTTCGTCCTGTTTCCAATACGGTAAAATACACTCTTAGAAAATAATTTATCTATATGTCTAGAATAATAACTGACACAGTATAGCAATGTTTTATTCATTTATTCTAAAAATACTCCCTTTATAAAATCATACAACCCTCAAACTGCGTCTCGTTAGAAATAATTTACATTCAAGTACAAAGCTCCAATTTCGTCGCATCCCTTAGATCAAAGGTGCATGTACATGGATGATAACGCTTCCTAGACACAAAGTAATTAATATCGTGGCTCTGCAACTCCTCATCCTTTCACGAATTTTGTTTGTGTTTCTATCCACTTACAAACTTCGCTGACAACTAACTACTTTAAGCACAGTGCAATAATGATATATAAACAACATTTTAACTGTCTCAAACAGTGTATTTTAGAAGGGCATTTTTGTTAAATCGTGTAACTGTTCATCTTCGTGGTTACTTTCTCGTATCTCTCCGAATAAGCGAGTTAACGAGGGTGGGACGGTTTTTCGGTTCACACCGTACGTATATTCGTCGCAAAGAAAGTGACAAAAATGTATTCGTATAAGAGGGTGAAGTAGATCAAACTAGTAAGTAACTTCAGATTTTCTCGCGACTGCTCAAGTAAAAAAGTCTCTGATCGATTGATGTCGAAAACAATATAAGATACGATACGACGTTATTTTACAGAAAAATTCCGAATAATGTTCGAATTATGGTTGTTTTATTACGGCATAGGCCTTAACTATCTCTCACAGGAGGTAGGTGATGAAATATTCAGCCAATAACTTCGTATGAACGGTCAGAAAAATTGGATAGCAGTTAATTGCCTCTAACTTTGATGTCTGATGATACCAGCGGAAGGTGCAGAACTTCGTTAAACGCGTGTTATTGCGAGAAGGGAAGGTTCATTAGGTATAATTAAATTAGTAAATTGCCCTTTTAATGTAGGTCACTGTAACACGCAACTGTGTAGTGTATGTACATGTGTGGATATTATTTGCTGAACGTTAACAAGGAGTCTTTTATTTGATTTTAAGACAAAAAGTTTACATAAACATTGGTCCGCAGATGCTTCGTTTCAAGATACAGAATGTTAAACATTTGTAAAAAATTGCTATTTCTTAAGTATCTTAAATACCCTTTACCCAATTTTGTTGTAATTGCAGTGTTACTTGTAGTGTTAAAGGGCTAATTTAACTCTAACTTGATTAGATTTGTTAAATTCAGTGGTGTCTCGAGCGGTATCTTAACGAATATTTTTGACAAAAGAATGTACGCCACTGACTTTTTTGTAATTTTTATATATATATTTTTGGATTAAGCAAGTAAAAATACAACTTTTTTGTCTCTTGAATGTTTTTCGTATCTCGATTAATTTTTGGAGAATAAAATAAAATCCACTACACTACAAATAAAACTGCAACAAATTATAACAAAATTGGGTAAAGGGTGTTTAAGGTATTTACGAAATAGCAATTTTTTTACAAAAGTTTAACACGCTGTATCTTGAAAACGAAAGATCTGCGGACCAATGTTTATAAGAACTTTTTGTCTTAAAATCACTCAAATAATCGTCTGTTAAATTGTACAAGCTATATTGCTTTTCTAAACCTGTTTAATATAACGAGCGTTCAAATAAAAACGTGGTCGAAGTTGGCTCTAACACATTGGACGTAGGGAGTAGCTTATAGCGACCAACTTAACCTCATTTCTCAACGAGCTGTATAGCAGCTGTCAGTTTCAATAACGTTAATGACTATATAACTTTATTTTAAAGAATAATCGTGATAACAATAACAAACAATTAAAGGAGCTGCGGAAAGTGTCCCCCTNCGAATATTTTTGACAAAAGAATGTACCCCACTGACTTTTTTGTCTCTTGAATGTTTTTCGTATCTTGATTAATTTTTGGAGAAAAAAATAAAATCCACTACACTACAAATAAAACTGCAACAAATTATAACAAAATTGGGTAAAGGGTGTTTAAGGTATTTACGGAATAGCAATTTTTTACAAAAGTTTAACACGCTGTATCTTGAAAACGAAGGATTTGCGGACCAATGTTTATAAAAACCTTTTGTCTTAAAATCACTCAAATAATCGTCTGTTAAATTTATTGTACAAGCGCTATATTACTTTTCTAAACCTGTTACTATACTATTTTACGATACATCCCCTGATTTAATTTTGTCATCCATATAAATTCAGTGGCTTTCCAAAACATGGCTACAATAAAATTTCCACATCACGTAATCAATATAAATTATTTTTCAGAAAGTAAGTGCCAAAACAGTTTTAATCCGACTCGAAAACACGACGAGATAAAACGACGAGCGAGCTTCCAAACTTATTTTCATCGGAAAGGGCCTCCATCAATAATTTTTTGATGTTTTATTTGTCGGCCGTAATTATGAGATCATCCATCTCGTCCCGATTGCGTTTCTTGCATCCTATTCGTAAGCCAGATGAAGGCTAATTAATAAGGAGTAAAGTGGCGAAATGTATAGCGCGTAGTGTTTTCGTGTGTCGGAGGTTTCTTTTATTTCGTGATGAATTGGGCGAGGGTGATAAACTGACAGTTAATTAGTTATGCCCTGTTTTCATTTCAGATATAAATGTGGCACTCGTCGGATTAACTTGACTTTCTTTGGATTTTCCGGCCGGTATTAATCTAATTCACAAAAACGCTGCGACTTCGTTCATCAGATCTTAAGAGGAAAAATATGGCAGACGTTTTGTTTTTTTACGTTTTTTGTTGGTGGAAGTTTTAAGAAAACGCGGGTGTTTTTTTAAAGACCACTTTATTTACTGAAATAGTTCAAATAGAACAAGGTAAGAACAAAATTCAAAACATGTCGGTAGATCAGACAAAAGCCAAAACAAAAGGTAAGAAATGAAGAACGCCAAAATGATAAGACAAGAAAAAAGACCGCCGCTACAACAGAGTGGAGTAAATAAAAAAAAGGTGGAGATGCGACTAAAGACAGAAAAAAATAAAAAACAGACGCGATAAAAAAAAACAAGAAAAAAGGAAAAATTGACATGGAAATAGAAAATTACTTAGGATATTGGTTGTAAACTGACCAAATACATATAGCCGGACGGACTGCCGACAAACTGTTACTGCTACTTAGTAATCGCTACTATACACCTGTTACCGTTACTTAGAACTGATACTTGGAACCGTTACCTGGAACCGTTACTTCAAACTGTTCCGTGGAACCGTTACTATGGAATCGTTCATGTGAACCGTTCCTTCAAACGGTTCCGTGGAACCGTTACTTCGGAATCGCTCCTGTGAACCGTTACTTAGGACCACCGTTACTTTGAAACTGTGTAACGATTGGAATTGCTTTACTTTATAATTTGAATTCCCTCAATTTCACAGATTTATTTTCACATTTTGTTGCAAACAAAAGTTGGCAGCTATTCAGATGTAGCTTTGTAAATATATAGTCGTTTAACCTACTATCCACGTGTAATATTTCAACTGCATTTGAGGAGACTTAATTTTTTATTGTGGAATTGTCTATTTTATGCCGTTGTTATAAACGGTGTGGGCATACACCGCCACTTTGTAAAACTTAAAGAAATAATCCATCCCAATTAAGTCGCATCGTTGAGTATTCAACATTTGCGCTGACGTAGTCTGATAAGTCTTAGGGTTGAACGAGTACAAGTCGGGACTTATTAACGAGTTGTTAAACAAAGTTCACTTCTCGACAAACGGCCCGTCCCCAGTTTCGTATACTTCCCAGTATCGTTTTTTATAAAAGACCAGCGAAACTGAAAGAAAGGTGGAATCTTCATTATTATCAATGTTTTACGTTCATGCTTGGATATTTTAAAAATAAATATCTGCTGTTAATTTGCAAATTTCAATTTGAGGGATTTTCTTCACGATCTTCTTAATTAGAATATATTTTAAAAAGTAGGTATAATTTTAAGTGTTTATCTAAACATTTTTATTATACAGGGTATCCCAACGAAAATTTGACCCCCCCTATAATTGGAAAACCGAATAATATTTCAAAATTCGCCGAGATCCGTCGATTTTTGTTCTTGGGGGGAGCTTTTTTGACAGTCAAGCCAACTCGATATGTTCATCCCCCTAATGCCTAGCAACCCCAACTTAAAAATTTCAAATGCAACTACCCCACTTGTGGCACATCATTTTAAAGCCCTTTTCATTGCGAATACAGTGACGTACCGTTTTTAGAAATCGGTTGAGATTTGACAGAATTATTGGTTACAAACGAAAAGATGACAAACCAACTTACGCGTAGTAATTTCTACACAAATGCCCACCACTAATAAGTTTTTCATCTACTACACATGACCGCATTACCTAATTGTTATTGATGTGTCTATCAGTTTACAAAAAAGTCAGAAATGAAATAAAAAAGCTGAAGCAAATAAAACTAGATACTAAAATAGTTATTAGTAGAAGATACTTAAGTTTATAGGAATTCAGACCTTTTCAAAATAACAAAAAATCAGTACTACAAAAAAAGTCGGTGTTTTTTGCTTGTGACCAAGAAATCGTTAGTTTCAGCCGTTATTGAAAGTATTAACGTGTGTTCGAAATGGTTTATTCTATCGCGGAAAGAGTAGAAATTGTTGCAATTTATTATCGAAATCACGATTGCGCTAAAGCTACAGCACGAATTTTTAATGCCAATCATCCTGAAAAAAATGTAAACCACCAGTACGTTAAACACCTGATTGACAAATTTGTTGCAACAGGTTCGCTTTTAAACAAGAAACGTGAAGTAATTGGGCCAGTTCGAAATGAAGCAGTTGAAGTGGCAGTTTTGGGTCATGTACAGATGGATAATAAGCAATCGATTACAACTGTGTCTCAAGCTTCTGGCGTATCCCGTTCCAGTGTTCATCGAATTTTGAAAAAACACAAGTTTCATCCATTTAAGATGACGCTGGTTCAAGAGTTACATGAAGATGACTTTGATCGCCGTAACCAATTTTGCGAATACTTTAGTGAACAACTTCTACTGAATCCAAATCTTCTCTACAATACATGTTTCTCCGACGAATGCACATTTATGTTGAATGGCGAAGTGAATAGACACAATTGTCGTTATTGGAGTGATACTAATCCGCATTTAATCAGGGAATTTCATACTCAGACACCTCAAAAATTGAATGTTTGGGCAGGCATTTTGGGCGACCATCTTGTTGGACCATTTTTCATCCAAGGTAATCTCGATGGAAACACCTATCTAGAATTATTGGAAAGTACAATTGATCCTAGGATAACAGAGATTTTAGAAAGTGACGACAATTTACTAGAAAATGAAATAACCTTCCAACAAGATGGTGCGCCCCCGCACTATGCTGCTGCTGTGCGACAATTTTTGGATGACCATTTCCCGGGGCATTGGATTGGCAGAAGAGGTCCCGTCGAATGGCCACCAAGATCTCCGGATCTGTCCCCTTTGGACTTTTTTCTGTGGGGTCATTTAAAATCACGAGTGTACGCCACTCAGCCGGAAACATTGCAAGTGCTACGTCAGAGAATTGTAGAAGAATGCCGATTAATAACTGCGGATGTCTTTAATAATGTTCGAACAGAATTTGAAAACAGACTGTATTATTGTTTGGAAGTTAACGGGGGTCATTTTGAGCAATTCATCAAATAAATCTGATTTATTATTTGCTTCAGCTTTTTTATTTCATTTCTGACTTTTTTGTAAACTGATAGACACATCAATAACAATTAGGTAATGCGGTCATGTGTAGTAGATGAAAAACTTATTAGTGGTGGGCATTTGTGTAGAAATTACTACGCGTAAGTTGGTTTGTCATCTTTTCGTTTGTAACCAATAATTCTGTCAAATCTCAACCGATTTCTAAAAACGGTACGTCACTGTATTCGCAATGAAAAGGGCTTTAAAATGATGTGCCACAAGTGGGGTAGTTGCATTTGAAATTTTTAAGTTGGGGTTGCTAGGCATTAGGGGGATGAACATATCGAGTTGGCTTGACTGTCAAAAAAGCTCCCCCCAAGAACAAAAATCGACGGGTCTCGGCGAATTTTGAAATATTATTCGGTTTTCCAATTATAGGGGGGGTCAAATTTTCGTTGGGATACCCTATATTACGAAATAATACAAGAAACCATATTCGTTTTATTTCTCATTTAAAAATACAACTTACTCTTCCAAATAGGAAATATTAGTGAGAAATAATTCATTTCTGTTGTAATTTTAAGGTTACAACCTCGACATGCATTATTCATAGTGCCCATAAAATCGTACTCCGATAAAATGCCTACCTTCCATGAAATGTCGAATAAGTGTGACATTATAATGCACCGTAAACGTAAAAATATTGTAATAAATTCAGTTTATATGTTAATCGCTTAAAGCCGAAACAATATTTGTGAGATATTCGGGGTTAATGTTTACTTTTTATAACTTGCAAGCTGTGATCTCCGGCACACAAAGTCTTATAATGGTCGGTCACTTTTATCACATTTATAGCAGTTTTATATATATAGTAAAGAAATTGATACATTTTTTGACCTTCAATTAATTATTATGTATAATGCACAAAATTCATTCTCTAATCGACAAGTAAACACACATTTCAAAAAACTTGTTTATATTATAACTTCAAAATGAAAGTGCACACGAACAATTTGATGACACTGTCTGTCTTATTAACACTGCAAAACCCTGAAACATTGTGTAGTATAACAACCCTAGGTTCGACAAAAAATAAGTAAACGTAGTTGTGGCCAAAAATATGTGATCGTCATAAGGACTACCTACGTTGTGTGTATCTATTTTTAATTGACCGGAAGGCACTGGCTACTAACTTTGTAGAGGAGATGTATGGTTTAATTATATAAAACAAAAGCAGAGTAAATACACCTAACCTTTATTTACATACAATTCAAATTAAACATGTGACAAATAGAAAGAACAACAAAAACATTAACAACCATTAAACATAAAAGGAGAGTGCCAGGCTCACCTAGAGCTCCTGTGGGGAAAGAGCATGGCAGAGAAACCCACGATCTTTGCTCTTACCACCCCAAATATAAATACAAAACAACCGCTAACCAAAGGCATACATTAAGAACCTTTGCTAATGATCATCAAAACTGGACTTATTTAATTTCTCACTAAATGTCATCTTACTCAAGTCTGACATATACACTTCCAAGTAAAACTGAAGAGGTTTTAGTAACAATAATAGCAACAACAATAATAATAATAATAATAGCAATAATAATAGGGAAGGTACTGGAGTCCCATAATACGGGAGGCTATCCAGCTAAAGTTGAGATTTCGGGAGAACAACAACAATAATAACAATAATAATAATCATGGGTGAAAATGTTAGTAAATTCAACAAAGCTCTTACATACGTATGACATAAAGTGAGCACAAGAAATCAAAGAACAACGTAATCAAGGTAAAACAAGTTAAATGTGAAACAAAGAAGTTGTTTTGCAATATCTGGGCAGACACGACAATATATACATATTTCAACATGTAACAAATAATGAACAATCTCCAATAATAATTGTAACAATTTTATCTTGGAAAAATATACGCCCCTGAGCATAAGACAATAAAGGCTAAACATACACAGAATTATTATCATGAAACATCTAGGTTTTTCGAATAACGTTATCATGACAAAAACAAGTTAAATGTGAAACAAAGAAGTCGTTATTGTAATGGCGGGCAATCAGGACAATATATATATTTTTAACATGAAATAAATAATGGAGCAATCTTTAAGTATAATTATAACAATTTTACCTTAGAAAAATATATGCCCTTGAGCATAAAGCAATGGAAGCTAAACATACAAAGAATTATTATCATGAAACATCTATAATCATCACAATCATAAGATTATATAGAACAATTAACAACAAAGTACTTAAAGAATATTACCTGCTACCGAATCCCAGTTAAATACGTTTATTGTTACACTACTTCTATCGTTTTTCACACTACACCCACGGTCTTACTTTTCACTACTCGCGGCACTCACTTCAACTGCCAGTCTTCAACTCTCTAGGCTTCCTTCCAGAATTTCCTACCTAAGTGCCTGTTTTTTGTGCTTCCTTCTATCGACCGTTAATATTACTTTTTCACTGTTATACAACACCTATGTAACAGGTGACGTCGAAGTTGATAAGATAAGTACGGTTTTGCACAATTGTAATTTAAACTTTTTTTGCAAAATAAATAGCAACGGAGCTACACGCATCTGAAGGAATTGACTGAATTCGAATTTTTCCATATATCGAATTAGCTATGACGTTTTTTCAAAAAATAGAAGTAACATTTAATAATAATAATAAAACTGCACCTCTTTCATCATTTAAATTTTTTTGTATCTCTGTTACTTTCCCAGATCCCTACAATAATCATCGAAAAAACTCACCCTGTATATAATATATAATAATATAATATGTAGAAATGAATATTCGATCTTGATTCAATGCAAAAAATTAAAAATTAAAAAAATAACAAATTTCAAAGAATTTTCAAAATTGTCGAAAAAAATTTTCCAAATTTTTTTTTCTTTAGATTTTCGAATATGTTTACGGTAGCTTAGCGTAGTAGGTTGACAAGCCTAAGTATTTAAAATATATGGAGGTGTCGAGGGGAACCTAAGTTTATTTATTTATTTAGGAAGCAATCGTATTCAAAGCGATATATTCAAATTTTGTGAAAATCTGCAGGTGTCTGCGGTGTGGCAATGGCACAGCTCCCATTCGCATTATACATTTATATTATACGGCTTACATTCGGTCCGCTCGGGAATTCCTCAAACAAGATGCACGCCCAGATTCACCTATTGGAAACAGATAAGGAGACTTTTAAACCCAGGGAAACTTTAAGTTGGACTTATCCTACCGTGATATTTGCCAAAATTATTCTTCGCACATAGGCGCCGTGTGTGAATTTGAAATATATAAAAAGTTACCTCTACCGAGATAAAAAATAAACTATAAAAAAGGGTGACAAAATTTCTTATATTATTTTAAAGTTTTATCAAATTGCCAGCAAAATAGCCTTTTTCCTTTGAAATTGGAGACACTAGTTCTAGAGAGATAACGAATTAAAAAGAAACAAAAATTGATTGTTTTCGAATTTATTAAATGCTACAATTTCGATATTTTTTAGAGATTGTTTTTATTCCATAACATAAAATTTGACACTTTAATATTTAAAGAGTATGTTACACATTATATGGTAGTCTGTGATATTATATGGCATTATATGGTATTCTATGGTGATCTACACTTTTCTATGGTATTTTATGGTAGTTTATGGTTTAGCTTGTGGTTTTTCACGATTTTTATTATAAAAATTGAGGTCAATTAACGTGTAGCGAGTTACAAATTTAGAGGATTGCCTAATACCTTGACCAACTTATACGATTGAGTGAAAATAAGCAATTTTAGTAATTTTTCAAAGTGCAATCCTACAGTCAAATCAGTGCAAAGTCAATGTTTACCTAAACAAACTACTAAAGTTGGATGGTGGTCTGTAGTTTGACATTTTATTTAATTCGTTTTTAATTTTAATTGTGAGCTTTAATAAAACTGAAACTGAAACCACATTCAGTTCTTCATGTTGGTTTGGATAACACGATTAATGATATTTTTAATTTTCAAATTATTCCCAATGGGATCCTTCCACCAAGCTGTGTCTTCAAATATGTGAACAGTCGGTTCTCCATCAAAACGGGAGAAACTTTAAATTACGCCGAATTATAATGTAGGGCGCCACTGCCGAGCCAAAGTTATTTAATCTTCCATTGGCCAGGGCCGAAGACTATATTAGCGTGACGGAAATTTATTAATGGATTTCGGATTCCCTTATAGGAAATTTAAATATTATTAAGTTACAGCCCTATCCTTAAAAACAAAGAAAATCCACTCCGATGTATTCTTGAAGCGCATGGGTTTAATTTTTCGTTTTTCTAAAAATGTACCTAGAAGCAACTTCGCAAAGATTTATTAAATCGTATTCGTAGAATGAAAAACTAAGTACCTACATATATCTTTTACATTTTGGTACATGTAAGACTTAACATAAATTCGAGAGAAAACTGTTAATTTTTTTTTGTCCTCAAACCTCACTAATCGTAAGTATAACCTTGATAACTACAGACCTTCGAAGATACCAAAATCTAAGGAATGACCTTAACAATGCTACAAAGATAATTCTCTATTTACAAGTATAAACACACAAAAACTAACGAAAATGCGGTACTGCATTTTTGTTTTTTTTTTTGTGTGTTTATAATAGTAAATGACAAATATACACACTGTTTTTTAAACACAAATGTACACAACAGATACTGGCGTACTGCTTCTTAACCCACACATACGTGTTTACCGAAATACACAATACACAACCTCCAATTTAGCAACCTCGCAGTGTCCAGTTCAAATAGCGATCACGAAATGACAGATAAAAGGTTTTTTGCCTCAAACAATTTTTGCCTAACCATTCACATTGAGAAAAAAAAACACTCATCAGTTTGTTTATGTTTTTTTTTGGTTTTCAAAACTGAAACAGGTTTTTTAGTAAGTTCGACAGTTTATATTTTATGTTGTATGGCTATCTGTAGGAGATTTTCTCAAGAGACAATATTTTTTTAAAATAAAACGACCTTTTCAATGTTGCTGCCCGTTTTAAAAACATATGACCACTGTAAAAGATTTGACCGCTAAAAGGGAGAGGTAACCGGAGAAAACTATCATCCAGTACATCGATTTGACTAAAGCTTTAAGAAATAATATGCCATAATAGTCCAAATAAATAAGCCAAATTTTAACGTTATGAAGTTATTAATTAAATTAGTTCTATTTTTTACAACTTTGAAGGTTTGTGTAACTCAAAAACCAAAAAGTTTTTATTTAATTTTTTTTTTGTAGATCGTCGTGAATATACAGTTAAACGTTGTCGGTGAAATTTGCGGATGCCCTGTATGTATTTATTTAGTTATAGAATGGATGAAAAGGAATAAAGAAGATGTATAGTTTATTAAAAAATAATGATTAAAAAAGTAGAACTCCAAAATCTTTAAGACTTACGTATAACATTTTACGGAATATAAAAAATATTTAATAACTCACCTAAAGCAGTCACAAAGCCCATTACCAGCAGTAATACGTACATAGTTTTCATCATGTTTCTTGTCTCATGGTTCGTCTTCCCTTGCAAACAATAAATTGTTATCGCAACACAAAAGGCGTTACTTGAATGTGAAAATCCGAGGGAAATCCTGAATTTGAAGATAACAATAAGAAACTCTCGCGCACACAAAATCAGTTGAAAACAATATTAGGCGTGCGCAGGGGTTAAGTTTAAAATCGCCCCGATTTTGTTCTGAAAAACACAGTTACTTATCCCAAAATTTAATAAACGTTTAACGAACTTGACAACTTAAAATAAATGTTTACAAAAAGACAAGGTTACACTTAACCTCTACAACTGAACGTTCTACAAAAATTCAACTACAACTTTAAATTGTTAACCTACCTCAAAAATAAATGAAAAAAAAGATAATTCTGTAACGAAAATTCACATATTTACTTCGTATTTTATTCTTTAACGCGGATTATTACAAAAGGGTTACGAGTGACAAGTACGTAAACAAATCTTAGATAGATTTGCGCACTTAGCGACATCTAGTCATCGAAAACTGAATGAACATCGCACGAATACAGCTTACTTGACGGGGTACAACAAACTTACGGCATTTCGAGGCAGGTGGCCAAAGTGGCGGCAAACCGCCCGTTTGAAAGATTGGCGCTTCCACGATACAATTCAAACTAACACGGAGATCGCCAGTCGTAACACGACTTTGAAGACAGCGCGCAGTACTTTCAAAATGATCATTAGCTAATTGACACGATTAGTTCATTCAAATTGTAAATAATATGCCAACGGGCAGAGTGTTATAGGCAACCCGAACGATATTTTAAATAATGCGAAACCGATCTCCGAGGGTTAAATCGAACGAATAATAGTAGTGCGTTAAATATTCCTAGTTTTACTGCCGTCTGTTGACTTTAAATATCGCAAACATGTGTGAGTGCAAATTAATGTTATTTTGTGCGGTTGTGTTGTACAATGTGATCCTGGTGACTCCTTTTAATATCGATAAATTCAATTATGCTGCTTACAAGAGCGACGGCGGGTCTATGTTTGGGTTCACCGTTGCGGTGCATAAGGACGGGGGGAACAGAGGATGGTAAGTTCGTTTTTGGAAATTACCCACCACCATTTAGTTTCTAATAATGGTTCCACTGTGATCGAAGATTGAAAAACTATTTATTTGCCGGCTTATCGCAATAGGCGCACTTTGGAAAAATGTTTTTCAGCTAAGCCATTGCATGTACCTGATAGATTGTTTATTCAGCTTTAATTTCCTTTTTTTTTTAATTTCGATTCGACCATTATTCATCGAAATATCGGACTTTTAATGGAAAAGGATCCGTTTGTCTTCAATCATCGACAAATGGCCGTACAGAGAATTGAGGAGCAGTTTCGAAAACTGTAATAAATGTCCTAGAACATGCTGCCGCAACTTTTAGGAATTTTTTTTTTTTTTCATTTTTTACAGGAATTTTAAAAAATTTATGGTTTTTTAGAAAATTGACGGCTAAATTAGAAATATTCACGAAATGACTAATATAAAGATTAATTTTTTCAGTTTGATATACCCAGAATAACCCTGTGAAATTTTTTGAGCTTAAACACTTCATGATCATGATTAAAATGGAAAAAAACAGTGACTTATCGAAATTGTCATGGTGTTATGGATACGTAGTTATTTCCAAAAAATATGGAGTATGTGTTAATAAATATTTTCTGTATTATCTTCATAACCGAGCATAATTTCGACTTTTGATAGGTACACTATACATTTTATGTATAGAATAAAATTCTCTACCTATTTCTGATAGTTGCGTGTAAAAATTTAAACGTACAAAAAAGTTACAGAAGAATATTCATAAAGGGTTGTAGTAAAATGAACAACCTGTATGATTTAACCCACTAGGAACATAATCACTGCATATTTCATGAAGAGAAACTAAGCAACAGCAAATTTCGCTCAAATCGGTTAACTGAGTTGTGAGAAAACAACAAATAAAAAAGAAACTTTAACACTGTAGATTTTTTGCGATATTTTTCGTTTAAGCGAGTTTGGTTAAATCGACACCATTTGGGTTCTAGATTATACCCTGATGTATGTGATATTCGTTAGGTGACGCCTTGTAAAATTTAGATTATTATATTTTTTTATAGAATTTCTGCCCACCAGAGCTTGAAAATTACAATTACATATCAATTCCTTAAAAAAAGCCAGCACTTCATCATTAATCGGTAATGAACATAAAAGAATGATCGAATTTTGGGATGAAGATATCCAAATGGTTTACAACGCAAATCTTTTCATATCATTTCATATAAATTAGCATGGAGAGGAGGAAAAGTGTCTTTTATTTCATTTAATTTTTCAGAGAAGAAACTGATAATCTGAGAAACTTAACCGGGTCGCATTAAATATAATCAAACCTCTAAAACTACACAAGGTTCCTGTCTGTCTGTACAAGAAATTGATGGAAAAAAAAAGGAAAATCACATTATGTATTGTTTTTAACTCCAAATCCAACTGGAATGAAACAAATTGCCCAGTTGCGAAGAATATCTTCTTATATATCTATCTATAATATCTTTGTTATTTAAATCCGCAGTTTTTCATATAGAAATTTACGCTAAACAAGTTAAAATATCTAATTATTCTGCAAACGTGACTGCTGTCTTAAATTTGACAAAAAGGGGGTTGAAGAACAACTTATTAAAATTACAGGGCACAGTATCAATGAATCAGTCAAACTTTATTTATATTTGGATGAGAGTATCATCGGGAGATGATGAGAACTATGAGAAAACCCATACATAAGACCAATAATTTTAATCATGACCAAAATATAGCAGAAAGATAACACTAAAACAAAAAATGGCGAGGTACAAACCATTTACTCAAAACCACCACAATCATTTAAACTAGTTGTGTTTTTAATGCTACTAATATTTGTAATAGATNCTTTTAATATCGATAAATTCAATTATGCCGCTTACAAGAGCGACGGCGGGTCTATGTTTGGGTTCACCGTTGCGGTGCATAAGGACGGGGGGAACAGAGGATGGTAAGTTCGTTTTTGAAAATTACCCACCACCATTTAGTTTCTAATAATGTCTCCACTGTGATCGAAGATTAAAATGAAGTAGTATAGTTATAGTACCGTAGAGATGTCTTTACATTATCTTGGAAAAAATGCATATTGACTCTTTAAAGTTTATACGAACTAAACTACGCTAATGCAAAAAATTAAAGGGTCAAAAGAATTTCCGAAATTTTTCCGTGATTTTTGACAGACTGTATTTAAGTGAACAATGGTCGTATCGAGAATTAAAAAAGAGCATTTTGATGCTCTAAGATTCTAGTTTTTTTAACGAAATTTCGGAAGTTCTTTTGACCCTTTAATTGTTTGGTTTAGTGTATTTGTTATAGATATTGAAACTGCAGATATTGCAGTTTATTAAAATAATGGTAAATGCTCATTTTTAACAAGGTGATTGATTTTCTTGTAATATTTGAACATGCAGTGTCTTCAATAATGCAATAATGCTGATATTATTTTTCTTTATTCCATTGAATTTTCACTTATAAAATCACGTATATTTTGAAAATTATCCCGAATGGAAGACTAAGGATAATTTTCCAAGAATATTCGTGACATTTTATAAGAAAATTTCACACCAAAATTGCGAATAAAATTAAAAATCAAAACTGACGTTTTGAATTCGATTCATTGAACTCAAAACGTAGATAAATCTATGCCGCAGATAATAGAAGTCTCGGCAAATAATATCAATTAGTAATTCGAAAAGATCAAGTTTAATACCTAAAATTACTAAAAAGTATAAAACAAGCATATGAAAACAGTGTGTCGAGTTCTGCAGTAAAAATAGATACAGAGTATCACCTAACGAATGTTACATACTGTTCGACAGCCTCAGGAAGTTCTTGCCGAAGGAATTCCAAATAGTTTTGACCGTTCAACCTTGCAGGTAGAGTGATATTCCCAAAAATACAATTTCCTATAATCCCGCACCAGATTTAACTGAAAAATCGTGTTGAAAGTGATGCTCTTTTATTGCACGTGGATTTTCTTCGCTCCACAAGTAAAAACACCTCTAAGGGTTTTCTTCTACCTTTTCCAGAATTTGTTCTTCGTCTTGTATCCTCTTTGAACGTACCTTCCATTTCGTGAATTAGAGCAAAAGTTTCTAGTTTCTCCTAATCTGGTGAATCAAGAAGCAAACAATGTATGAGAAGTCTGTCTGCGATTCGGATAAAGTTCTTCATATGTTCTCTTGGCAGCGCGTCCACTACAATGTTCCTGTCCTGTACATATACCACTATATTGTCTCTCATTTCATAATTCGTAAATTCATTGTGCCGATACATTTTCAGAAACAAACATTTGCAAAATACAAACTTGACAGTGACTTATCGAAATTGTCACGGTGTTGTGGATACGTAGCTATTTCCAAAAAATATGGGGTGTGAAATATTTTCTGTAATATCTTCATAACCGAGCATAATTTCGACTTTTCATGCATTTTATGTGTAGAATAAAATTTTCTACCTATTTCTGATGGTTGCGTGTAAAAATTTAAACGTACAAAAAAATTACAGACGAATATTCATAAAGGGTTGTAGTAAAATGAACGACCTGTATGATTTAACCCAATAGGAACATAACCACTGCATATTTCATGAAGAGAAACTAAGCAACAGCAAATTTTGCTCAAATTGGTTAACTGGGTTGTGAGAAAACAAATCAAAAGAGGAACTTTAACACCCTGTGGCGTTTTTAAGCGAGTTTGGTTAAATCGACACCATTTGGGTTCTAGATAACACCCTTGAAGTATGTAACATTCGTTAGGTGACACCCTGTGAAATTTAGATCAATACATTTTCTGATATTGAATTTGTGCCACCATCACCAGAGTGAAAATTACAAACACATAGCAATTCCTTAAAAAGACTTCATCATTAATCCATAAAAGAATTATCGAATTTTGGGATGAAGATATCCAAATGGTTTACAACGCAAATCTTTTCATATCGTTTCATATAAATGAGTATGGAGAGGAGGACAAGTGTATTTTATTTTACTTCATTTAATTTTTCAAAGAAGAAACTGATAATCTGAGAACCTAACAAGTGTCATTAAATACAATTTGTAACACTATGTATTAATACCATAATCGTTGTTATGGATATGGATTCTTAAATATTTCTTCTTTGAGTTGGCTTGTTTGGAAAAGTAGCAAATACTTTAAAACATTGTGATCTCTGGTGTTGTTATTTAAAAATGGATACACTGATGTAATACGTTCGTAATCTATAACGCGTATTATGAAATCTGATTTGTATTTACATTTTTATAGCTGCTTACCGATAGACCTGATATTTACATAAACCATACACAGGCATTGTTTTATTTACATTCTGTTTATCGCTTTGGCTGCTATACATATAATTTAAGATATTAGGACAAAAGTAAAGAACACCGTTGGTGTATTTTCTACGATAACAAATTTTCCGAAAAAACAATCGAAGTAGTATACTTATCTTTTTCTATATCAGTAGATACAATGCATACATTATTTCGCACAGAGATAACTCTAGTTTTCTATTTTATGTAACAAAATTCAGGTGAAATTATCAAAGAATTTGAAAAAAAAAATGCAAAATGAAAATTCTCGAGCTAATAAAACAAAGAATTAAAATAAGTATATTTTCCGTGTCTTAATACCGTAGCTATTCCAGACGAGTATATATATCACGAAAGATTCTTCTCTTACAACGTAAATATACATACCTCTCTGGTTAGTAAGATTACAAATGGACAGGTGCATATCAAATTCCACGTGGATGATGCATCAGAAAATGTACCAATCTAAGCAGTGGAAGGAACAAAGCTAAAATAATAGTTATTTGTGTTTTAAGGATTATAAATAACAGCGATCATTATGGTCGTGAATATTATAAAACGGCGAGTGTCATAAAGATGGTTTATGATCCGAATTAGATACATTTTTAACTTGATTTGCGGGTCCTCCGATATAGATGGAAGAGCTTAAAACGTTGTGGTTTCTCTTTTACCAGAAAAAGCACGAATTCTTTATGAGACTGTATTTACCCGTTAAAAGAAATGGTGTATGAAGGAAAGGTACGAAAAATATAATCCATGAGGAAGTTTTACAAACGTACAATAATTAATCCAACAGATACAACAAGAAAATTAATCACCAAGTTTAAAATCAGCATATACCATTAATTTATAGAACTGCAGTAACTGCGGTTTTAATATTTATGATAAACAGTTTAGGCCGAATCAAATTTCAAGGTTTAAATGCATTTTTTCCATATAGTGGTATAGTCTTTCCGAAGTCAGTTGAAGATGTATAAAAACGCCTAACAATAAAATTTAATAGATTTAAGTTCATAGACGTATCTAAAAAAGTTTTCTGCTAATTGTAAACAATTATAATAATTTGTATATATAATAATGTGTAGAAAATTACTATATGTTCATTTAGCCAACAACGTATTTTAATTATTTATGTCTTCAATTTTATTATATTGAATGGTAAATTTCGTTTTGTTCCGTTTGAAAAGGTCTCCAAAATGCCATGTTGTAACAATATTAGTGAACAAAATATCCCTCTAAACATACCTACCTAAATTATAATGCATTATGATATGCCGGCAGATGAATAGATTTGTCCAACAGTTGCACTTTTGTAGATGTTTTTTAGGTTCCCTTTGTTGTGACTAAAATCATTTTTTTTTGGTGAGGGGCTTTGGTTAACCACTGTTCAGAACCGTGAAAAACCGGTTCTCAATTATTTTTTTTGTTAAAAAATCACAACTTTTGGACGAAACTTCGTATGTATAACAAACTTATGTAAGAATTTTTTGCCACTGTTGTATTTCACTCATTTGTAATATAATTAGCCTAACCTAACCTATAATCAATATAATAGTGCCATTTTTTATTATTTTCTTAATTGAAACACAAGTTAACTTTGCATTAACATTAATTATTACAACATTAGAAAATAATAATCTACTGTATTGTAGAATCGAATAGAATGTAAAATTATATATGCTAAGGAAAAACAGTATTTCTAATTATTGGACAATTTTGTTCATTCATCGAAAAAAAATAATGACAAAATAACAGCATTTTGTTATCTATTTATTAGTAAATACACTAAATTATAGCAATAACATTATGTTCCCTCGAAAAATATCAGCCGGATGACGAACATCACACATTCCCGTTTCCCGAAAACCCATTAATCTAATTTCCATTTTAGTAGACGGTAATTTAGATAAAAAAAACATATTAACAAGTTGGCATTAATAGGTGGAATTTGGTTTCTCGGGACACGGAAGCGATAATAAATGAACCCTGCCTTGCTATTAGCCCTACCAAATGTTCCGCGTCCCTACAAGCATTTTGGATATTCATATCCGGTCGCAACAGCATCTAATATTATGACGACGGTCTCCGTTACGTGTAGACAATTATCCTAATGTAATTTCGTCGTTCCTAATTAGGCCAGGAAATATGGAATTGGACGCGACATTGTTTCGGCAAGCTGAATTTATCACTATAGATGGTAAATATTATGTACAATATCATATTAGTTTCCACCATAGGCGCCGCCTTTTAAAACTTTTGTCGGGTGCTCGGTTGCCCTATAAGCATTTTTTTGCCAGATAACATTAAAAAGTAAGAGAAATGAGTCGTCATTTGAAATAGCATGAGGTAAAAGATTTAAAATACGTATTTCTCGGAATTAGATTTTATGAAAAACTTTTTAAGAAATATATCGAAATTAATTAAATTTAAAAAATGAAATTAATTGAAAATAAATAAACTTTATTACTATTTCGATACAAATTTCAAAAATTTAACGATCTTAATAATTTTAACCAAAAATAAACTTCTATGGAATAACAAGTGAAAATATAAATATATGTACTATGTAGACGTAGGTAGCACAGAAATGGACCAAAATTCATGGGTAGATTCCCGAAGCAAAAATATTGCGATTTAGCCGAACTTACCTTAGTCCAAAAGTTGATAGTTAAAGAGATACAGGGTGTTAAATGTAAAATATTATTTTAGTTTATTTCAATTTTTTTCTTAATAAATGCAAATATGTACACAAAATTTTGGGGTTTGGGGTCCTTTGGATAGAGGAATTGAAATTTGTTCACATTTTGGTTATAGTTCATAGAGGGCGCCAGCTGCCTTAGATTGAAGGTGTTGGAAACGACATAACTTTTTTGTACTTAAAGGTATCTCATCTTTGGTATCAAATTCTTATTTTCCAACTTTTTTTTACAGAAAAAAGGTAGACTTTATGAAAGTAGCTGTCTCGTACCGTTTCCGAGATATTTGGCTTTCAAACTTCCAATGCTAATACTTAGTTGAAATAATTAAAATAATTTAGAAATGTTAAAAACAAGGGTTTATTTAGAATTAAATATTGTAATGCACAGAAAAATAGTAAACATTAGTAAATAATTTGCCTTTTTGACAATAATTGCTCAAAATGTCCACCTCTAACTTCAATGCATTTATCAACACGTTTATTAAAAGATTGTCTTATTTTAAAGTATAAATCCTCAATGTTTATAGTTTCTCCATAAACAACTGATTTCTTGTAACTCCAAAAACGAAAACATCGGCATTCTATCTTACATTTATGTATACGAGTATACAATTAATTTGTAAGCTAAGATGTAATTTTAATTAGATATGAATAATAGGTACTTAATAGAAATTAGCATACAAATGACAGCAATAAGACAAGTGGAAGACGTCAATTATTTGATTTTCGTCCAAATCCTACTTAAGAAACTTTACCGCTAAATTAATAATGCCTGTAGGTACTTAATTGTAATTTAATGCAATAGCATTGGAAGTTTCAAAGCCAAATATCTCGAAAACGGTGCAAGATAGCTACTTTAATAAAGTATATCTTTTTTATGCAAAAAAGGTTGAAAAATAAGAATTTGTTACCAAAGATGAGATACCTTAAAGTACAAAATAGTTATGTCGTTTTTAACACATATAATCTACTGCAGCTAGCGCCCTCTATGAACTTTAACCAAAATGTGAACAGATTTCAATTCCTCTACTTAAAGAACTCCAAGCCCCAAAATTTGCATTTGTTAAGGAATAAATTAAAAAAAAACTGAAATAATATTTTACATTTAACACCCTGTATCTCTTTAACTATCAACTTTTTGGAATAAGGTAAGTTCGGCTAAATCACAATATTTTTACTCGGGGAATCGTATCCATGAATTTTGGCCCATTACCTCGGGACCATCGTGTATTATTACATATTCGGAAAGCTTATGAAGAGCTTTAAGTTAAAAAAAAAAAATGTCAAAATTCGTTGAAAAACAACGGAGATTTCAATGTATTATTATGAAATTTACCATGAAAAAAATCAGTACGATTGTGGAAGATGGTCGGAATCGTCCAGACTAATAATTAGTTAATTTGTTTATAAGGCCATAATTTGTAAAATATTCAACTTACCGATTCCAGATTTCGTGTGAGTTATTAGACAGTGATAAGGAAAGAGAGGATGCGATGCCAAAACGTTCTGGTAATAATAACGCAGTTTATAAATGTTTAATTCAAAAGTCATATACAAACTTCTTCTGTTTATAACTTTTGATATAATCAATATTTTTTTACGCTCGAGGGCTAGTTTTGTAGGTCTTTTGAAGACGAAAATAAAAGTACCTTACTGTTTTCTCGTGGAAATGAACGGAAAACGTGAATTTACGTAAAAATTATACAATTAACCACCCTGTAAACAATCTTCCCCCCATTTTTATGACTGTACAAACTAATGTGTTATTGTGCATAATATTTAGCATCTATAGTGATAAATTCAGCTCGCCGAAACAAAAAGTCGCGAAATGAAAATTTTCAGCTCTTTTTCCTGGCCTAAATGTAATAGGCGGGTTCACTCATTCAAATTGCAATTGTGCCGTCAGCGCCTGCTTTGTGCACACTTGAAGTAAATACAATTCACTACTTTTGTGCACAAGGCCAGCTCTACAACTTAAAAAATGGCAGAGTTATGAATTTTTAAAAAAACGCAAAATTTTCCGAATTTTTCGGGTTTTCTTCGTTTCTAATTATCCGATCGGATCGATCAACCTCTCGTTTTGTTCATATTTCGATTCTCTACAAATTGTCTCTTTATAGCATTCATATTGCTTCGTTAGTTTGGGTTTTATAAGCAAAAAACTTTAAAAAATGCGTTTTATGCATCAAAATATTTATAAAAAATTAATTAATGGTAAATTGTAGTAGGAAACATATAAGTATATCTACAGACTGTCTTTTATATGATGGCACACTGGCACAGTCCGTTTGCTACTAGTATTTTTGACACAAAATTACTGATTTAATGCTCTATTGATTTGATGAGATTTGTCAGGAAACAATTTTTAAATTTATCTAATACCTTCAAATAAAGTAAAAGAGTGTATCAGTCTTTCCTGAATTCTGAATAAAAAGTCATAGGAACATCAATTAAGCATCAAAATTTGCGGACCACCCAGTATATTCTACGTAAATTTAAACGCTTCGATGCAGTTTGTTTCACTAAAATAATAAAAATTCGTATCTCGCGTCGGGTTCCTGTTTACTTACGTCAATCACTCCGACGTCCTCAACATGTGTCATCTACGTCTAGGCAGATTACCAAAACAGTCACGTCTTCCTGACCCTAATTTCAAAAATATGTGTCCCATTTCGTTATTTATTACGGCGGTCGCACACTGACTTTTTCAGAAACGCCTAATAAAATGCGGCGGGACGTTTTCCAGGGCTCGAAATTTGGTGTGGTTACGGGTCCGTGACTAAAATTACCCACATGTTCCAAACAAGTCCTCGTTCTCTGCATTTTGCCGTTCGTCGCTCTGTGCCGCCTTTATGATCAATATAAACAAAAAAAAGAACGTTTCCCGGACGGTATTTTTGTACTTTCACATCAAATAGATGCCTGCATTTCTCGTAAAACGGTACGTTTGCTACCGCAGCGGATTCTATTAGTGAAGGGTTGGAGATAGCGATCTGGCTGAGTAGGTTGGGTTAATTTGTAGAGATTATATTCAATCTGAAATGTTCACGAATAAATCATGATGATTTAGCTGCTTTCTATAAAGATTTTATCATTTCCAGCATGAGCGCCGGTTAGGGGGTAAAAGGCGCAGGTCCTCTAGATGTTCGGTAATAATTAACAAAAGGGGCAACAATAGATAAACAATAAAGATTGCGTTAGAGAGATCTTTCGATCTGTAAAAATTAGAATACAAAAAAATTACATAAAAAAAACGAGCAATAGAGAATTTAAAAATTGCCATCTAAGAAGGGTTTCGGTTAAAATTTTGGAAAAGGAAAATCCCACTGTTGAAAGGAAATTAAAAGAGACCGCGATTATTTTGTTGGATCTTCAGACTCCACCTACGTTTAAAAAATAATTATTTCCGCATACGTTTTTTTGCTTTGCGATGTAAAAAAACAGTTTTTTTCATTCGAGAACGTTATTGTTCTGTTAGAATATTTGTTACCGTTTTTTTAAGTTTAAATCAATTCTTACAATCAAAAAAGTTTGTTTTCTTCCACTGTCCGAGAGTAAATCGTACATTCCAGGTCCGTATTTAGTCCAATCAAATTACATTTGGAGAAAAAAAAATTGTTACCTGGACTTTTATAAGTGGAAATGGCATATAATAAACCTAAAATAAATAAATGCGTGAGCAGGGGCTGTGGAGGGTTGATTTGGGGGGTTGAAAAGTTGTGAAAAATTGGACCATTGGGATTTCTGGCGAAAGTTGACGTCAAACAAAAAAGTATCCAATACAAAAGTTGTAGGTTATGCAAAAGTCTACAACTTTTGTAGAGGTCACTTTTTAACATAACCTCAAAATTTTCGAGAAAAATGCGAAAAACAGGTGTTTATTTGATTTTTCATTTCCGCAAATATAATTTAATTTTAAAGAAAATTGGTTAAAGTATGCCTTTCTGTGTCTTAAAGAACCAAAAATTTTTTTCTAGATAAAAAATCAAGTTTCCGGAATATTCATTTTTTCCGATCTGAAACACTTTTTTTTTCAAAGAAAAATTCTGCTTAATAAAATCGTCATACACATACTTTCGTTGTGACATACTTTTTGGTGAAATAAAAAATCTGTAATCACAGTTCAAAAACATGCCCAAAATGCAAAAAAATAAAAAATGACTTGCAACAATGAATTTTTTAGTAATTGTTGATAATTTGTTTAAATTGAAAAACATTCAAAAATTGATTACACCATTCAATTCTACGGAAAAAATAAAAAAAACTGTCTCGTTGTTTGACTCAAAATTTTTGTACAGTATTACTATAAAGTCAAATAATTTTTTTCGGAAATTTTAAGGTTATCCTAAAAAGTGACCTCTACAAAAGTTGTAGATTTTTTCATGATCTACAACTTTAGTATTGGATACTTTTTTGTTTGACGTCAACTTTCGCCAGAAATCCCAATGATACAATTTTTCGCAACTTTTCAACCCCCCAAATCAACCCTCCGCCGCTCTTGCTCACGCATTTATTTTTATTTCGTTTATTATAAGCCCTTTACCATTTCCACTTATAAAAATCCAGATAACAATTTTATTTTTTTTCCCTCTAAATGAGTTATTTCGATCAGTCTAATTCTGTTTTCCATAAAACAAAAATTGACACATTTGTAGAAGATTAACAACAAAAACAGGTAGGTAAAAAAACGAACATTTTTTATGTTCCTTTGCTTGTTTAACTTGAACAAGGTTAATGAGAAAAGATATTTTTACTTTGAGAGCAGAACAAAATTATTAAAGCAAAGGGGTGGATGTATCTATCATAATACCAAAAACTAGAAAAAAGCCGTGATTTTTTTACAGTACTAAAGAATTTCTTAGATAAATTTACTTCATATTTATATTTCAACTATAATTGACATTTATCTCGAAAATGGGCTTATCAAAATATATGGCACTCCTACATATTTGTACCCATGGATTGCTGAGATGTATGTGCTCATCAAGTGTTTCTTAAGTTAACTTAATTGATTTTATTCCATCATATTGAATTTTCACCAACGGGAATGAATACTCCTGAAGTCTTGTTAATTATCTTTATTTCTGTGGACACTACTATGTATATGTGCCCAGTGGGATATTTATTACCCCTGTTATTTTGTATATTACAGAATCTGTACGTGTAATATTAGCACGACGTCCTGAATCCGTCCCTGGTTTTTATGTACGATTTACCCACGGACCTAAGTCTAACAAGAGATTATATATTCTGATATTTTAAACTTATCCCCCTTGGATTCCGTGTTAACGGTGCCTTTTGTTTACAGATACCGATATATTTCACGATTATTTAAAGATACTGAATTACATCTTCAAAACAAAAGACGATGTGGGTACATAGTTCATCGGAAAAGATCGTGTTTTTTAACATTATATTGGAGTGTGAAATCAGTAACAAACAAAATAATTTTGCGAACATATCGAAACAATCAATTCTAGAAAAACTAATTTGAAAATAATATTGTTTTTGTATCTAAACCAAAACGAGAAAATTGGTGCATTCAATTAACATCTTCATAAAAACTACAAATTATAGATATGTTAACAAACAGTTCGCTAGTGTCAACTCTTTCTGAGAAAGAAATATCAAGTAGTCTTATTATAATTTTGATTAACATTGGGAACAACAAAAGTAGATTATGGATATTTCCTAGAAACCTACTTCATTATTTTATGCATAATTTGTTGTTGTTTTGATTCAACCCAACAAGAATAAAAAATTTAAATGAAGTGGTTTAAATATTGATATTGATTTTGGGAATTAATTTTGTTTGTGCTGCCTTTTCAGTACACCTAATTTATATTCCAGAACTTTTCAATTTAAAACATATAATTTTCATTGTCAAATCAGATAATAGAAAACAAAAAAGTGTCTATTATTGATTTAATATTATTTAAGTAGGTATATGACATGCAGGAATCATAAATTTTGAAACTCAACTGATTTTGCAAAAAAAAATTTTAATCTTTAAATTTTGTTTTATATCAAATTTAAAAAAAGTAAAAGTTAAATTTAAAGTAGGTTAGGTTAATTTAAACAGTGTGTTGACATTGAAAATTTCCATTTTTATATTAACATTTGTAAATTATAGTTTATTGTCCATAAATAAGCTCTAAAATAAATATTTCTCAACACTTCTGCAAAATGTTCAATTTCCATTTCATTCAACATACGGTGTGAAAGTGACGCACCTTTGCCTTAAAAATTCCTATAAGATGATAAAAACGGTAGTGTTTTACACATAAACTTGATAATCTAAACAATACTGTCATATTTTTAAACATGCATGACATAAATAAATTACCGTAACACTATAACAAGCATATTGTACCAATCATATAGAAATTTACATTTTTTTATAAATATGTATAACATTCCTCGTTTAAAAAGGACTTGGTAGACAAAAGTAACAGATTACTAGTATGCCCTTGTCCTTGTAGAAGTTAACGAAGCATATAATTATAGTTAAATTAATTTCTCCAAGCTTAATTTAATTCAAATATTTAGGGGTGGGACAGATGGTGTATAATTATTATCGTAGAACTACCTCTTTAATGATTATTTCCAAATAGATTCACATAGTATGATTTCCTTAGGGTTCAAGACAACAGAAAATTATAATATCTCGATCTGTTTTATTCCTATACACGTGTTTAATATGTGAGGTTTTTATTATTTCCCTGTGAATCTTACATTCCCCAAAAATAGCAAGGAAATAATAGTTATTTACACAGGCAAGGAAGTAAGTAGTATTTACCAGTCGAAAACCATTTTGCGCCCGAGCGGAGCGAGGGCTGGCAATAGAGTCCGAGACTGGTAAATTATACTTAACTGTCTCGTCTGGGTTCTATTTCTCACCTAGAAATTCTCAAGAAATATATCAAGATTAAATTGGAAATTAAAACCGACATTTTACGCTCTTTTATGCGCTATCAAGCAGGTACAACCAACCAGTCGGCAAGAAATACCCTTTCTATGATTCCTAATAAGATTGCACAGTTTTTGAAACTAGAACATCCTGAAACATATACAGGCCATTCATTCCGAAGAACATCGGCAACGTTACTGGCTAATACAGGAGTTGATGTATTAGCAATCAAGAGACATGGTGGGTGGAAATCAGCTACAATTGCAGAAAGTAATGTTGCTGACAGTTTCAGTAACAAAAATAAAATAGCCAACAAGATTCTTTACAATGACACTTCAATTCCAGGTTCTAGCATCCGGCATCATGCTGTTTCAATGGATCAGTCAGATAATATTGAGTTTCTGGTGACTGAAATGGACCAGTCAAATCATTTTGAGAAAAATGTGACAATTAGTAAACGCGAAGGGAATAATTATTCAGATTTTATAAATGTTACTAAATGTAATAACTGTACAATTACTATAAATATTCATTCATAATAGTTAATAAAATGTAATGTTTATCAAATATTTTTTTTTATTTGCCTTGTATATGTAGTTACATTGTAAAATGAGAATAGATTAAAAAATGAGCACTTAAAATTAGTCTATCGACGTCATGGTCATCGACAATCGAAATTTTATTCTAAAGAAGAACGGTAATTAATTAACGTGAATAGATCGACCACCATTTTATTATTAAAAAAAGTGTAGGAAATAAACGTTGACTGTGGACGTTTTTGAGTCGATATCACGTCCATGATCAGACCCATTCTATCCCAGGCATCGCTCTTAAGGCCCTTGTGTGGCGATTTGTCATTTTAAAATTCTCAACACGTGTGCAGCATAAGGTGAATTTTAGTTCTTTCAACTGGGGACTCGGCCGACTGTCGCTCTGCGCTTCGAACAGCCGCGAGGAGGAAAACAATAAAATTATTTCGGTCGACAAGTCGTAATTCATTCATAAAGTTACAGAAAAAGCCCATTCGAAATTTGTCAAGGGAACTAGTTTGGGTCTTGTTTAAATTCCAGGCATCGATTTGCCAAGCGGACCGAATAGCTTGTAAATAAAGTGCAGTAGTTAGCTGGTTGCTTCCATAATATCTAAATTTAGTCATTAATTTCTGCTTTACGTCCATATTGTGGGTGTACCTGCCGTGTTTATTGCATTTGTTTATATATAGATGTGACAAGTAGCAATTAGTTGTTGTATCGATGGTCATTAGTAAGCAATTATTAATGCCAGAAGTATGGACAATGATTTCTGCAAAAAAAAACGTCTTATTTATGCCTTAGATAATGTGTTCCATGAAGAAGTGGTACAGAAACTGATAAACGTCAATAAAGAGTTTTGTTTTTCTTCACTATTGACCTCATCTTCAAGCAATATAATTTCTGACAAATGACAAATTTTTAGTAGTTCAACCTTTCAAAATTTTAATACGAAAGCGATAATTTGCAGCCTAAAATAAAAAAATATTAGTTTTAATTTGTAACCTCAATTATTTCGAAGGATTTAGTTTTCTAATAGGGACTACAAATTCTGTTTAATGTTGTAACATATTTTTTCGAAAACTGTCATCAAAAGTCGATATTTTCGTTAAATTTTCAGTTGACAAAAGTGAGTCTTTTGGCGCCCAACTTTAAAATTTATGTTCGCCAACGCCAAAGTCTGTTTGGTTCTAAAACATAAAACAAATGTCACGATAATTTGTAATTTTTTCGTAACTGGTTTATGATTTTATTAATTAAACAATATACATTTTAAGTAATATAATATTTCAATACAAAACAATAACTGTTATAAACAGGACGATTACAGTTTATTTTGCACTACATGTAAATTGAAAGTGCCGATATTGCAGTGGGTCAAATCTATGCCAGATCCAGTGCTGTCAGTTATCGTAGCTTTTAATTCTCGGTGTTCAATGAGGCTGCTGCTGTAATTGTTTAAGTTTACTGCGCACGTTGTATTATTGGCAAATTCCGTAGGCTCTGCTGAAGATGGTAACAATTTATTTGCGACTGAAATTTTATTTTGTATAGAATCTTCTATATATGTCTCCGCTACCGTACCAGAACGCCATCCACTTGTTGTTTAATGGTGGTAATATCGGCCCCTGCGTCGGCTAACAGAGTGGCGGATGAACGTTTAAAGTAGTGCCCTGTATAAGTTTCCGGACGAGGCAAATTAAGATGAGTTTATAGTAGTTTGGTCTTCAAGTGAGGAGAAAAACTCTAAGTAGCATGGAAAACTTTATTCTACTAATTTCGCTGGTAACACGAGACACAACCGAACAGGGACTAGGCTTCAAGACTTCTTGTTCGTGCCTCGAAATGTTTTCGGTTTTATCTTTGTCCCCACCTACTTTTATTACCCCATCCTAATTAACACTTATCCGGGTCATTACCTACTCGGTTTGTGCTTATGTACCCTAATAAACAACAACTAATTTATGTTAACAGCCTACTTATTCTAATCTCATTTGCTAAATACATTTATTTGGGATAATCTCGGATAATTCAAAGTATAATTTATATGGCTAGTAAATTCCCAGAAAGCAAAATATATTTATTGGGGCAGGTACTAAATGTAAGTTCTCTCTTCTCAAAGCTCCACAAACACGAATTATTAAAATGACCTGAAAAGTTGTCCAAAATTAGTTTGAATTACCTTTTCTAGTAGAAGTCTATTATCAGGTGCTTCTTGTAAAAATCTCTCAATTTCCTGTCGTTAGAATTCTGGATTTTCTCGGTCGGTATCCAACTGATTTTCAAATATGGTAGTAGTTTTGGAAATTTTCTCTTATTTACATTTTTTTTGGCATTACTTTTTAACATGGAATATACTGACCATAACGTCGATGATTTAATTTTATTAATTTCATGTTCAAAATATGCCAGTAATACCTTTGAAATCGTTGTAGGCAATCTCGTACTGTCTCGATGATTTTTTGGGGAATTGTGAAACATAACTTTCTGCCGCTTATCCAATACTTCCCCTGGTAAATGCTCGTCTTCACTTTCCGAGCTCATTTTGAATTAAACACTCTTAGAATATGAATTACAGTACCTATACCTATATAATTCTGACACTACTTTTTCAAATGCAAATACTTTTGCGTTCTCGAATGGATATTTCCATTTTTGGACGCAAAAGTACCATATCGCGTTCTTGATGCAAAAATACCTATTTTTATCTATGCTGCTTATAACAGATTTGAAAATACGTATAACAGCTTTAGCCATGTAGTAAGTGACTGCTTCAAGTCAAAAATAGAATCGAAACAAGTCAATAACATGTCAGATTAGAGATTAGTAATGTTGCTTGTCGTTCTACATAAACACAAATGTTTGTTTGGTTTGGTCACGAATTTAAATTTCACAGGGCATTATTATTATTTGACAAAATAACCACAGTTTCCTTGTCATCTCAAAGCCTATTTCTGTCAACATTAAATAATTCCTGTTGTGATCAGAAGTGAGATAAAATAAAAACAAGATGTTTTGTGGGCCTTATTTGTGAACAGGAATAACTACATGTTTTATTAGAATATAATAAATATTTACTAAAGTGTAATTAAGTAAATTCCAGGTATTGCTATTTTATTAGAAGCGGGTACACATTATTTATTAGGACAACTTAGCAGTATCAGAAGTTTTCACCGATGAAAATGTGCCAGTCTCTATTTTCGGAAACCTTATTTTTAAAATACGTATTTTTTTTGAACTAACTTCAAGGAATTATTCCATCGTATTTTGTTATTATGTTATTTCCGGTAGTGTCTAAAAGTTGGAATTAAATTTATTTTCAAAGATATACCATATAAATGTATTTTCCCAATAAAGGAACGCGATTAATATATTTTCAGGTATCATTTTCACACCCACACGTTTGGCAAATTCGTTTGCTTATCCGGTCTTGACCTTTCGTAAAAAGGATGTTTACATCCGGTTTATTTTAACTGAATTTATAGGAATGTTATTTTTATGATAAGAACATTTTTCGCAATTACAAATGATTCGTTCAAATTCAAGCTAGTGTTGCTGTTGTGGTCGCGAACGGGGTTTCCTGAAATCGTTGCATATTTATGACAATTTCGAATGAATCTAAAGATGTGGGCGTAACCACATCCACATGCTTTGTTAATCACCATATTCCTATTTTACATTACAAGATTATTTTGGAGCTTGACTGTTTAAGGGCAGTAAAATGAAATTATTGTTTGAAATAAATGTCTAATATAAATGTTAATAAATCATAGGTTGCTATTTTTGTTAGAACCAGTCTCGTTTCACTGCAGTAGCATCTGAAAATGTGTCAAGGATTATAGTCAGGGCAAAATAGCTTGCAATATCGTCACTGTCACTGTAATAATTAAATTACTATAAAAATATTAATTTGATTAATGTACCTAATGTATGTCACTCAAAGTACAGTTTTAAGTATTGTATTTTTAACATGTTACGGGGATTAACTTCAATTATAATTGTTATACATGTTTGTAAACGCTGTTTTGCTATTCGGTATGCTCATTATATGTATATGGTCTTTTCCACAAACTCTTAACAAAATATTTACCACATTTCTCATTTAATGAGAGAAAAGGTAAGTGCTACAGCTGCTTGCAGTAATGCCACAAGAATGACTGTCCCCGATTTCGGTATGAAAAAAAAATTAACACGGTACTTTTGTATAACTTCAAAAGGGTTAAAAATACAAATAATAATTTTAAAAAATGGAGCAACAAAATCAATTACATTAACATTTTTTTTCCGGTTACTTCTGGAAACCTTTTTCGTTTATTTTCAATTTTCTCTTCCGAAAATATTGTAATTTTTTTATAAAATAATAGATTTTTTTAATCGAAAGATAATCATGAATGTGCCTGATTTTTTATTACAAAACTTGTTGAGAACCACTGATTTCACTATAGTACTTACACATAACATAACATATATCGTGAACGGAATATCAACTATGCGATGTTGCCGGTTTTACACAAATTCTTAAACTCTAAACTCTTTATATGAAATAAGGAAGGAAACAGAGTTGATTAAAGGAACATTTTCTTCTTCACAGAAAGTATGCATAGTGTGAATTGTTTAAATCTACAGTTCAAAACAAAAAGATTCTAAATAATTTTCTTGCCACATACATACTTGCATGCACATGTAAAAATAATAATTTTCCATGAGAATAGCAGTTCTCTAAATGCAAGAAAATTCCCCGTCTCCCTGTTCGAAAAATGAAAAAAGTTGTAGGAATTTTTAAATATTTTTTTGACATACATACCACGACGATAATATACAAATGAAACACTGTAAATCTTTATATTATTGAAAATATGTACCATCAAAAAAGCTTTTCAAATATATGATACATGTTAATGATACCTATTATATCTTCAACTGTTTTTGAGATATTAGCATATTTCAGTATAGTTATACGTAGTAGCCTTGGAATGATACTGGCAGTTAAAAAAATTATATTAATATATCAATTAAATAATTAAATTTATTAATGTCGATCAATATTTGCAGAAGCTGAATGGTGGGATATAGTGACAATTTACTTAAATACATAAAAATTTAGATAAATAAATAATTACGCTTACACCTCTCGAACTTAGATAAATCTTTATTTAAATATAATATGTATTAGATTTATCTTTCTATCAAAAAAAAAGGAACGTTATTCGGAAATATGAATACTGCCCTCTAAAGTATCGAAAAGTATCGACGCTACTGTTAGATTCTAGTAGATTGAAATACTTGCTTGTAGATGTTGAATAAAATCGAGTTTAAAATACTTATTATTATATGTTTCCATCTTTCAATTATTATTTTTTTACCCAATATGCATAAATAATGCCAAAAGTTACAACATAAACTTGGCAACAGCGCACGAGTATGCTGAGTTTATTATTTGTAAGTTGGAAGTACTTGTCATGTATATAGGTCGCACCGCTGATTGCTTTAACCTATAAAATGTCGAATGAAGAACAGAGTCGGTAGAAAGGAAAATTTGTGACCAAAAGAAAGTATGATTGCTTGAGAATTTAAAGCAAAAGCAGCGACGTATTTAAAAAATAATTAACCTGATGATGGCCCCCGCGAAGAGGACACGTCGGATTGTAAAAATGTTGACGTCATTGGATAGAGTGAAAAAGTGGCAATGTAAATATGCAATTTATTTTAAAATTTGTTTTCAAATAAAGCCGGAAAAAATAAAACGATTTTGCAAAATTTCGGGTTTTTTCGGATATCTCCGGAACCACTCGGAATTTTAAAGCTTTCTAAACGGCATATTATTAGGCAGGGCCGACTTCAGGCTATTTGGCACCTGAAGCAAATATTTGCTTGCCGCCCGTTGGAACAACAAATTTATTTATAAAAAGTTACTTATAGAAAATTAAAAAAACATTTCAATAGACAAAAATAAATAAAAAAATATTTTAGTAAAAAAAAACACAAATTATAAGAAACATCTTATAAAAAATAAAACAGATATTCCAATAAAGCCAAAAATAAAAAATATTCAATAAAAACAAAAAAGAAACTAAATAATGTCAAAACGAGATCTTTACACATATCACATATCAACTTTTCTACATTTTTCATTAACAAAGTCTTCGATAATATCAGCGTAAACCAAATTATTTGTTACATCTCTATCGATAGCAAGATTGACTAAGTCTGTTAACCGTTTCTGCGCCATGGTTGATTGTAAATAATTTTTTATAATTTTTAATTTTGAAAAAAGAACGTTCTCCACTGGCCACAGACACAGGAATGGTTAACAAAAACCTTAAAGATACTACGATGTTAGGGAAATTTTCATTCAACTCATTGATTCATAATTAATAAAAGCACAATGCGCGCATTCGGGGTCAAAAAATGTTTTTTTTCAGGTTTTTGTGCAATTTTCAATTTTTGAAATTTATGAAAAGTTAATAATCAAGTCTTAAAATGCCGCCTGAAACATCTGCTTCGCTGTTTCACCCCTTCCGCCGGCCCTGGTTAGGCATAAAAACACAATTTTCTCTTACCGTTTCCTAGATCCTAGTGCTCTCCCATCCTTATCTTGGACACACTGTATATACTATTATACTGTGATACGATCTAATTGCAGCCAAAAATATTCTAAATAATATACTGAAATTATTGAAATGTTAATTTTAAAATGAAAACATATTAAAAATGTCATAATTTATCTAAATGCGTAAGATTGTTATATGCTGCTGTTTACTTCTTGTATTTAAAACTTATCGTACTTTATAAATAAAAAAGGATTTCAAAAAAATATACTTTATTTGAAAATTTCCCATTTTATTTTATTATTCCAAATTGAATTAGACAAATAAACACAAGTTGAATGTAATCCATTTCTAATGACTAATTTGTTTATCAATACGTTCATTTAAATTTCCCGCCACCTGTCCTCATTCTAACTCTATTGCGTGGTTGCCGTTACTCTTTTCTTTCTTTCTCTCACCTATTAATTAATTAATCTTTCAGGGAAGTGTCTATATTTTTTTTCGTCTTACCATTTGAGATTATTAACTTATGTTAAATATTCAAATTATTGGCATCAATTAAAAACAAAACCAAATCGATAAATTATTCGTTGGTGCAAATGGCCTTAAATGGAGATAAGTTCCCGAACAACGAATATTATTTTCGGTTTCATACCCGCGATCCTAACGTGATTGAATTAATTAGAGTGTTCATATAAACCGGCCCCATTTTTTTATTGCCCGTTTCTGTAGTGTTAATGTTTATCAGCTTTATAATTAGATGCCGTACATCTCAGTCGTGTTTCCTGTGAGGAATAGAATCACCGTTCAGATCCGAACGGATTGACTCACTCCCTCGCTAAATATAATATCGGGTGTGCCTCGCGCGCTAAAACAGTCCCCAGGCTTGGCAAGATGCCACGCTTCCAATGCTTCCCTTGGTGTAGTTCAACAGTCAAGTCGTCTTCCGAACCGATCAACCGGGCGTTATGCGAAAAACAAAAGCCGAACGCTACTCTACACCTGAAATCGCCTAAATTGTGGCCTACGCGGCGCGTCAGGCCGAAACGTTCGTTTTGTTTACCTCCGACTCGAATAGCAGCTTGGCCAGTTTTATATTTTCATCTTTTGGGTGTCGGTAACGTTGCGACCTACGCTAAAGTGACTCTGGGTTGTAGTCGTTGCTTCCCACATGTATTTCGAATGTTTAGAAGTAAAAGTAAAAACATGTTGCAGATACTGATCGCGAATATACTTTTCTTGTAATTGTTCAAAAGTTTTGCCATCATGACGTCCCTAACAAGATTTCTTAGTATTTTATCTACGATCGTTTGGAAAGTGGCAGGTTTTACCATAATAGATCAATCTCTAATAATAGAGAAAATATGGCCAAAAGAATATGCTAATGCCGTACTATAAATTTCGCCAAGGTTTCAATTCAAACGTCAAGAACGTGACATATCAAAACTTATATCATTGTAATATTAAAGAAGCGCTATGTCCAAATATGTAAAAATATTCAACGTTCAATTGCTTATTGATAATAGTGCATGAACTATACACTATGTTTATCATTTGCCTTTACAATACAATACGATGAGAAATAATTTGGAGAGTACCACACGTACAAACTAGCCGTCCCTGGTTAATAAGTTGTAAAGCAGGTACCAGGGTTGACTTTCAAACACATTTTATGCTGGCTCCACAGAACCGATAGTTCTTTCCTCACCACTGACTCCAGCCACTAGCCGTACATTTTCGGCGCGTTTTTTATCGTTTAACCATTCTTATGACATAGATACTTACCAAGGTTTATAAAGATGCAAGATCATGAAAAATTTTAACATCTTTCCAAAGTTTCCGATGCGAATGGCGTATAATTGTCAATAACTCAGCAACGACTCATTTGTCCAATAGTTGGACAGCTTATTGTACATGTTGATGGATATTTTCTAAAAGTTCCATGATATTTATTTCATTAGAGAATTGCAATTGCATCATCTCTTGCATTTTCTTCGTAGAGTACGCTTTGAGGTAAAACAAATAAAAAAGCACGTAAATTGTTAATATTTTTTCGTCCTTTTACGTATTTTAATGTGTTCTATAACTTATTTGTGCCGATTTGTGAATAAAAAAATGGGGTTTATTAAAAGTGACCACAATCACGATGTTTTGAGCTTTCGTCGACTGGACTATAGCTACACTCCATCCTTTATAAAAGTGCCTAACATTTTACATGCAAGGGAACTGCATATTTGCCATATGGTGAAAGAATGGATTAAATTTTTATCTCGACGCACAAGGTTGCTGGCGCAGAGAGATCAAATAACCAAATCAGGAGCAGTGACCATATTTGTACTTTAAATTTATTGTTTATTGCGATGTGCAATACTGAAACGAGAAAAATTTATTAAGGGACCTGAATTTAGTGTTAATTTTACAAGTGTGGTTACGAAACCAATTATTTATTATTTAAAACGCGATTAAGCACTCCAAGAAAAAAATAGTTGTTTGGCTGTACCTACATTTATAATAAATACTAGATAGGTGATAGAAGAAACGAATAATGCAAAGGTGAGGTGATTCCTTATCTAAACTATAGGTTCATTAATATCTTTTGAAGTTTTGTACAGTAGGCTGTGGCGAAATAAAACCGGTTTCATTAAAAGTGATACATGTCCTTTATAATTCTATTACGAAAAGATATAACTGCTAGTATGTTATCAACATGATTCAATATTCGTCTTCCACAGTGGGCCATTCTTTGGGATAGTATTGTACAGTGCTAATGAAGAACATTGGATATGGAGAGTGAAATAAATTGAAAAGTTATCTTTGGGCCATCATTAAATATTTTAATTTTAAGAAAGCTGTATGTGTATGCTTTAAAAACAACTTATATTGGGAGTACAACCATTTAGTAATAAAACGAGCGATAAAAGTAATTGACAACCAGTTTTATACAACAAACGTTTGTAAGGTAACGGGGAAACGTATTCACTAAATTTGGAAATAAAGCTAGTGTACGTCAACGATTTGTCTACTAGCCAAAGGATGCTATATAGATATGCAAAACCGATAGATGCAATGCTATCTGCATTTGCATTTAACTGCTTCCTATTACTCCATTTGGTTAAAAGATCTCTTTATTCTTGGCACAATTCTGTGTACTTGCGTATTGGATGGAAATAGCTGAGGATTTGTCTCATAATGCTGTGTAATCAGCAATCAACAAATTATTATAGAGTTTTAGAACCACTTTAAAGTAATATGTATGACGCGTTTGCGTTTATTGTTATTAAACGCTAACGAAATTCTCAAATTGAAGATTCTAAATCTCTTTAATTATTGGTATAATTACATTTTACGTCAAAATATTAGAGAATCTATTAATATTGACAAAAATCCCTGGTTAATAAGCGTACTCGGGTTGACATTCGATCACATTCCAGGCTGGGACCGTAAGGTTCCTGCAGTGATATCCGCATTGAATTCTGTGGTTTCATATTCTTAAAAAACGCCCATTTAGGGATGGTGGTCGTTTTTGAAGGACTTTATACGACGTCTTACGAAGTTACAAAAATTATAGGAAATTTGTTGTCGCATGTATTCTGTCGGCAACTGCGGAATTCTGACATTATATTTCTGGTAGTTATGATTCAATCGTAAATTATTTATAATAAATACCAAAGAGATAAACACAAATAACATCGCAACTTTCACCTTATGACGAAAGGAATTTTGCTAATTATGTCCTAAAAATAAATGTGTCTTCAGATTTGGTTGTTCTTAATTGTATTATGTAAATAAATATTTGAGTTAAGCTACCAATCCGTATAACTTAATCTCTGAATGTAACAGCACCACAGACTGATAGAAAGTTATTTTTTGACGACTAAAACTAATATTTAAATGTACAACTTAATACAAAAGCTACAGAACATATATGTCTATTATTTACATTTGATAAAATATATCTACATTATATTTTATTAATTTATACTTACAATAAATTAAACATAGAATTAAGGGAGAAAATAATAATGCCAGATTGAAGATTGTTGTTTCTAGAGAGACTGAAAATGAAAAACCGAAAAAGAACAGGAAAAGAAAAAGGTTATTAAAAAAATAGGAATATAATATTTACGCATCTGAATTAAAAAAAAATTGTTTCTAGTGTTGCCAATTTCCTCAATAACATTAACAGATTTATGTTTAGATAAATTGTTATGTTTTTTATTGCTTGGCATTTTGACAGACAGCGAAGTAAAACATCACGATTTTTCAATTAAGTTATGGCCACGTCAACTTTAGAAAGCAATATTTTGTAATTTTACAAGAAAACGCGTAGGTAAATGTTATGTTAACTCTCGGTAATAAATGGACAGTTTTTCCAGAAAATATGTAGTAGGTATACAGTAGGTACGCGCCTAAAGTTTGGAATAAATTGAGTAAAAACGAAACAAATTTTTTTTGGAAAAAATCCTCGAACAGGTCGATTTTTAATTTCAAAAATACATATTTTAGCATAAATGGCGATTTTCAACAGTCATTGACATCGACATTTTTTTTTTAAATAGCAACCCCCTATTTTTTTCTTGATTCTGAAAGATCGTTTCATTGTCGATCCGACAGTATTAAAATGTTG
>NW_019416516.1:383262-393365 GCF_000390285.2 Anoplophora glabripennis
AGAATCGATGTATAGAGAATTAAAAGCCCTTTCTAATAAACTCCCACTTGACCCCCATTCCCATTTAAAAAAATTTGGGGGATGGCACCCCCACTTAGGGGGTTGAAGATTTTGCTATGCTTTTTGCGCCAAAAGTTGTCCCCCTCAGAAGCAAACTTTACCTGTTTTTGGATTTTGCCGAAAAGTTTATTAGTACCCTGTAATGCCTTGCGGTACATTTTCGATGGGCTACCCTGTATTTACATTCTATTCATAATTCATACTTACAATAAATTAAATATGGAATTAAAAGAGAAAATAATAATGCCAGATTGACGATTGTTGTTTCTAGAGGGACTGAAAAACCGAAAAAGAACAGGAAAAGAAAAAGGTTATTAAAAAAATAGGAATATAATATTTACGCATCTGAATTAAAAAAAAATTGTTTCTAGTGTTGCCAATTTCCTCAATAACATTAACAGATTTATGTTTAGATAAATTGTTATGTTTTTTATTGCTTGGCATTTTGACAGACAGCGAAGTAAAACATCACGATTTTTCAATTATGTTATGGCCACGTCAACTTTAGAAAGCAATATTTTGTAATTTTACAAGAAAACGCGTAGGTAAATGTTATGTTAACTCTCGGTAATAAATGGACAGTTTTTCCAGAAAATATGTAGTAGGTATACAGTAGGTACGCGCCTAAAGTTTGGAATAAATTGAGTAAAAACGAAACAAATTTTTTTTGGGAAAAATTCTCGAACAGGTCGATTTTTAATTTCAAAAATACATATTTTAGCATAAATGGCGATTTTCAACAGTCATTGACATCGACATTTTTTTTTTAAATAGCAACCCCCTATTTTTTTCTTGATTCTGAAAGATCGTTTAATTGTCGATCCGACAGTATTAAAATGTTGCCAACTTACATAGGAATTGTAAATCCAAATCTCAATTTAATCTATCGACTTTAAGAGAATATTGCATCTGTTTTACTCAAAAACACAAAAGAAAACAAATCCTAATGACTGTTTGTAAACTGCCAAAAGGTGTTTCTATCATTTTTGTGCATTAAAAAGGACGTACCTTTTCAATTTGGCCAACTAAGTTCCAATTATTACTCATATGAGATGACACATCAAATTCGTATTACACCCATGTTAGATCATTACCCTAATTTAAAACTTGACAGAATTTCTTACAGGTTATTGCTGTTTATAGAGAAAGTAGAAGATATTCAGTAATTAGTCACATCCGATTTATGCCACTATTATTTATTTACAAAATTATGTTTCCACGTATTGTTAACCTTGAATGTGAAATATCGATGTAATTGTGGTTTTTGCGTCTAAAAAATATCTATATTTGGAAGGATGATGGTTGTGACATGGTTTAAATGTTAAATTCTCAAGAACCCAGCTTGTTTATAGATTCAGAAATGTCTATATCATCAAAGAGTATAATAACTTCATAAACAAAGTAATTAATCAAAATTATGAATAAGATGATAATAATCCGTAGCTAGAATCTGGTTTAAAACGCATATAATTATGATTAGAAGTTCCAGATATGTAATTTTTATGTAATGTTTTATGTTTTATAATTTAAAAAAGTTATTTTGGCAAATCAAATCCAATGTCGCGAAGGTTACCTTACTTTAACAATCTTTTTTTAAATTATTTTATTACTCGGTAAGACACTAAGATAGCGATTTTTATTCAAATTCCAATTCTCAGCATACTTCATCTTCATTTAATGTCATAGATTCTCAACATACTATTAAATAATCCTGTCATTATATTAAAGAAATTAACAAAGGATGTTGATTTAATTTGATTTTTTTAAATTTTTTTTGCTAAGCGATTGTGCAATACTTTTGGCAAATGTCTTGACAATTATTTTTAATATGGCGCTTTAAACCTCAACTTTTTTTTATATTTGGACTGAAACCAGCATGTACTCTATATTAAAAAATGTTGACAAAATTTGATTGAATACTACACGCCATTGCAACTTTGTCTAACTTTGGCAAATTATTTTCATGTTAAATCTCAAATGTCAATTTACCATTTATGGCAAATAAATTCACTTGTTTCTGTCAAAACCCTTTTGTTGGATCACTTGATTCTACTTCGTAAGTTATCAAATTTTAGCGTGTCAATAAAATTAAAAAAAAATTAATCTTACCGATCTAGAGGAACATTGAAAGTTCAGTAACGTGGTTTTACATCACAGAGACAGCTGCTACTCAGGGATGGGCGTTTACGCGTCGACTTTAATTGTCGACGTCTACGTGTAGACTTCGCGTAGACTATGTAAACAACGTAGACTATGTAAACAATGTAGACAAAGCGGAGTTTGCGCTCCAATTTCAGTTTAATCTAACCTATATTATATTTGCGTTACATTTACGTATGATCTATTTTGTGCTCTACTCAATTCATCACTCAACTTTATCTGTTTGGCTGTTTTTACATAAACATAAAATGAACGGACGTAAAGCAAATTTAACAGAAATGTTAAATTTTTGTGAAACACTGCCGATTATTTTAAATGGAACAACAGTATATTATGCAAAATGTAAAAGGCACTTTTCGGATTTAAAAAAATACACACTTTGTATATAGTTACTTTCAACATTTCACGATTTAATACAATAGGTACGTTTAGGTAATTCTAAGTAACTGTCGATCAATACAACATTGGTCTAATTGTTTAGGTATTTTACGTTTCAAATAGTGAAATTTTTGTTAAAACAGTTATCAACAATATTATGCTTTATATCTTGCTTTAGTACTTGATCCAGCGTTATTATTAATATAATATTCCTAACCTAATACAGATGCAGTATTTCACATTTATTTTCAGTGCGTGTACCCCATATACTTACTACAAGTAGTGTACCCTCATTTTTACCAATAATTAAAACAATTTAAATATCGACAGCAACTGTCTTTAATACTAGATGTCATTAGTGTCTAAAATTTGAAATAACTTAGACAAATGTTACATTCATTTGATAGCTGCCTACTTAGAATTGTTTAAATGAGAAAAGGGTTCTCTTTTCAAAATTTGAATAATATACAGGGTGTTCAAAATAGTCGACATGACATACCTAAGAAAATAACATTTCCATTCATTTATTTTTTTTTGACAGCAGATTATTTTTCAAAATTTAAATAATATACAGCGTATTTCATTTAAAATAAAAACACACCTTTTTCTAGTTTTGAGAGTTCCTTAATTGTTGACATTGTCGACATTGTCTACATTGTCGACTCTTCCAAATTTAGTCTTCATCTAGATCATTGTCTACGCGTAGACAATTGCATTGTCTACGTCGACATTGTCTACCCGCCCATCCCTGCAGTGCTACTTCGGGAGTACATCAGAGTTCAGTTCTTGGCCCGTTATTATTCAATATGTTCATTAATAACATTGGTGACACACTTCTACCTAAGATTCACTTATACAGGGTGTTTCAGTTCGAATGAATCAAACTTTAACCACAAATAGAGCTCAATAAATAATTCGGAATTGTTTTATAAACCAAGGATCTAAGTCTTACCGTTTTCACCGTACAGGGCCGTATTGGTCGGTTTTTAAAATCATATTATTTATGAAATCTTTGATATGAATATAACAAATTGATTCAAATGTAGTGTTAACATTTACACATGTGCATAATTTACTGTAAAATTTACAAATTCTTGTAGGTCAGTGGCGTAGAACAATGACCTAATAATTATTTGGGATTCATTTTAAGATTCCGTGGACAATTCTATAACAAAGGTATAAGGATTTTTTCCTCAAAATTTGAAACACTTGTGTCAGCTAAAATAACGAATGTCTATATAAAATTTAGTCTCGCCTCTTTTAAACATTCTGTTTTTATTCACGTCATTGTCTCTGATATTAATTGAGACACAGTCAGATTAAAATGCACCTGACTATGTATAGACCAGGCGGGATATGTTTTGGTGTGGATGTTTTATATAGTAGGTATCTTTTTGCTTTAATGGCTCCAAAATGATATAACAGAACATAATTTCACTATGCGCGCGCTTCAAAACGTGTGCTAAACTTATTATTAAACAAATAGTGAAAAAATTCAATTTTTTTTCTCTTTTTTTCAACCCAGTTCAAAAACTATTCATTTTAGAGGAAAATTGAAATGGAGAAAAAGATTCATAATCAAATTTTATACATAATATACTTACCTATTTTCAAATAAAAAGATACAACATAATTATTGCAAAAACAACAAAAAAAGTGAAAAAAATTACAATATTTTTGCGATTTTTTTTAAAGTACTTGTATTATAGGTAGGATCTTCATACTTGGCCAAAAAAATATTTTTGATATAATAAAACAACACACCAATTTTCGTTAAAATCGGTCCCATAGTTTTCGAGTAATAATTTTGCAATCCAGATTTTTGAAAAAAGATTGAAATTTTTGCAAATTGAACTGAGCCTAAATTAAGACTTCTAGATACATAAAAATGTTATCACATAAAAAAGGCCACTCAAACTTTAAAATGTGTCCAGAAAAATTGAAATCCATTAATTAAGAGAACCGTGGTAATTGTTTAAAGATATGCGTAATTTTTGAGCTTATAAACAAATAGAATAACTTTATAAATTCATTATAATAATTGGTTTTTTTAATTATACTTTTAAAATACTCGGAAAGACGAAACAAAAACGTGGGGATTCGTTAATTGGTTCCAGAGTTATCGTCGAGCAAAATTGACCGGTATTTGTGGCGTAACTACGAGGTCTGGAGGGCTGTTTTTTAAACAAATAACTTTGTCATTCCGAGTACTTTCCGGGAGTGAATTTGCAAAACTTGCGCACTTGTGCAACCCATATAAAATGAGCATGAATTTCAGGCAAAATGTATGGGAAGTAGTGGTGGGAGGTCGAGAGCTCGGCTACTCCGGCCGTCTCGAAATTGAAATCGCGCGTTCAAAATAGTAACTTTAAAAAAATCGCAAAAATATTGTAATTGTTTACACTTTTTTTTTTGTTTTTGCTATATTTGCAATAATTATGTTGTATTTTTTACTTGAAAATAGGTATATCATGTATAAAATAAATTTAATTACGAATCTTTTTTCCTCTTCAATTTTTCTCTAAAATTAATAGTTTTTGAACCGTGTTGAAAAAAAGAGAAAAAATAATGGAATTTTTTTTCACTATTTGTTTAATAATAAACGGGAAGTATTTAATAATTTCTGTCAATTATTTTTGTCAATTGTTTTTGTCAATTATTTTTGTCAATTGCAATTATTTTCGTTAATTATTTTTGTCAAATGTTTTTGTCAATAATTATTTTTGTCAATTGTTTTTGTCTTTATTTTTGTCAATTGTTTTTGTCAATTATTTTTGTCAAGTGCATATGTCAATTATTTTTGTCAATTGCATTTATCAATTATATTTGTCAATTATTTTTATCCATTATTTTTGTCAATTATTTTTAGGTGGTATTTCTTTCGAGACTCTTTAGGCAGAAATTGCTTATAACTTTTAAACGGGTAAGTAATATTTTTTGTCAATTATTTTTATAAAATCTAAATGAAAATCCTTCTCGCGAAAGTCAGGTTTTCGGTAATATTGCCAAAGGCAACTAAAAATTTCGAGATTAATTTAAAGTCGTTTGACTTTGAAAAATTAGAAAATTTTAGCCTGTGGCGCTTTTTCGACCTTTTTAGTCAATCAATGAATATGCTTCACCTATTCTCTACGTCACGAGTCGCCACTGAACCTTCGTTATTAATTTGTCAAAATATTACAACGTTTTCAACATCCTACTCGCGGCAGAGCCTGGTTGTAACAAATGTCAATCCTGTCCGTGTTCACACAGTAATACTAATTGGACGTCACCTCATTATCATCGAGATCTCTCGACGGACAATTAAAATTCAAAATTTCATCCTCGCGGTGCGCTTCCCAAAACTCCTCTTGCCTAAAGAATACCTAATTGTTTATCACCCATTCCGTTTATCCCAATCAGCCGACAATGAGGAGGCGTCACAATGCACTCCACAACGAGAATAAAGAAGATGTACAGTTATACTCTTCAATTAAAGTCAGACGATCGGAATAACAAAGGTTACACCATCGTCCCGAAATAAAACTTGGCAGTGACTCGTGTAAACGGAACAACTTGTGAATAACGCTCGTTTATAAAACTGTTTGTGGTGTCACCCGATAGTTGAGATCGAAAGTTAAATTATCAATAATTATAATACTCAAGTTATAGCCGGAAATTTTTTCGAGGTCGGTATATTTTGAAAGTCATCTCGAGCGGAAGACGAGGGATAAATTTCTATAAACATTCGCTGGACTAATTTCGGTAAGAAAATTTCACGCCAAAATCCTGATATTTTGAAGTCAAAAAAATGTGAAGAAAGCCATACCAGTGAAACCTTTTATAAATTTCTAAAAACATTCGCTGGACTAATTTCGGTAAGAAAATTTCACGCCAAAATCCTGATATTTTGAAGTCAAAAAAAATGTAAAGAAAGCCATACCAGTGAAACCTTTTATAAATTTCTAAAACATCCGCTGGACTAATTTCGGTAAGAAAATTTTACGCCAAAATCCTGATATTTAAACCATTTATTTATTTATTTATTTGTTTATTGGGCTACATTAATACATAACATAATTATGGTAGCAAGTCAAAGAAACACACAATCATAAAACAACAATTTAAGAAGAGACAACTAAAGCACTAGACTAATTGAAATACACATTGACCTAACAATAAAATTACTCTATAACATAATAGACGTCAGAGTGAAAGTAACCACTAAAAGTCATGAACACTCTCCATAAAGTCACTGAAGGAATAAAAACATTTTGACACCAAATAATTCTTTCTGCTGTCATGTTGACGTTAATTGTTTAGTCAAAATTGTTGTGTAGTGTTTTAAAATGTCTTGTTCCAGTAAAGAAGATTAATTAGTAGGTAATTAGAAAAGTTCAAAATGTAGTACCTAAAAGTATATGAAAACAGCTTATCGAGTTCCATAAGCTCACATTTCAAAAAGTTTTCCTCGAAATTGTTTATTAATGATTTTTTGCATACAATTTTTCTTTTCAATTTTTGAAATAAGCCAGTTTGATGGGAAATTCGATTCTCCACAAAATTTTTCCTGTGAACTATACTGAAATTTTGCTTCGTTCCACCCCTATCTTCAATTTTAACCCTCTAATTTAATAGCATCCGCGATTTTTCATTTTTAATGACCCTTTAAAAAAGTCATGTGATGAAAATTCTTGAACGTCTTATTTCCTCCAATTTTGCAAAAAATGAGAGTTGAAACGTATAAATTTCGATGGAAAATTCAATTCTCTAAATAATTTTTCCTATGAACTATAGCGAAATTTTGCTTCGTTTTCGAGCTACAATTAAAAAACTGAAAGGGATGCATTTTCACCCCTATCTCCAATTTCCACCCTCCAATTTAATAGCACTCCGCGGTTTTTTCGTCTAAAATGACCCTTTGAACGATTCATGCAATAAAATTGCTTGAACGTCATAGTTCCTTTCAACCCTGTTTTTTTTTTATATAACCAATAGCCTATATGTATTACCATTTGTTTTACTTTAAACTGTATTATAAAATTACTAGAAGGAGCTAAATACATGATTCATATTTGTAAATTGCATATTATATTGTACTAAATCGAATTTTGAAGAAAATAAACGAATTGACTACGAAATAGTTGTGAAATTTTCAATCCAATTGCTGCAAATTGTTACATATGTACTATGAGTGTCAAGAGCTCTTGAGTTATGTGTTCAAGTTTAAAATTGTCGTCGTCCTTCTTCAAATACACTTTCTCTTTCTGTGTCAGCTATAAATGTTGTCGGGTTAAATATCATTTGTAAACAAGATGATTTAAAAAGTTTAAAAACGGTATTTATTTATTTGTTTATTATCGGGTGAATATTTAATCTCAACTTAATTAAATAATCATAACACTCATCTAATAAACGGGGAATATTATACTTGTGTGTTTTATTAATTGCAAAAAGCATGAACAGCAATCTGTAGCATAAAAATGCATTCTTCTCATTCTGTTATCAAAACTACAAGTTGCTATTTGCCAAGACGAAGATCAAAAAGTTAATTTCAGTATTTTACCTATTTAAACAACAGATTCTATATTACCGACATCAAGAAAACATAAAAGTGAAAAAGTATTTGTTCAAAATAGGAATTTGCAAACAGAATCGGGGAAAAAATGGAAAGGAATTTGTTCAAAGTAGGAATTGTTGACCATACTGCTGTACTTATTGTGTGGTTTGTAGCAATTGCTGGAGTAAATAAAACAAAGACAGTTGGTCGCCACGTCATCCAGAGGCATAATTATTATTTTATCTCGTCTTCGTAATAAATTCTGAAGCTGGATTTTTTTCGTACTTCCTAATATTTGAGAAGTAAATTCAAGCTACTGCGCTTGCAACTAGAAGTAGGTCATTGTCATTAGAAATAAAAATATTTTTGTTACGCGGCCTTAGGTTACAGCAACAGAAATACCAGTAGCGTGTACCCTTGTTCAAATCATAAGTAAAAATAAATGTTGTAAGTTGTAAGTTAACGACTCGTGGGTGTGTGTGTGTGTGTGTGTGTAGATGTTTTAATCATTCGCATTCACTTCGGACAACCGAGATTTCATTTTATAAATCAACATGTGGATGTATACATCGATAAGAAGATTATGGAATTAGACGTGACTAAGTATAAGTTTACTAGCGTTATTTATAACCTGCGATTAAAATTGTGCCGTCTTTACGAAATGCTCTGGAAATGACCCTTCCTTAATTAAATTTTCGTTTCTCTCGGCGCTAAGTTGGAATCCGATTATAGCGAATGTAAATTCGGATCTAGCGATGAGTGTCAATCGGTAATTAAAGCGGGAAAATAAGCTTTCGTCAACCTAAATAAGTGATGGATTACATTTTAATTCGTTTTGAGTGACGTATTTGTCGTGTTTTGACACTGCTTCAGCAGTACTTTACTTTGTAGGAGAAAAGTGGTATTTCTAGTAAACTTAAAAGACGCGAACGACGCACGATACTGAAAAATGTACAAATGTCAATTTGGCGTTATCCGTGAACAATAACAAATCATTACACCTTCACCAACCACTGGAACACAATTTTGATCTTATGTTTAAACAAATTATTCAATTATTTAAATGTTAATTTATTAATACCTAAGAAAAAAATTGAACTTATATCTATAACTTCCCGTCAAAATAACTGAAAATGTTGATAATTTAATTTTTTTTTGTAAAAGTTTAAACAAAATACGTAGTTAATTGCAATATTAATTTATTAAAAAATTATATTTAATCATTCCCATAAATGTTCCATTACAAAAATTTACAAATGTTGATACTTTGCAAAAAAAATGTTGTTAATGTTTAAACAAATTACTGGATTAATTTACATTTTTATTTATTAACAAAATGCATATTTGTGATGTACGCAAGAAGGTACCCAAATTAAAAATAAAACATCAAAATCGGTCAACAAGTTCCAGAGATATAACTTGCTTTATCAATTTGCTCGTGAATTTGTAGGTTCCCTCTCCACTGACTCACAGTCATCTTGTATCGAAGTCATTATTTGGAGCGTTCTCAGAGATGCTGTTACAAAGCTATCGTCCTCAAAAATTTCACATAGAAACTTTAGCTCTTTATCTTCGAAATGGCACTTATTAGAAGTCTTAATTGTTATAAACAAAGTAGCTGTGATTTTTTTTAAAGTGTCTAACTTTGCCATAAATTAAGTTAGAGCAACTTTTTTTTTTTTTATTTGTGTAAAAATACCAGCTTTACGAATATAGAAAAATAATCTCTCTAAATATCAACAAATATCAACAAATTTATTCTAATTGTTTATAAGACAAAAATGACAGTGTTTTTGTGGTACGTTTTTGCAGTGGTAAAAAACAATTTTTTTGCAATAAAATAATTTCTTCCAATAAAAGAAGTGTTTCTCTTTCATATGACACCCGCAGAATTAAAATATCTTGGTAATTTTGCGTGTCAAGTTATTGCAAAAATAATGCCTCTGGGATAAACATTTAGAATTTT
>NW_019416516.1:394519-396069 GCF_000390285.2 Anoplophora glabripennis
TTTTAGTTATTATTTTATTTGAGTAAATTTAAATGGTAACAATGAATAAACAAAACATCAAGGATTTTATTTTTGTGCTTACTTTTGTTCTACACGTTTTACTTTTAAAGATTTCAGTACCTAAAAACGTCAGAAATTTCACTATTTCTCGGCCAGGAATATGGCCACCTTAAGGAGAAAACAAGAAATAAAAAAAAGAAATTTTAACACCCTTTAAGCAAGTTTGGTCAAATCGACACCATTTGGGTTCTAGATTATACCCTTGAAGTACATAACATTCGTTAAGTGACGCCCTGTATTAATAACTTCCTTGATTACGGTCCGAAACCTCAACTAACGTTAAGTAAACAACAACCTTCAACAACTAACACACCCATCACCTATTTTTTAAAAAAAAAATCCCGTGATTAAAGCTTCCAGCATCGTGCACCTAGATATTGTGTAATTCACATCTGCTTAATAAGATCAAGGCTATTACCGACTGCTTCTTCCACTTCAAATCTCCTATTCATCTCTTAAATGGTAATGAATAGTACACGGCACGACAGGTGATTAATATGAGTAAATATATAACAGCGTTTTAATTTGTAGTTTGAAATTGTTGACGTACCTTTGAGTATAATGATGACAGGGTAATAAGCCGGCTAACATACTAGGCGCCGACGCCGGGCTGAGGAAAGTAATAAAACTATCCTATACCCTTCATCCAGGTCCGCTAAATACCTAATATAGCGATTTTATTAACACGCAATGTGATCGTTTGTTATAGTCGGGATACGCTGAAAGATATATTGCTGTTTTAAATTAAATTCTTGAACTTGAACCAGAAATTTGAGACGTGAAGCGTTTGCTGAAGGCAACAATATAAAGTTAGATGATATTGTTTTTATTGGTTTCAGTCTTTGGATATAATTTCTACTGCAATGATATGTACAGGGTGTTGCAAAACGTATGTCGGAAAATGAAGGGTGTGATTCTTTGGCTCGATATGAGAAAAAAAGTTTTATTACGCACCGTTTTCGAGGTATACGGTGTCAAAAAAAATGTTCAAACCTTCCGTTTGTTCCTGAGATATTGTCAGAAAACTGGAAACAAATTTTTTTATTGACACCCCATATCTCGAAAACAATGCGTTTGTGGACCCATGGCAATAAGAACACACTGTATAAAGAAAATAACCATTATGAGAAAGTGACAGATTCTGTGCAATCTTGATAACACCTTTAAAAAAATCTAGGAAAATTAAAGTATCTGAATAGTAGGCACGTGTATCATATACATAATTGTAACGATTATCATCTTAATTATCTATGATAGACGAACGGTCCACCCCTAAAAAGATGCTTAGAAAATCAAGGTCACCGACCACGAGGAGAGGCCAGGATGAAACCTTTTGTAATCGATGCATTGAGTTATTGCGAACAAAAAACCTAAGTAACATCTTTGTGTCCGAGTGGCAGGTAATTTGTTATTAACAAAAAAATTGCAAAATAAAAATATTGCAAAAAAACGCTCTGCAAACAATTTTCTAAGGTAAATTGGGCAAAAAT
>NW_019416516.1:396962-428827 GCF_000390285.2 Anoplophora glabripennis
AAGTTGCAATATATCATAGATCATTTGAAAACCAATAAAAAGTGTATAATTCAACATATGCATACCATTAAAACATCTCAAGCTTTCAATAATATTTTGTTTTGTTTATTTTATTATAAGGGATGGTTTTTAAGGGTTGCAACTTTGTAATGAGTCGTTAGCTTTCTAATGAATAACAAAAGAAATGCAATACCTTGTGAATGCACCAAAAGAATATTTTAACCTGGTTAAAAACTTTTTTCAATTTTTTTGGCCATGGAAGGTTAGTTTTTCAGGATTTTTAAGGGTTGAAAAGTAATAAATTTAATAAATTATATTAAAATAATATAAAGGAACTTTATCCAACATATTTGAACATGAATTGAATCTTTAAAATACGTAAATCTGCGATTTTCGCTTTTTTTTTTCGTACAAGGGTAGTTTCTAGTAGTTTTCACCCCCAAATAGAAAAAAGCACACATCTAGACTATATAACTTTTGAAGTGGGGGGTCAGATGAGCTTGTATGCAAATTTTCAGGAAAATCCATGCTATCCGAAAAAATTGGGAGCTTTTCGCCTTCAGTGACTGGACTATAAGTGACAGATTTCATTTTGATACGCGTATAAACCTGTTACAATATTGAAAATCGCTTAACGGTTTCGAAGCACGAGTAAATCATCATTTATTCTGTGAAAAAAAAACAGCTCATTGTTGTGTGACATTCAAAAGATTTCGTGTTAAACGCGGTGTCAAGAGGTCTGCGCAGCCTAATATGGAACGTGACGTCACCTTCTGCAAGTGGGTTTCCTTCGTTGTTATTTCTACATAGGCGTCTTGTATGACCCGATTTCAAATAAAAAACAACGCACGGTCAATTTTACGGCAATTTAGCGATCTGCTCTTAATTACTCGCGATGCCAGGCATCATCATTTAACAATTAGTATTTCGATGTGGCGTTGCCCGTAAATTATAGCTCTCCATTGCAGATGGTTCAGCGGGCTGAACCAACACAAATATTACATAAATAATTTCAAGGAAAGTGACAATGTAAATCTACCCAGAAGCGTGCGAAATCTCTCTAAAAATAGAAGCGGGATCATTAAAATTTCTACGCTCGTATTTACCATTTTACTCTTCATAAAATGATTCGTATATAATCGACTCTGTGATTAGGCTCGTTAAAATCCTTTGATTTATTCAATTGTTTGTATAAAGAATGCGTTGGTCCAATCGAATTAAATTAATTTTACATACCAAGACAATTTGTGGAAACGTGTGGAGCCATACTAGAACGTCACGTACTTGCGGTTAATGTCACACAGAAATTTAACAATGAAAACACACAAACACACCATAGTGTCACTAAACACTGAAATAAATAACTTATACAGGGCGATTCACAACTTATCCAAAAAAATTTGGGAATAGATGCGACACGAGAAATCGAGTCAATATCGCAAAAATATTTTTTGTAAAATCCTTATAGTTTCCGAGAAAAAAATTACTGAAGTTGTAGTACTTTCATCCATTATATAGTTGGAAAACTGTAGTCTCTAACGTCGCTCCCAATACTGAAATCCGATTTTACAATCGTCGTTGCGATAGTGTTTAAAAAGTTTTTTAGTACTTAGTGTCAAAAACCTTTTGAAAGTGGATATATACTACATGTGATCTATTTTTGCTGAAACCATGCTCATCATGTGAAATAAAACTACTTGTATATAAATATAACCTCTTTTAATACGAACAGATGACAAAAATATTGTTGTGTCTGGTTAGAATGCTCTTTTCTGTACCTTGAAGATATTTTTTATAAGTTGCGGTTATGAGAAATTCCCGATTTCTACGAGAAAGTTAAACTGATGTTCATATACTGCTATTTAGCATATCTTAAAGCTGTTTTTTTTTCCTTAACCACAAAAATGGAATTCAAAATGAAGCACTTACACTACTATATTGTTCAAGGGTGTTCAAATGAAGGAATTACGCCTTTTTTAATGATAATTCGACCACCGGAAGTTGTACGAAATATATGGCCAAACACCGACCGCTCAAAAAGGAAGTGCAGCCCAAAACGTAAAACAACAGCATAAAGATAATTATTGTGTAACGGCCGATGGCTCAAGGTATTAACTTTGACACTTGGGGACCGGGACGAAACAGGAAATAAACATTTCGAATTGCTCGAGCTGACAAAGCGACAACCATAAAAGTTCTCCGCTCGTCAAAAGTAAAGGGGGCTGACTGTTATTAATGGTTCTCCGTTAAGCACCCTCATTGTGATATGAAGATGTTCGTTCGATTACCAATGATTCATTACCGAATAGGTGTGATAGCTGTCAACGTAAGTTGTACAAAGGTATGAGTTCATTTAATTGATGAAAATTACGAGTTTTTGTCAGCGGTAACGCAACTTGAAGAATGAGTCAAGTCGGCCATGTATCATCGCAATGTTAGATGGATGATGGATATTAATATTGCTGTTCCTGGAAGACGGTCATAAGTAATTTTAGATGCAAAGTAGGTGCTGTTTAAGAAAAAAAATGTGTTAAAGATATTAAAATGTTAAGAGTTTTATAAAATTTTCCATCAGTTTCAACGTCATTAGATTCTAATGTAAATAATAATAAAATTCTTCTGTTTTACGCAGAATGGTCCAACCTACACAACGACACCAAAATCACTCCGATCGAACCTCCCCTGCGCCCAGCGACCGAGACCGAACAATTATTACACTTTGAAAGTGGTAACCCTCCCTATACGCCATTAATATCAATCACCAATATACGGCTGCAAGTCAGTAGTAATTATAAAATCAGTGTCTATACAAGAACTTTAAATTAAACTCTACGACTTACCTACTGTACAAATTTTTCTTACCTGTCCTTTTAGTGAGACTTTCATGTGGATAATAAACAGTGCCTAATATTCACACCGCACACTGCGCATGCACAGTAATGGCTGATGCTGTTTTACTGTACATGTTCCGTTGATTGTACGCGGTTTCGCATTAAGTAGTGTAATAATATTTAATTTCAGGCAATGCATTTATTTCCCAGAAGAAATTGTTTAGAATTCGTTTCAATCATTAATATTGCATGTAGTTTCCTTCAACAAATATATTTGTACAATTTTGTATGCAGTAACATAATATTCTCCATACAATTTTTGTATGTAAATAATTATTTAATTCTCGTTATAACAAAATTTTGGAAAATAATAAATAATGACTACTAAATATAATATACAGAGTGTTATAAAGTAGTAGGTGAAGCAATTAACCACATATTCTTTGGACTAAAATAATGGGGCTTTTCTTATGTTACTTTTTTAAAATACAGGGTGGCAAAATTAAAACTTAAAGGACTAAATCGATGTCGCGTATCCACAAAAGTTACAATATCTCGTAAACGAGGCCCTAAATATAAATCTTACAAGAGTGTAAAAATAGAATAAAACGCTGTTTTATTAAAAAAAAATATTCAGAAAGCATAGGCATACTCAAAAAAAGGGGATACTGCAACCCCCCTTCCCTCCGTTCGCGCTTTGATGTTTTAAACCAAAATTGCACAAAAAGTGTGCCGACTTAAGATCAAAATATGTGCTAAATTTTAAACAAATATCTCTACAATCATCGAAGTTATCCATAAAAATCATTTTAACACCCTGTATTTTAAAAATGGGGCTCCGAAATGAAAAGTGGTATAAGAAAAGCCCCATTACATGTTTATTCTTATCACCCATTCGTCTTGTGACACCCTGTATTATCAAATTTATTTCAAGAAATCGTTGTTGCCTTTAATAGATTTTTTTAACAAGTAAACACTTAGAAAAAAGTGAAACAACATTGTATTATTTTCAAGTACAAACTTTTTAACAATAGTAATTTCTCAGTTAAATTTAAAACGTCGTCAATACATTGAAAGTGGTCACTGGTATATAAATAGATCGCTCTTAAGGTAAATAAATACGTTATCAGGCGCAGATATTAATAATTCTAATACAGGCACCGGTAATTACTAAAATGCAGGGATTACGTAATAACCACATATTACCAGACAAGGTTAGATTAATAAAAATCTGTACTGCAATGAAACAAAACAGTAGTATATCCGAGGCTCTAGACACGAAGGTCAGAAGACAAGTCGAGTTAGACTCCCAGTTTTTTCCGACAGATTCTACTGGTGTGCTTACTGATTGAACAATGGCAGGGAAAATTTTTATCGGCATGTTCCACCTTAAGAAGCTCATATGAATATACAAATTTAAGTCTTTTGTGGTGCGGATGCCTTCCAAATTAAAGAATAATCGAATTACAATTACAAAAGTTGGTTAGTTAAATTTACATATTTGTGTATTTACCTAAAAATTATTACCTTGGGCACAGGTTGTATATGTTTACACTTCACTACAGTTTTGTATATTTTACAGTGGTGTACGTCTGTATTTCTCAAATAATCACGCAAAGCTGTTTTCTTATTGAAAGCAGCACAATAAGTATATCGATTGTATTTGACATATTTTCTGAAATATCCCTGAGGATGGTTGATATAGATTGTTCAAACTCGGATCACTGATTTATCTAAATAGAAGTAAAATCCCACTAAGTTGACCTACAAATATGCCTCAGAATTCGACACCAGTAAGTATCCAGCAAATTCGATTAGTTCGAGTCGTTTGATAAATTTTTTATTAAAGTGAACTTACATCATAATTAAATAAATCCAGAAAAACAGTTTTTCGAAAACTGTCATCAAAAGTCGACATTTTCTTTAAACTTTCAGTTGACAATGCCAAAGTATTTTTCGTTCTAGATTCTAGAACATAAAACATATGTCAAAATAATTTGTAATTTTTTTTAACCCTATTTATGATTTTATTAATAAAACAATATACACTTACAGTAACTATTATAAACAGGACGATACAATTCATTCTTCAACGCAAAAGTACCATTTCGCATTCTAGATACAAACATAACTATTTAAGTTGAAGTTAAACATGAAAATAAAAGAATATTTTAATGTATGATTTCCAACAGCATATTTATTATTACACGGAAATATATACCAATTCAAACATCTACTTAATCTTAAAGGAAATGTTTCCGTGAGCAATCTGTCAATGTCACCGAAAATTCACGCGGATACTTTCTATTTTTACCTTTGTATCTTTTATGTACTAAATATTTAGTCGCTTTCTAATCGACACCAACGTACCCACACGCCACTGTTGTATCTCAATAATAATGTAAAACTTGTTTGTCTATAATGTATTAATAAATTTTTTATCTCATAGCAATATCATACATTGGGTGTATAGTTTATATATAGGATGTTAGGCGATGCTATCAGAATATCCTGACATTTTTCCTTACTAAAAACTGTCTGGAAAATTGTAGTTCACTTAAAATAACATAAGTCCCTTATTACTACAATTTTTCTATCAATAACATTGTCTATTTTCTTGAACTGATAATTGTGAGCTAAAAGAACAAACTTACATAAAAAATGGAAACGTGAAAGTTTTGTTATAATAGAATTTTCTTCAAACTACAGTGCTAGTAGCTTCTTGTTCATAAGGATTCCGCAATAAAGGATTTTGATCACGTCCTGCTGTGACATTTCTCTGAATCTTATTCCATTTAAGATCTGACACGTACTGAAGCCTGGATCCTCCCGCTCTGATGACGGCCCCTGGGTTGTAAATACCTGATCTTCGTGAGATACCCGTGTATCTTTATTTGTTTTAAAGTGCATTGTTAATGAAATGTATTAAGAATACTTAATTATAATTTTAAATTCGAGGATACCCATTGTTAGTCTGTTGAAGTAATTGGTTAATACCTATCTTAATTCTAGAGTTTAACAGGAATCTTTAGCTTCCAATTCAATAGAAACATTTCTATAATACAGCTAAATAATTCGTGGTTTACATAAAATATAATGTTTGTAGGTATGTTGAATTTAAACAGTTGCAACATCAAATATTGCAAGTTTAAAAATAGTGCGAATCTTGGAATGAGAAATTCTATTTTTTTGTAGTCTTAAATTTCATCAAACATATCATTGAGTTATCTTTAATGGCAAAGTTATTACTGAAATATAATGAACAGGAGACATAAAATCAAACTTTATTGTCATTTCTAACAAGCTTTATACCAGTTAAAGTCTGCAATTCAAAAAAGACACATTCGCCGAGATAAGGAGCTAACAAGATTACTAGCAAGCTTTTCAGTGTCTTAGAAAGAAATCTTTCGATTTCTAATTAATACAAGTTGTTTTTTAGTGGTTTTAATATTAAGATTGTTCTAAAAAATATTTCATGGATGGTAGCCCAGATAAGTGATTTTTATTATTATTTTTGTTTCATTGATCATTCGCAGGCACCAAAACGGGTTAGGTTAGACAGGAAACGTTATCCTTGGGAAATATTTTATGTTAGTTGAATAATTAGCGCCTACGGTAGTGGGCAATCGTGACGTGATAGATTTGTTAATAACATTTTTTTTTAGGTAGAGCAAGACTCTCGGTAATATCCATTCATAAAGTCAAGAATCAAATTTCATTAATGAAACAGGTGTTTTCTACTCTCACAACCATTTTCGTGATGCTGGCTAATAAAAATAGGCGTGAATCAGCTCTGACACAGAAATTTGACTCATATTTGCTCTCTCCCTATTTATTTACCGGTGTACAACTCATAATTTTAAATAATATTTATAAATAGAAAGAATGGACCAAAATAACGGAATTCTCTTTCAGTAAAAGAAACAGTATTGAAAAAAAACGGGAAGTGCTTCAGAAACAATTTGAAATATAAGCAACTTTTAAAATAATAATATCCCATATTTTTTAATCTACAAGATTTTTATTGAACACTGTACTGTAGTTATTTTTAAATAGAGATGCCCCGAAAGAAATCTGTTTTATTAAACTTGACAAAGGTTGTTTTTAAATATGAAAGAAAAGTTGTTTCATTCGGGGCTTTCTATTGAAAATTCCACGTAATTTGCGCACAATCTCAGCTACACACTCTCCGTACTTGTAATGAATTTCTACAATCGTCAGTCCGTTGTATAGCGTTTGTATTTTTTGCACAAAGGAGTTTCAACCTGCAAAAAATATGTACTCACAATTATGCTTCTTTTAATTTAGTAAATAAATACTGAAGATAATATGTAAAAATAACAAAAGCTTGTATATTGCAGATATAAAATACATTTGCAAACACTCATAACACAAAAAATAAGATTCATGATACAAAAATCATTGTCAGTATTAATAATATTTTATCATTTTTAAAATAGTTTTAATCATTATCTACATATTTACTATTAATATAGTATTGCAACCTTTCTTAAGCGCATAAATGTAAACAGATGACAGATGATGACAGAGTTTGTTAATATTTGAATTTAATAACCAGTACAAGGAAGGAAATATTTTTATTTGATAAAAAGTTACGTACTGATGACGCCATCAAAGGTTAGTGACTAACTCGGTATACTTTGAGTTATTTTATATAAGCGAGTTTTAGAAAATGCCTATTCAATGCCTTATTTACGACATTCTTATATGGAACTGTCAGTTTTCTACTACGCTCGTCTAATTCGTGCTTCCTTTGAAAACGCCATTTCAGTTAATCCAGTAGAACGTCCAGTTTTACAATCGTTTTCCGCAGCTTTCCTCGAAACGGCTTCACCGTCCACATCGATTATTTCAAGTGCATAAAAACGAAAATAGCACGTAAAAATAGAACGGTTATATTGTCAGTGACCTACATTTCCTTGAGTCCGAAATTTAGGGTGTTCGACTCTAAAACTCAGTACAGATCGACAAACGATTTCCACATACGAATGCATATTATGCTGAAAATAAAAACATTTACCCGTGAACAAAATCAAATGTGAATGAAATGTTTTCTGAATGCACCAGAACAAAAGCATAAGGATAGAAGTAGTTTTTTTACACGAACGAAAAACTTAGTTTAAAGCATATAAATTTGATTTCTTTTTAATTTTTTGCGACGTAAATTGTTAATGTTTTTTCCTCTCTATGGGTCGCTTGTGCGTTTTATTGCGTTATTCTATAACATATTTCGTGACGATTTGTGAAAGAATGTTGGTGTTTATGGAAAACGGCCACAGTCACGATGTGTTTGGCTGATGCCGACTGGACTAACATGCTTCTGTATTTGTGGGCAAAAGTATGTAGATCTGGACTAGACTTTAATGAAGGTGGGTGGTCATCATTGCGTGATAATACGTGAAAATTATATTAATAACCGATAACAATATCGCGAAGGTATACTTACCGACACTCCTCTTCCTGTCCTCTTTAGTAAATTAGGTGTATGCCCTTGTATTGTTCCAAACAGATGTGCCAGATGCGATTATTGACTAGTAAGCTTTTGTTTAGAGATCAGATGAAAAGGTATGGACACCAATTCAAATTTTATTGTGTTGTAATGTTTTTTTAACACATCTCATCTTTTACTGTAGATAATGTGAAACAAAACGCTATTAGAATTCAATTTAATCCTACTTAAACATATGCACATATAAAATTGAAATCGGATACAAATTTCTAGTTTCGGAGCTATCAACTCGTCTTTAGTAAGATTTCCACTTGGATTTTTTACTCGGTCGAGGTATTTACCAATAAAATATTGCTTTGTACGTATATGGAGAAGGAATTCGTCGGCACACCATTTTTTTACAATTTCTATGCTACCGCATATCTCTGGCTGTTCCAATATGCCATTCCCTTTGTGTACGAGCCGATTTTTTTATTGTTGATTGTTTAAGCTTGCCAGCTGACTTGTTGATCCGGCGAGAATATCAATCCTCTGTAGATAGATGGACGGTTTGAGTTGACTAATTGCTCGGTGTTTTAATATACTTACATTCCAGGGCTATTCAATATAATAATTACACTGTCATTCCGGCGGCTACAAATAATTGTCGTGATATTGTGGTGCATACAAATATAATAATAATATTTTTATTATACATTTACCAGCTAGATGTTTTTATATACCTAGATATCGAATATTGGTAAAAACGTGAATAGAAAATCGTTATTCGTTAAGTGTATAAAGATTACATGTATAACATGTATTTTTTACAAAAATTGCGACAAATCTTGATGCTGATACGCAGAGCTGACGTTCGTACACATCCACGGCAGATCTTACGGGTGTCTCTCTTGCGGGCTTTGATTTTGTATGGCCCTAACTGGATTCCGCGTCTTTAGTTCTCGCCATCTTGGAATTTTTATATTATTTTGGGTTGAGCATTTAAATGATGCACTGTGTGTCATCTTGACTAGATCCGAATTTTATTGTACTTTGAAATTTATTTTATTTGTGTATTAACAGTAGATTCTGGAAATTTGAACGATTTTAAAGGCCTAAATTTAAAAAAATGTTTCATTTACTTTTGAATAAAATTTTTAAATTTTTTAAAAAATCGCCTTTTTTCAAAATATTTTAAAAACTAACTAAGTTATAAAAAAAATGATAGAATAAGAAATTGTAGGTTTTTTCTTACTGAACAATTTGCTTTTTTTTTAATTTTTATAGGACAAAATTTGACGGAGTTATGACCGTTAGAAGCTCAAAACTAAGCTCTAGGACTGCCTTTCTTGAGCCCTTTTAGCTTACAAATCTAAAAAACGAAGGGCTCAAAAAACTGCAAATCACAGAACTTAAGTGCTTTAAATTCCCTACAGAATGGTTTGTTGAGTAAATTTATAAGTTTAAAATTACAAAAGTTATGGTAAAAAAATTAATCGTATTTTTTCGGTAAAATTTTCGCTGCGGGTAAATTACCATCATCTTTATGTATTTTGGAACACTTGTGAACTGATTTGAGTAAGTATTTTAATAATATACATACACACACGTATCCATTTATAATGTATATAATTTTTTTTTATTTGATATAAATTTAATAAAAAAATATTAAGAATAAATTCAATAAAATAAAAAAAAATTTATTATATCATCATACATATAATTTTTAGGAAATTTTTCTATAAGGGGTAGGGTTTTTTATGAGGGGTAGGTCTTCCATAAGGGTTTTTTGGGTGTCTGAAAAGTTGCAATATATCATAGATCATTTGAAAACCAATAAAAAGTTTATAATTCAACATATGCATACTATACCATTAAAACATCTCAAGCTTTCAATAATATTTTATTTTATTATTAGGGATGGTTTTTAAGGGTTGCAACTTTGTAATGAGTCGTAAGCTTTCTAATGAATAACAAAAGAAATGCCATACCTTGTGAATGCACCAAAAGAATATTTTAAACTTTTAAAGAAGGTTAGTTTTTAAGGATTTTTAAGGGTTGAAAAGTAATTAAATTTCATAAATTATATTAAAAAACATGAAAGGAACTTTATCCAACATATTTGAACATGAATTGAATCTTTAAAATTCGTAAATCTGCGATTTTCGCATTTTTTTCGTACAGAGTAATTTTCACCCCCAAATAGAAAAAAGCACACATCTAGATAATATAACTTTTGACGTGGGGGAAATTTTCAGCAAAATCCATGCCATCCGAAAAAATTGGGAGCTTTTACTTTACTTTCGTCTTCAGTGACTGGACTATATTGTTTTCAGCTATTTACAATATCGTTTTCTTAGTATCCATTGCAGAAAACTATTAATTGTATAAATATATTCGTACTTATACCCAAATACGTATTTTTTTTATATTGAAATTAAAATATTAAAACCCGGTTACAAAAACATTTTTAACAATCAACTATAATTAAAAAACGGCGTCAAGGGTATTAAGTTACACGCAACAAATTAGGTTCTGAAAACATCAAATATAGCACCTGAAAATAAAGAAAACAAGTCATTTTATTGACGCTCGCTAGCTGGCAACTTTCATGCTATTAAAAACTTAACGTCTTTCAGATGAATTTATGCTGGCAAAGTGGAAACCGATTATTTATGCCTTATTAAATAAAAAAATATCGATAAAAGTTTACGGCCGTACAAGCCCCTGAAAAGATATGGTACTTAGCACATCCATGGAGCAGTCTTATACAAGAGCTGTAAAATTTAGTGGACTGTGGACAATAAAATTATATTTCTGTAGCACCTTGACACACCTTGGGTGTTATATAATTAGTCCGGGTACTAAAAATTGCAATTTCATGAGGCCAGTCCGTATGATCAATTTATTATTCAATTAGTGCTAATTCCGATAATTTAAAAAAGGAAGTTTCATTTTAATTTTTATTTCTATAACGATTGTAGATTAAGGCCTGATTTTTTCACCTCCTGATAAATTTATCTTCCAATTTAATCTATATCTTTTTCATAAAATATATATGTATAAGAAAGTGACAGACATAGAATTAATTGACATTTAAATTTACCCGACAGTTGAAAAAAACCGATCTAAGTAGAACTATTAATAACTTCTAAGTAGTGGCATGTGTAAGGTGTTCGGTATTTGGTGATGTAAAATGGACTAAATGCAATACTACTTTCTGTTTAGGATTATACAGATCGTCATTACACGAGCAAAAATGTAACAGAAACAGTAGAAATTTCTACGAATTTTCAACTACTGGAAATATCCTAAATAACATTTACATCTAGTTTGTAGTTCGATAGTTTATATTATCAGAAAATTCCTACTTTGTTTATTTTCATTGTCAATAACTTCATAGAGTTTACGTGATTCAATACAAAGAATGTTTTGCATGCTTGTGAGCTAAATTTCCAGTACAGCTTCATTTTTATTCGAGACCATGAATGTCATTAATTAATTAATAGTTAATATTGTAAATATTTACACATAACTCAGTTATTGTACAGCAAATTTTTTAATGTGGCCTTAAGATATCTACACAAAACATTTTCTTCCTTAAGGAGGTATATCGGGGTCCGAGGGAAATGAGGATCGCAGGGGGGGTCCTATGCTTTTCTTATGGGACTAAAACCCGCTACCAACTTGAAAAAATTAAATTCTATTGAAATTATTTGCGATAAACATTATCTATATAGCAAAGAAATCTACTCATATGCACATAGCATACATATTGACTAATTAACAACATAAAAATATCATATTTAAGTAGTTTTAAATTATATTTAATGAACGCATAAAGACTATGTAGATGTGGCAACAGCGCTAATAATTGACTAGCAGTTGTACACACTGCGAACCTACAGACCTCGGACATCGGAGATATTGCGCGTCAAATTCGGGTAAAGATGCGTACGCGTTCAAAAATGTATTGTGTGTAAACTATGTACAATATAATTATTATATATAGCAAATATATCGTATTATCCTCGCGAAGATTTGTATCCTTTATTTAAAATCCGTAAATCATGTGAACTGGTAAAACAACGAGAATTATGTTAATTTAGTTCTAAAGAAATGAAATGACACTCGCGCCCATCTCTCGTCCAAGTCAAAGAAAATGTTGGATGCAATTTTGAAGGTTCTGTGATAGAAATTACATTATTACTCACTGTTCGTGTTTTTAATCTCTATTTTAGTAATGTTACAAAAGTTTTGCAACTATAACTAATTTTTTAGATATAAAGTTTGCTGAGAAATATTTATGTTCCTTTGTTATTCCGTACAAATGCTTTTATCTCAAGTATTACTAATTATATTAATCAAGTAAAGAAAACTTTATGTAACCCTAAATATTGCTGGGTAATGATTACGATGTTTTTATAAACCATTAAATATATTAAAAGGATTTATCAACTGTATTTTTTATTCCAATAAATATATCACAGCTTCCTAGTCTTTTTTAATTAATCTAGTTTTTTAAAAACATTACAAAAAATCATCTGTTGTGGATAATTTATTGTTGATAACAATGTACATGGGATTTAGGAAAAATGTATATGTTTGAAATCAATTTCGTTTTTATCAAGTCTTTCAAATGTATTCCCTCCTTGCTGTCAGCTGATTGCGACGTTGCCACATTAATCCTCAAGTCAGACAGAAATGCAATTATTGGTTTCTGTTTCTAATTAATACAGCTGTACTATGTTCAAAACTTACAATAGTTTTACATCGAAAATAAGATAATACTGTGTACTATCTATGGAAAAGTTTTGTTTCACAATTTCTACATTTTTCTCTTTCTACAGGGAGCACTGGGTAACACGCTATATAAATTTCAAGTACATCTGTGCATTTTAGTAAACCCGATATACCTCCTTAAAACAACTATTTTCGCTGAAATGTTGTGTTTGTTGCTTATAATCAATAACAATTCGATTTTAGGAAGTTTTGGGAAGACGTCTAATTATTTTTCAAACATCGGTACACTCCCAGAGCGTTACCAGCCTCTACGAATGTTGGTGCATGATTTATTACACCGTTTTTAGTGTTTATCTGATCTAAATATGTTACATAATGGGATCTTTGTCCGGCTTGAAGACGCGCTTACACATACAAACACAATTTTGAGAAAGTCGCATTAAACAAAGTGCAGTTCGGATCGAAGAACTACAGTTTAATGATATACATGAGAATGGCTGATAGTAATCAGAAAAGTATTTAGATTGTAAGTGCCCGCTATAAATTCACTTAGGAAATATTAACTGGTGCGTAGATCGAGTCGATTAAGACATTATTTAAATGTAATGCGGACGGCATCTGTGGAATTTTTGTCAGATATGTAAATAAAGCGAATCTGTACGGTTTTGAAGTTAATCTAATCACGAAAAGGAAATATAATTTGAAGAAAAAGAGAAAGAAATTACTGTAAGGTTTATAAAAGGTGATTTTGGGATATGCCAATAATCATAAATAATTTTGTTCAAAATACAAATTTTTACTTAACTTTCGAATATGTAAAAATGGAACGCAGAGGCTAGCTTCGACCTTTTAGAAGCACATCATGTGTTTTGAATTTTCTCCGCAGTTCTTGATATGTGTATGTTTTCATAATATCACACAGTAATTTAACAATGAAGACACACAAACACACCGCATCACTGAACTAACTGAAATATATAACTTTATACGGTTTTACACTAACGTTACATAAAATATAACATTATAAATAAGTACAATGAAGGGGAGGCGTGGCATATTCGGCCTGTTGTCAGATCACATCAGGTGGATTAAATTGTAGTTCACCTAAATAGAACATTATAAGCGGTCGTTGACACCAAAATTCATGAACTAAACGCAGTACTTTAAAAAGTGTGTAGAAAAATAACTGGCAACATATACAATCGTATTCAGGAGCTACTAAAAAAAACTTATAGAAAATATTATAAACTTGATTTTATATTAATTTGCTGAAATTCTGACTATCGAATTGTGTATGACTTAAATGTATGACGGATGTAACTACTTTATTATCTGACTGAAAAGTCATTAAAATTTTCATTTGTTTTAGGCTATTGACTATGTCAAAAAAAGAGGGTACAAAGGAACTACAACGTAACAGAAATTTTATTGTATAATATGTTCAATTGACCCTAAAAAATGATAAAAGCGCGGAGTGCTACCTTTTAAAGGGGTGCGTTTTTGAGAACGAAGTAAAAAAGTGATATTTTCAGTTTTTTGTGTTTTAATCGAAAACTATGTATTTTTTCACTATAGTTGTCAACAGAAAAGTTGTAGAAAATTCAATTTCTAATCGAAATGAGACCTTCTGAAGTAAAAAAAATATTTTTAACAAAAATATGCCCAAAAACGAGTAAAAAACCGAAAAAATGCGTTTTTTTCTTTTTGGTTTTTGGCCCACAACTTTTTTCTCAGAGAAGTTAGGTATAGGCATTGCCTCACAGAAAAAAAAAGTTTATGTTTTTTCCTTTAAAATAAGCGTTTATAAAAGTAATAGAAACCGAGATACATTGGATCAAAGTTGGCTACTTTTTGGATTTTTGGCCAATTTTTGCCCTTTTTTGACGATTTTCTTCTTATAACTTTTTTCTGAGTTAATTTAGGTATATGTAACGCCATATTCAAATGAAAGCTGGTTTTAAGACCTTTAAAATTAAAAAAAAATGTAATTGTAATTTTAAGAATATTTTAATTAAAAGTACAAAAATAATTAAAAGAATTCGAAATTTTTCATGATAAATATGATTAATTGTTGTTTAAATAAATAAATAATAATATTAAATCACCTAGAAACTTATTTTAACTTTCACATTCACAAAAATAAATTTATTAGACAAAATAATACCGGAAGTAATAAAAATTTTATAAAAATAAGAAAAAGTATCGTTGGTTAAATTGACATATCTCGGTTGATTTTAATTGTACAAACTTCTACCAGGCACCATTTTAAAGGTCTTGAAACCAGCTTTCATATTGAATATGGCATTACATATACCTGAATTAACTCAGAAAAATGTTATAAGACGAAAATCGTCAAAAAAGGCAGACGTAGGTACTTTTACAAACGCTTAGTTTCAAGGAAACAAGATAATTTTTGTTTTCTGTGAAGCAATGCCTATACCTAGCTCCTCTCGTAAAAAATTTGTAGGCCAAAAACCAAAAAGAAAAAAACGCATTTTTCGTTTTTTTACTCGTGTTCTGGGAATATTTTTGTTAAAAATAATTTTTTTGACTTCAGAAGGTTTCATTTCGATTGGAAATTCAATTTGCTACAACTTTTCTGACAACTATAGTGAAAAAATGCATAGTTTTCGAGTAAAACTCAAAAAACTGAACACACCACCTTTTTACTTCGTTCTCAAAAACGCACCCCTTTAAAAGGTAGCACTCCGCGGTTTTATCAATTTTTAGGGTCAATTGAACATATCAACCAATAAAATTTTTGTTATGTTGTAGTTCCTGTCTAAAGTACATAGTCAATAGCCTATTTATTTAAAAATTAATTAAAAATAATAATAAATAAGTTAACTTTATTTTTTTATTTTTTATTACAATATGAATATGGCGCAATAAGTCCTNGTATCGTTGGCTAAATTGACATATCTCGGTTGATTTTAATTGTACAAACTTCTACCAGGCACCATTTTAAAGGTCTTGAAACCAGCTTTCATTTGAATATGGCATTACATATACCGGAATTAACTCAGAAAAAAGTTATAAGACGAAAATCGTCAAAAAAGGGCAAAAATTGGCCAAAAATCCAAAAAGTAGCCAACTTTGATCCAATATATCTCGGTTTCTATAAGTCGTAGGTACTTTTACAAACGCTTATTTTAATTTTTTTTTTCCTGTGAAGCAATGCCTATACCTAGCTCCTCTCATAAAAAATTTGTAGGCCAAAAACCAAAAAGAAAAAAAACGCATTTTTTGTTTTTTTTTAACTCGTTTTTTGGGCATATTTTTGTTAAAAATATTTTTTTGACTTCAGAAAAAATGCATAGTTTTCGAGTAAAAATCAAAAAACTGAAAACACCACCTTTTTACTTCGTTCTCAAAAACGCACCCCTTTAAAAGGTAGCACTCTGCGGTTTTATCATTTTTTAGGGTCAATTGAACAATATCAAACAATAAAATTTCTGTTACGTTGTAGTTCCTATCTAAAGTCTATTTATTTAAAAGTTAATTAAAAATAATAATAAATAAGTTAACTTTATTTTTTTATTTTTTATTACAATTTGAATATTACACAATAACTCCTGCAATACTCATGTATTTTTTTTTTTTGTTTCAGGGTCCTAGTCGGAGCTCCTGAAGCACGATCTTCGTATCATGATCCGAGATTCAGAGGAGGGGCCGTCTACAGGTGTCGAACTGACGCTGACGACGTTTGTCAAGAAATTCCATTTAGCAGAGAAAGTAATAACCTTATTTTATTATTCAATATTTAATTTACAACATTAAGTACGATAATATTCATAGTATTCGAATCAATAACTAAAAGTTTATGTTAAAAAAAAGTCTATTTTGTCCAAATCCCAGAGACCGACCCCCACAAATCTTACTCTCAAAAAGTACACGTCCCAGCGTCACACATACACATTTATTATTCTCGAATTTGCAAAAAATGTCCATAAAAGTCCAGGGCCCATTGTATGCAGATCCATACACGCTTACTCTATATATAGGCGAATATTTTATTGCGACGAATTTGTAGATTCGAAAAACTTCCAACTTAGTACCCGGCTTTGAATATATTAATGTGAATGCTAAGGAGAAGAAGGTACAGTACCTATTTTGGATGTGAAACAAAAACCGACGGCATTTTTATATGTCCACTTTTCCGTATCTCATGTCAGTACAATACATTCTGCGTTTTCTGTCGGCTCCCTGTCAGACCCCGTAATTATTTATTGCTTCGGTAGCCAGACGCAACTCCGGCTGATTCATATTTACTAGTTCTGCTTTTGGCCCGTACAAATCGGCGTGAATATAAATGAGACCGCTTCATTTTTGCCAACTGAGTGCCGTGACTAATATTTTTGTCATCGGGATCAGCAGCAATAGATTAGTTTTGAAATATACTGTGTGTAACATGAACGTAAACAGTGTTTATTTTTCATTTGTTTATTATTAGGAAACGGAATAGGAAAACGTCATATCACTATAGGGCGAAATAAGAGGACCCAAAATATTATCGCCCGCATTTTGATCCTATTTTGTACCCTTCTTGTTTGGAAGGGTAGAATAGTAAATGTACCTTGTACAAGGGAAGCAGACAAATGAAAGTACAAAGTTTATTAACATTAATATTTGATATACAGGGTGTCCCATAAGCACATGATCAAAAAGGTACTGCGACATTTTTTGGCTCAAAAGAAGACGATTTGAACTAACTTCCATTAAAAAAAATGCCTGGCTCCTCTGCTATTGACTGGCAAAGTTCTTGAAAAAAAATATGTTTTTTGTAATATCTGGAGAATGTTACGATGGATTTTAATGAAACTTGCTGTGGACTTGTTCCTAAGTAAGACTCATGTTTTAATGAAGCAACCGCGTCCATCCGCCTTGGGCTAGTGGTAAATTCTTGAGTGTCATGGTACAAGAATTACCAGGACTTTTTATTTGGTCGCTGGAATCGATTCATTTTATTTTTATTGATGCATCAGTCCTTTTTCGAGATTTTCGTGCTCTAGGTAAAATCTTGTAGCATTCATAGTTTTTACGCAAAATTTTTTTTCAATTTTAGAGTCATTATCACTACTACTCAAGTACAACAAATACTCAATTCAAAAATCATTTACAACCGTTTTTAAAAACGAAAGTACAATTTGAGAAGGAACCTTTAACAGTAACACGAGAAAAACTACCTAAATTTTCTTTCTTTCCCTTCCCCTTTTCCTTCTTTAAAACAAAGTTCTCTTCTGATGATGCCATAGTTGCTGCACATTTTGTAATACACTCTGGGCTGCTATATCGCTTTCTGTTACCGTAGAATTTCCTCGAGAATTTCCATGTAAAATCTTGTGTGAAGATCGAGAGTCTTCGATATATCCCCCAGCTACAGAGGTCGAACACCACCCACCGTGCCTTTTAAGGCCTGAAATATATATTCTAGGGCTTTCCACAATAGTGGCAAAACTCCTTCAGAATGTGTGTCCGGTATAAGTTCTGGGATCTTGCAGTTTTAAGCACTGCAATCGCTAAGCTCGAATAATTTCAATTCTTGAACGCAAAAGTACCATTTTGCGTTCTAGATACAAAAATAGACGTCATTAAATGTCTTATTGGTTTAGGACAAACGTTTCCTCAAACAGTGAAGAACATTTACTGACCTTAATACTTAATATACTACAAAAAAACTGGTCGCAGTAATAAATATATGAAGTCATATTAGGTCTTAAAGATACATATAAAAAAATTATTACAAGACATAACAGGAAATATTACTTACATTTTCAAAAGAAACCTATTTTATAAAATTATACTATTAGCATAAATTGTTAAGGTTGAATTATAAATTTTAGATAAGATCTGACTTGACGTATATAAAGTACGTTATACTTCTATCAAATGTGGTGGAAAGCACAAATTTGTCCATATCTATTCTGAGCACAATACGGTACGGCTCTGAAGAATGATAATAGGAATGTCGAGAATCTCGCCAGGAAGAAAATCAAGTAAAATGTTTCCTTGAAACAGGTTTGTCCGTGTATAAATAAATAATAGTATAAAATAATAGATCTAACGTGAGCACTTTGAAAATAATTGGAAGTATTTGCTAAAGAAAATGCAGAGACAATTTTAGATTTTTCTCAAACACGTAATGTTAAAAAGCAATAAGGTACCTTTAGAATTAATACGTCACAATTTCTTTTATAAAACTATCTCAATTTGAGTAAAACAATAACTATTCCAATTTGTTCAAGATTAGACTGAATAAAAGGAAAACCTTTTTTATTTGTAAAACATTTCATGTACGAAAATTGAAAAATATGGAAATGTAAGAGTAAACTACCATGATTTCTACTCTTTCGAAAGAGTGAAAAGTTTTTAAATAAAACAATTCGCACAAAACTGGTTTAAAAGAACTTAATAAGGTTGTGGGGGAAATGTATAGTTAAAAAAAACGAGCAAGGAATTAATTCTAGTTTCGTCGAACCTCTTCTAAAGATGTGAACTACACATTGTTTCTTCATCGCCACCTCATTTTAAAAACAAACAAAACATTTTATCAAGTGTTGTTTTTCCGTAAAATCGAAAATAAAATAGATTTTCCTTCTATTCACTCTAATCATGGATATACTGTAGATATGCAAATCATTAACATTAATTATTAAAAAACAAGTAATATTTTTAATGAACCCAAAAAAGGCACATATTTTTAAACTATATTTTGCTCAAATTCTACTCTGCTGCGAATATTTTGTTCGTTACCGAATTTTTATGAATTGTATCAGTTCCTTTCTGTCTGAAATCTAATAATAAATATTACGTCATTCTATGCCATCCAAAATTGTTCTCCGTACAAATTTTAATCAAAATCCGTTTATTTTGAAATATATTTTAAAAAATTAAAATCGTCAAATTTCAAGGAAATATAGCAAAAGTTGTGAAACAATGATTTCTTACTACCAAGACCCCATGAAACGCATCATCACTGGAGACGAGACTTGGAACTACGCTTACGACCCGGAAACAGTGCAAATATTGTGCAAAAGGTGAACCAATACTGAAAAAACCACGCCAAAGTCACTCAAAACTCAAGGTCATGTTGACAGCTTTCTTTGATTATCGTGGCGTAGTGCCCTATAAATGTCTTCCAACCGGCCAAACTGTTAACAAGGAATATTACTTGGAAAGGCCGGAATTATGGACAACTCTTAATTTTTGCATCGTGATAATGCACCAATTCACACAGCATTGATAATTCGAGACTATTTCTCCAAAAATTCAACTCTTATCATTCCGCAACCACCGTATTCGCCTGATTTAGCACCGTGCCACTTCTGGCTATTCCCTTAACTCAAAACGTCACTCCGTGGACACCGTTTTGACTTGAATAAAAGCCGAATCGACAAGAGCATTGAAAGCCATACCGCCAAAGGACTTTTCAAATTGTTTCTTGAGTTGGCATAAGTGCATTATATCGGGTGGGGATTACTTTGATTTTTGGCCAACGGGTTAGAGAAAAAATTACGTTCATCTATATCTGTGTTATAGACTGGTACAGTACAGTCGGATGTTCTCAATAGTTTCGTATTAAAAAATCATGCATTATTTAAATTTTTTCTTTTTTATTTGGAAAAAACTATTAAGTAGGTACATGTTCAGTACTGTAGACTGATTCACTCTGTATACATCTTCCATCAAAGATTCAATCAACCTAAACGTGCTTACCGGCAAGCTACTGTTAAGGTTCGATTTGAGGTTTTGTTGACTGATTGCTTCTGACCATAATAAGAGGGCAAACGATAATGTAAGTCGTATCATTATGTTTGTCTAAAGGTACTGAAACAGCGATCAAATCGTACAAAGTAACATGGTCATAGATTTAATATCAAATTATAGGTAGTTATTTAAATTTTTGTAAAAACTACGCCAAAATAACATCTAAGTCTGTACTGCATTTTATGTCTTCCAAGCTTTGAATAACGATCGTATTCCTTGTCGTAAATTTTTTAGATCTTCTGATCAAATATTTTTTAATTTTTTTAAATATATCTTCAAGTTTGTTTTCCGTTAAAAAACTGCAACGTTTGGACAAAACATTCACTTGTAATATAATTTACTATTTTATAATTTATAGAATTCGTTTGTAAAATAAAGGAATGTCGCAGGAATGACCTTTGGGTATAATATACTCATCAAACTTGTTTCCATTCTTATTAAAAAATAAATGGTGGTTGCATGTTTAAAATATATACACCGGTAAAAAATAAAACAATTATCCTAACATATGCATCAAATTATGAATATCTACACACAGTCCACGTACCTTATTGCAACTCCTACACGGTTTTCTAATTTTATGTTAATCGCTAATATGAAGGCCTTATGTTGCGTAAACTATTTCGCTTTCGTAAAAAAAACGCCCAGGATAAACTCTCATATTTCAAACATGTTTGGAATACTCCACGGAAGTGTCCCTTTATAATTGTTTTACGACTGTCTGGACAATGTTAGTCACCTGTTGGTCTGTTGTAGCATTTCGAGGTCTGGATTCTGTCGAAGTACCAACTCGAGTTAATTGTTCTGTTGCCAAGATAAGAACCACTTAAGAGTACACTCCTCACATAAATAAGTTATGATACTGAACTTTTTGTTATTCGAGAAATGGAGATTATTCTCAAGGATGCCACTGGCTGCTGTCGGGGAATATGATGTAATTATTTTTTATATATTTGGGAGCTGCATATTGTTATAATGTTGAATCCGGTGACATTATCGTGGTGATAAGAGCCCCATGATGTTTACGCGAAACAGGCAAAAAAAATAAATTTACTTAAGTCAAAGAAGTTGACATTAAGTAGCCCTTTACAACTAACATAGTAGGACGTGCAAAACAGCGTTAAAAACAAATTGTCCGAGGATCAGGCAAAAGCCGCTCGGGAATTCGCTCTTTTTGCATTAAATAAAGCTTATTTTTGTTCCCAGGACAGTTTTTTTTCTTATAAAGTTAATTGTTAATTAACTATTGGACGTGTCGGAATGGGATTTTATAAACAATTAAAGAAAGGGTTAAACTTTTATTTTCAAAAAGTTTTACATTAATAGATCATGTAATAAACGCTCTCGTCGCGCTCGAAATTTTTGATTTGAACGTTTCAAATTCGGTTAACAAATAAAATATGGAACAAAATAAAATTAATAAAGAATTAGAGGCAAAAAACATTGGTTTATACAGATGACTAAAATAAAATAAGAAATAACCATAAACCAATCAAATTGCAGCTTTTTTGACAATGACTTGTGTTTTGTGCAAGTTCTGTGATATTCGTTTTACGGCCAAAACCGATAGTGGCAATGCCTACCATCAACAACATAATCGCCCTCAGCTTAATATTTATATTATCCATCACTCATATAATACCGCCAGAAAATTTGAACCACAAATAATATTTTTAGGTAGGTTAGGTGTTAGGTTAGAATAATTGGGATCCCGGAACATTTAGAACAAAGAAGATTTCGGTCGAGCGCATTATCAGTTTCCAAACAAAATAAGATAAAGACAAGAAGAAAGTAAATCTTTTGGTGTTATTCTTATTTCTTATTTTACTTATTTCATGTATAAACGTTTTCATAGATAAGTGCTTGTTCAACTTTCTTATCTTGTTCCTTATTTTATTTTATTTGCTGTTTAAACTCTCCTTAAAACAAAAAGTTGTCTTGGAAACAAAGAGTACGCCTCTTTTTTAAAATTACCCTAAAAATAAGCACTATTTAATGCACAAAGAGGGAATTCCCGAGCGGCTTTTGCTTGACCCTGAGACAGTTTGTTTATAACGCTGCTTTGCACATTCTACTTTGTTAAGTAATAACAGTGCAATCAAATATTTACTAATAGTTTTCAAGGTTTCAGGTTTTGTGATCTATTTCGACTGAAGTATATTAGGTTCCATTTTTAGTGTTGCAAAGTGTATTTAACCTAATTCTTACAGTAGTCAGTGTAATTTTATAATTTATATGTTGTTCATAAATTTTTGTTATTTGTCTGGCATTTTTGAAGCGTTCAAAATAATTATAAATATTCCAAGAGTGCGACGGCTCTGGCGGCTAATGATATTTCCTCAAAAATGTACCGGCATCTCGCAATGTTATGCTAAGGCATTTTAGCCGCTCCTACGTACTGTGAAATCGTAACTAACGGGTACTTAAAATCCGCAGGTTCTCTAGCTTTTTTTTGCCTGTCGCTTACTACATTAAAACTTTTGTGATAAATGGAATATGTAACATACTTAATGCCCGGGTAATATGCCATTCTCTGTTAGAATAAGCAGCGATATCGCGGTAATTCGCTGGTACAATGAATTCCGGTGTTGATATATGTACCTAATAGACAACTGATAACTTACGGGCTGGGGAAAATGAAAATCGACAGCGAGAGATAATTGCAAAGTTCAAATTAACAATCATCAATTATAAGTAACTGCAATGAAAATATTATTTCTGTCTTGTTATGTCTAAATTATGTTTTGATTTATAGGCTGTGAATGTCTTGTTCATTGTCTATTTGTATCTTAGGTATGGCTCAGTTCTACAGAGCCCTCACGTGAGCAGTAATTTTGTTGTAAACAGAAATTTTATTTTTTAATTTAATTAAAAATTAGTATACAACAATGAGATCAAGATTATTTGTTATTGTTGTGAATGAATCATTAAAAAAACTGATACCTATGTAACGCTAAAGAGTGATCGCAAAAAACCTGTGATTTTCGTCCGTTTTTTTTACAATTCACAGTGAATTAAAAAAAAATACATAAAAATATGTTTTTGGTCGCAAATTACTTGTCGTAAAAAACTGAAATGAGCATAGCTTTTAGTATTTTGAAAATTTTAAAAATCACCCACACTTATGGGTTGAAAAAATGCCTAAAATGAAGAATTTGAATATTACCAATTGATATAAAAACTATTAGCATGTGAATTATCTTAATATATTTTTTTGGAATTTTTATAATTATTTCTGATATTCTCTATTTTTGGGGATGATTCCACCCCCTGAGCGCGCTCAAGGGTAGATTTTCTAATCCAACATGCTTATTTCAGTCATGAGAATAAATCTTTCTTTGTACTCGATGTACTTTGTATTCGATAGAAAAATTCACATGCTAATAGTTTTTATATTTATTGGTAATATTCAATTCTTAATTTTGGGCGTCTTTTCAACCCGTAAATAGGGGCGATTTTTGAAAATTTTCAAAAAACTAAAAGCTATGCTCATCTTAATTTTTTACGACGAATAATTTGAGACCAAAAACATATTTTTATCTATTGTCTTTAGTTCTCTGCGAATTGTGAAAAAACGGGAGATTTTTGCGGTCACTCTTTACATCTGTGCATCTTACAATAACGTCCATCTTCCGTGTATCTCTTCATAATTTTCTGCCAATGTTTTGTTTTGATCATAAATATGGCAAAAATAAAAGTATTTTTCATAAATTTAATACTAAATTGTGTTTATTAATTTTAATGTCAACAATTCATGTGTTAATCAGTTTCAAAAACAATTTTATTTAATTACATCTAACCCCTTCAATCGCTCTACTGAGGTTCAGGGATTTTTTAGTTGATAGTACCAGTCGTGCAATGTTGGTTGCGTATGTTCGACGATCACGTGTGATTTTTATGAAGGCCCTGCATGACAGCTATTATTTTAATCTCGCATGACAGCTATTATTTTTACGTTACCAGACAGAAAAAGTATTAACAAATAAATGCAGTAGCGGTTCATATGTATTATTGACCTCCATAAAAATTTTAAACGTTGTAATAATATATTATCGAAAGTACAAATATGGACATATACTTATACCACAAAATAATCTTATCTGTTTTGATTTAATTATTCATGAATAAATACAGTTCCAATTACTGCGTCATTGTTAAATTTAAAAAGAATTAATTGTAAATGTACTAGTATAATTTTATCAGCAATCTATAAATAGAAAGTTCTTCTCTTGGCTAGTTATTGTTGGATATTTTTCTCTCGGTCGTTAATAGTCCAATCAGATTAGATTTTTACTTGTCAAAATTTATTTCAGTAAACAAACACGTAAAAATTAGGTAAATGTTAGGGCTTCATTTTCAAAATGGCGTCCAAAGTTCGCAAAAAACAGTTTTTTTTCATTAAAAACTAAATAAGTTCAAAATTGATAAATGTGAGTTTTACATTATAACTTATTTTAGAAATAGTAGATTTTTTCAAATAGTTTTTGTAAAAATTAATAATTATTGTACAGGTTTAAAAATTAAACGTGAGGTGAAAAATTTGACCTCGAAACCAGTAGTCTATTATTTTTTAAAAAATAATAGGATTGTGAGAAATTGGACTTTTCTTCTTGTTTCTAAAATAAGTTATAAAAACTAAATATTAAAAAAAAAGTTTTGGACAAAAGTTGTAGAACTTTTTATAACAAAAATCTTGAGTCCAACTCGATATCAATTGATAAACAAATATATTAGTTAGTGCAAAAACGGCTAAAAATCGAATTTTTTTAAACTTCTATATCTTTAAAACGAAAAAAGATTTGTTTACGAAACTGTCAGAATATGTAGTCCTTGGCAAGTACAATAAGTGCATTACTGTATGATTTATTGAAACTTGAAAAAAATTTACACATTATCCACTTTTTAAAACTTTTCAGGAAAAAAGAATAACTGATTTCTCACTTTTTAAGTGACTTAAGGCTCTGAATTTTTTTTTGGTATTGTGTATGAACTTTAACTTTGCTTCTTAAGTGGTGAAATGGCAGCACAACAATATTTGACTCCAAGAAAGTGAATTGATAATGTGAGTTTTGATACAACTTTTTTTTGGATAATGGTAGTTTTGCTTCAAATAATTGTACATAATATTATTTTTTACACCAAAATTCATGAAGTTAAAGGAACTTTGAAATAAACTCAATATCAATAAAACTTTTATGTAATATGGTAGTTCATAATCAAAATAAAAAGCTGCACAAAATACTTAGAATACGGTTTTATTATCAGTGATGAAGCGAAATATTTTTATAATGAATCTAAAATTGCAAAGTACACAAAATGTTGACAGTAAAAAGTTCTAATATCCGATATTTAAATATGAAACTTCAGAATAAACTTATCTTACTTATAATCAGAAACTCATAGAAAAACAGGGAACCAACCATCTAGGNAAACAATGTAAAAAATTATATTATATTATAGCTTTGTAGGATCTGAGGATGGGGTGAAAATTTCACCTCGAAACCAGTAGTCTATTGTTTTTTAAAAAATAAAAGGTTTGTGAGAAATTGGACTTTTCTTCTTATTTCTAAAATAAGTTTTAAAAACTAAATATTTTAGAAAAATATGTTTTAGACAAAAGTTGTAGAACTTTTTATAACAAAAATCTTGAGCCCAGCCCGATATCAATTGATAAACAAATATATTAGTTATTGCAAAAAAACGGCTAAAAATCGCATTTTTTTAAACTTCTATATCTATATCTTCAAAACGAAAACAGATGTTTTACGAAACTTTCAGAATATGTAGTCCTTGGCAAGTACAATAAGTGTATTACTGTATGATTTATTGAAACTTGAAAAAAAATGTATTTTTTTCAAATGAGGGGTATAGATGTAAAACTCACATTATCCACTTTTTAAAATTTTTCAGGAAGAGGGAACAACTGATTTCTCACTTTTCAAGTGACTTAAGGCTCTGAAATTTTTTTTGGTGTTATATTAGAACTTTAACTTTGCTTCCTAATTGGTGAAATGACAGCACAACAATATTTGACTCCAAGAAAGTGAATTAAAGTTTGGACAATGTAAGTTTGATACAACTTTTTGGATAATGGTAGTTTTGCTCCAAATTATTCAACATAATATTATTTTTTACACCAAAATTCATAAAGTTAAAGGAACATTGAAACAAACTCAATATCAATAAAACTTTTATGTAATATACAAAATACTTAGAATACGGTTTTATTATCAGTGATGTGAAATATTTTTATAATGAATCTAAAATTGCAAAGTACAAAAAATGTTGATAGTAAAAAGTTCTAATATCCGATATTTAAATATGAAACTTCAGAATTAAACTTATCTTACTTATAATCAGAAACTCATAGAAAAACACGGAACCTACCATCTAGGAAAGCAAAACAATACGAGAAGCAAAACTCACGTTCTCCTTAGGCAGCCGGCCATATTGGTTTATCGCTTTAAGGTTTTTCATTGGTGGATATATGGATAATGTGAGTTTTGACAACTTCAGATCGTAGGAGAATGTGACTTGAAACAATTCACAATTTTCTCAATTTAAAAATAAATACGAAAATGTGAGTTTGTACTAAATTCTCTTCTAAATTTTAAAATGGTGTAGTTAAACACGATGAACAAGATAGAGCCACTAACTCTATTTCGAAAAATTATGGATAATGTGAGTTTTGCATCTATAGGTACCCCTCAAATATGGAATATTTTGCAATTTTACAATAATGCACTCATTCTATTTGCCAAGGACTACATATTCTGAAAGTTTCGTAAAAAATGTTTATTTCGTTTCAAAGATATATAAGAAAAAATGCGATTATGCGACGTTTTTTGCAATAACTAATACATTTGTTTATCAATTGACATTCGGCTCAACATTTTTGTTATAAAAAGTTCTAATTTTTGTCTAAAACATTTATTTCTATAATGTTCAGTTTTTTTTAATGAAAAAATTTGCAAACTTTGGACGCCATTTTGAAAGTGAAACCCTAACATTCAGTGGGGGCAAAGTAGTTCATTCAATTCTACAGAATTTTTCCTAATTTGTACTTGTCTCTGTTTCCTGAACTAAACTTTGGTAAAAAAACGAGGCATTTCGACAATTTGGATAATGTTAAGCTTAATGCGCAATGGAATTTTTATGGAAAAGAAATTGCAAATTGTTTCGAATATGCTCTAACAAAAATGTTTTAAAGGAACAATAAAACATTAATTTTTAGCATAACAGCGGTTTTTGAAATACTAACGCTTGCATTTGCTTAGTGTCCTGATTACAATGCAATATCCAGCGCTGAATTAACTATTTATAAATCATGACGTATTGCTCTCCAATATACTCGTAATAATAACAAATCTAAAATCGATTCCTTATTCCCGGCTAAGTTGGGTTGGCCGACATTAATCACAGACCACTTTCTTTTATGAAAATCTAGTCTAGTTTTCGTTCGTAAATCCTAAAGCTTTTAAGGCGTATGTAGCCGTCGTTTTCCCGAGTTCATATTGCTATTTTACTTACAAAAAAAACTGTATGGACCAAAACAATATCCAAGAATACACCAAAAATCCCGAAGCAGCTATTAAAATCTCGCAATCTTAAAAAGGCGCCATTGAAGGCGTGCGCGACACTTAATAGTCGAATGTTTTTATCTGTGTCAGTTATGCCGTAGGTCGTAATTTCATATTTTAACCAAGACCTTGTTAGGCAATCCAGGTAAAGGTAGAATCAACCCACAACCGCGACGTGTGTGTGTGTGTGTGTGTCGATAATCCAGTACGTTTATTCACTTCGGTTTAATCAAATTATTCCATAACAGATATTGCTAACTTAATTATGTCTCCGAAAGCGTAGTGCTTCGCAAGCAAAGGTGATTTGTTGAAACAAAAATTAATACGTACTTTTATTTTAATATGTACGAGGTCTGTTAAAAAAATAACCGAACTTTTTGAAATACGCGCTAATGGAGATATTTAGTGATATGGTTTTTGATATGCTACAGTTTTTATCTGCAACTTTTTTATGACACAATCCTGTCAAACTATCGGAGAGGTTCGGGTCTTTTTGGGACACTCTGTATATTAATAAAGAATGGAAATGAAGAAGAAAGGTAATGAGAGCGAGCACTTTGTTTTACTATACAAAATTCGTATTTTGTTCAGTTGAAATTTAAAAAAATTGCTGAAACAGGTCAATTAGTAAATAGAAATTGTTACCCTTGTGCAATATTTTCAATTTTCTTAAGCCATGTTTTACAGATAATTTTTTTTAATAGGGCGCTGTATATTTTATAGTATAAATAGATAGCCGTCCGATTAAAAAAAAATGTCAGTAATGTGACCTATAACATTGACTGTAGAAATTAAACATAGATTATAATAGTGACTCAATTATTTCATGCAGATTGATTTAAATACTAAAAAAGTTTCCGAATTATTTTTCAATAATTTTCAAAATTGATAAATGTGAATTTTCCATTTTTATTTTAGAAATAAGAAAGGGTCCAGTTTCTCACAATTCTTAAATTTAACAGTTTTTAAGAAAGGTACAACTTAAGAAATAATTCAAAAAAATCAAATAGTTTATATCTGTAAAAATTAATAATAATTAAATAGGTTAATAAAATAAAACACAATGTGACTTCTATAAAACTAAAATTAAACATAATCTGACTTATTTTTTAGAAAAATTATTATATATTGTAACCTTGTAAGACATCGAAACCGGTAGTCTTTTTTAAAAATAAAAGGATTGTGAGAAATTGAACCCTTTCTTATTTCTAAAATAAGGTACGATTAAACACATGTTTAAACATGACATGAACAAGAACATGTTTTAAAATATAAATTTTTATACTGTTGAGGACATAGTTTCTATATTACAGCTGTATCAACTTGTGTAGTGCTGTTCCGAAAGTGTGAAGTTTAGAAAAATATTGTGTCCCTCCCTGTTGTAATAGCCGAAAATTTTCAAGAAATACAATGAGACAAGAAAGACCGAGCGCTTCAGCTATGCTCGGTATAAAAAATTGTTGATAAAGTAAATTAATGAAAGTTATTGACCACTGCGCATCTCAGAAGAATCGATTTGTTATTCAAATCATTTGAGGTGCTGTTTAAAATTTACCTACCTTTTTCTAGTTCTACGTGGAGGCCAAAACTTTTCAAAATCGTGTTAAAATCAAAACGTACGTCTCTATTTTCATATCCTGCGAGGACAATAACTTTCCTGACTGTACGATCCCCGCTATCGACATTTCTGCAACTAGTTAAACACATTTTAAGTTCACATCGCTTTGTTTACCACACATTAAGACGGCAAGGCATATTTTATTGTTATTAACTGGGATGTTCAATAATATAAATACTGTAACGTCGTCTATTGTCACAAATAAACAACGCTATGGGAGATCATATTTCTCTCGGATCGCCCACGGTTCTAAACTCTGAGAATAAGGCAAAGTTGTTAATTATTTTCTCACATTTTGCCTCATGAATCATTATTTACACAACGTCGTTTTACGCATGTAAACGATTAATTTTCCAAACATAAATTTGATTAATAACATCGCCGGACATTTTATTCCTTGTAATTTCAGTGGTATGAATTTGCAATGTACCTTTTGCATTCTTCGTTGCCAATTAAAAAGAATACTCCATACTCTTTTAGAAAATGACACTTAAGAATGCAAAAATATTATAAATTTTAATTCGCGTCTAAAAATGATGCTATAACCATTTGTGTTAAAAAAACAGTGTTCACTGAAATTAGTAAAGTTATAACGTATAAAATCTTCCCCAGTATATTTAGACCAGGGTCGATAATTTTTGAAACCAAAAAAAATTATAGTAGGATGAAACCCATTGGAAAAGAAAGAGAATATAACAAAAATGAAAGGAAAAATAATTTACGGGAGATCTGAGGTCGGGAAGGGATAGGGGGTGAGTTTTTAAGGGTAAAAAACGGTTTCCCTTGATTTCCAGAAAAACTACAAGTCTTCTGGAAAAAAGTTGAATGACAAAGTTGTAGGTAATAAAAAGATCTACAACTTTTGTATTTACACTTTTTTCACATAACCTCAAAATTTATGTGAAAAATTCAAATAACCAAGTTTTTGGTTTTTTATTATACAAAAGTTGTAGATCTTTTTATTACCTACAACTTTGCCATTTAACGTTTTTTCCATAAGACTTGTAGTTTTTCCGGAAATCAAGATAAACCGTTTTTTACCCTTAAAAACTCACCCCCTTCCCCTTCCCGACCTCAGATCGCCCGTAAATTATTTTTCTTTTCATTTCTGTTATATTCTCTTCCTTTTCCAATGGGTTTCATCCTACTATAATTTTTTTTCACTTTTTACCATTTTTGAAGGCTTAAGTACTGGTCTAATTGTTATATTAGAATTAAAAGTATTACTTTTGTTGCCGAGATACCATTTTTTTTCTCAGTAAGGAAAATGTCAACCTTACAGACTTCAGACAGTCAAAAAAAGTCATCGTTTTTGGACGGTTGGAGAAAAAATATTTATAAATATAATAAATGTAAAGAGAACATTACTTCTTTTAATATAACAATTCAGGATTCTTCTAAACATAATTTTGAATAGCAGTGATATTTAAATATAAGAAATTTTCATAATTTTAGAAAAATGTCCGTATCTTTGCTTATTTTTTTTCCTTAGTTGTTTGCAAAAACCCTCTCTTTTTCAGCATTTTTATGTACTTATTTACTTTTATTTTATGTTGTATTATTTTGTCGCAGGTTACAATAGATTCGGAAACAAGGTTCTAGACGACAAATCTCAACAATGGTTCGGAGCAACTCTAAGTGCTTCACCTCACACAAACGGAAGAATAGTGGTAAGCTAACGAAACTTCTTTCATATTTTCTCCTAATACAATTACACCAGGAAAATTAGCGAAAATAAAAGAGAAACTCGAAAAAGGTCCTATCCGCGAGATTATTGTAAAATTGTCTAAAGGAACATAATACAAGACATCTCTCATCTCGTGAATCACTTTCTTTAGCTAACTTTTTTATTTAAACAAATAAGTGAGGAAAACAGT
>NW_019416516.1:429708-466898 GCF_000390285.2 Anoplophora glabripennis
ATTAATATTTTTTAATTTTGAGAATTTTGCAATAAATTCAAATGCTTTTTATTCTTTTTAAAATCTTTTAATAATAAATAATAATTTGAAAATAATTTGTGAATTTTTACTTTAATTTTACATTTAAATCGTAATTAAATAGCTAACAAAATATTGAAAAAAACAAGTTTACTTTGCCTTAATATGTAAAAAAATTACTTTTTAAATGAACGATAGCTTCAATTATTTATTTAATAATAGTAAAATAATTCCGAAATTGAAATATCGCGAATTTTTTCGAGTTTCTCTCTTTTTTTCGCTAATTTTCGTGGTCTATTTCTGTCACAGGTTTCAAAGATTTACCTAATCAAATACAAAATTCTTATTACTATTTTTATTCCCGTGGAAACTACATAAAATCTACCTAATATCTTAGAAATATATTAATAATATAATATTTATTATGTATTTTTATATAAATACTTAGTACCTAGGGTATTTGTATAATATTTACAAAAAATCAACAATAGAAAACACAAGTGTGTGTGTGTTTCTAGAGGATGCAAACGTATATATTACATACCTAAATAACGCAGGGTAGTTTTGTTGCTTTCGAAATAAGCCATTTTTCAAATAAAATATATTAAAAGAAAAACAAATCAAAGTAGAGACTAATAGACCATTGATTTTAGATCCGCACTACAGGATTACGGAGACATTATTATTTTCTTAGGCGTTTTCACACTAGTGCTCTCACACTGGGGAATAATACAATATTTGTAATTTTTTTTTTGTTCTGCTTCTTCCATATTTCTAACAAAATTTGGTATCTTAACGTACTCAATCGAAATTTAACAGGCAACTAACACCCGTATACCCGACTGACCGACAACACACGAAGCATGCGGCATCGGCTTCCCATGCGGTGACGTCACCGGTTCAGCGGATTCTCAGCGCGCCAGTTTATGATTTGTAGGCGATATAAAACCCTAATTTTTTTCAGAAAACCTTAAAATTGCAATATCTTTCCGTTAAGCAAATAAAACAAAATTGCAGAATGAGTCCATTATTAGCAGCATATCTATGATTTGGTATTTTGCAACAGTTGAGGATTGGACAAGAATGAAACTCGGCGAGCTACATACAATAGCGTTTTTTGTAGAACATTGAAATCTATTTTTTTATTCGTAATTACATTAATAAGGTGCATCTCCCTAAAACCCCAGGGCCCAAATTTACAAAATTCAAATCGAAGTAGTAGGTATCTGAAATATTCTGATGTGGTGTCACCGTAAGACAGCCTGTATACTGAATGCATGTCGTCCAATTAATTCAAAATATACTGATTATACGACATATTGCCAAAAATTAAAGGTATTTCGTTGTGACAATTAAAATTTATGATCAAACCATAGCAACATACTTTTTCATATTAATATTGTTACATTTACTTCTGTCTTATCGATTTTCAACTAGCTTTCTTTTGTTTTGTATTAGGTACTATCCTTTGGCGTTTGCAAAGCCCTTAGGAAGTTTAAGAAATTTCGACTTTTAACATATTTTTCCTTCAATTACATCCCTCAAACTGCCTGTCTGTATCCACGCCACTGCTACCCGGAATAAAATGATTTGCACGTTTTTCCTAAGACACAGTTGATACTTATCCGTATACAAATGTTGCCATTCTTATCTTTACCCGATTTAAAGATAATCAAGAATTTTTTTTTCAGAGTAACAAACGGTACACCCCGTATGTAATAATTTTCCCGTATGGCGTGCATTCCCAGTACGCGCTGAACTCGTATAGATGTCATTTGACGTATTTTTATACTCCAGATCGCATCCGAGGAGATCGATTCTTGTGGTGTATTGACATCATTGACGGACGATCGTTTTCGAACCCGCTATACCGCATTACGAGCCGACATGTCCGTATTTGCCGAGAATGACCGCGGTTTTTTACCCGTACGTAATCATTGCTTATTCTGAAACATCATCGGTCACTGGTACCATTTTTCCAGCGCGCGGTTTTAAGGACAATGTCGACTTTTCACTTCGAAAACGCGGTGCTGTGGTTGCGGCACTGTCGGCTTCTTAAAAATGTAACAGTCTTCAATTTGTCTGATGGCGTGTACTTCGCAGCACTAGCAGGATTAAATTAAAAGTTCTAAATAAAGGAAAAACAACAAAAAGTTGTAACTGTTATGGGTTCACCTCATCAAAAAATTAAAAAATTAAAAAAAAAACAAATTACCTACTCGGTTTGTGCTTATGTACCCTAATAAACAACAACTAATTTATGTTTACAGCCTACTTATTCTAATCTCATTTGCTAAAAACATTTATTTGGGATAATCTGGGATAATTCAAAGTATAATTTATATGGCTCGTAAATTCCCAGAAAGCAAAATATATTTATTGGAGCAGGTACTAAATTTTTTACTTTTTATTAATTTTTTAAGTTAAAAATGTTTTTTTAGCAATAATCCATATTTTCTTCAGCAAAAAACGTTCATTATTCCAAAGAAAATATATTTTTTTCTATACTTAAGTGTGACATATTTTAGGGGGTGGTTGTCGAAATTATTTTGTGCAAAAAGTTCATATAAACGTAGGTCCAAATATGCTTCGTTTCCGATATAGGTACAGAGTGTTTAAATTAAAATTTTTATTTATTTTTATTAATTATTTCAGAGTTTTAAAGATATTGAATTAAATGTAAAATGAATGAAATTTTGGAATTTTGATAAACATTTCTCCCTTCGTCTTTGTTATTGGAAAATAACTCTACAATTCAAAAAAGAGATCCTCAAAATCAGATTAGGTATCGTTGTCGAGAAAATCAACTTTGAAATTGAAGCCTATTTCTAGGGGTGTGCTAGTTTTGACGCAAAGTTTACACTGACTGAATATTCACAGTTATCAACACAAAACTTTTTAACATTTTAAATTCTGTCAGGTACCCAATTTTGTAATTTTGATTTGCGGTTACAAAAGACGAAAATAAAAAACCAACGTCCTACAAAGGATTCATGTAGAATGTTTTTTATTATATTATTGACATTGATATCTTGGGCACGCAGAAAACAAGTAAAAATAAATGTTGTGGCAAAGTTTAATTTCCATAAACAATAAATATTAAACATTCATTTTGAAATCACGTGTCCCCTTGCAGATGATAATTTTATTTTGATTTAACTTCAGAAACAAATACGATAAGCACTGCACATCTTTTTAAGTGATTTAATTAAAATATATCAATTCTTGATCTAGTAATGCGTTTTGAGAACTAAAATGTAAGACTACAATCTAAAAGTGTAGTTTTTCTTGTACGCTTAAAGCGAAAATATAAAAGCTTTAAAAATATTTCTTTATTCAATTTCAAAATTTTCATTTTTATTTACGTACTGCTCATTTTTTATATATACCTAATATATTCTCTGTAAATATTAAAAAATAAGTTCTATCGACGGCGACGGGAGCAAAATCAGTCAGTTGAAAGGGTTATCCTCTTAAACTCTCCAGTATATTTATTGCTCGTTTAAAAACATCATTATCTAATTTAATGCAGCAATTTAGTTTATTAGAGTATCCCTTCTAATAAAAATTAAATCATGGAACATTATCACAACGAGCTCAATAATTAACGGCAATATTTTGAAAACAAAATATCTTCGGAGATAATAAGGTCAAAAAAATTAATCTCGGCCCTTAATAAATTAAAAAATATACGACTTGTCTAAATAGGTACAAAAATAACCCCTACTGCATAATATAGTCCAGTCATTGAACGTAAAATACGGCGTTACTGTATAATTTTCCCAAAGAGCACCGATTTGCACCAAAATTTGGATTTAGGTTCTACTTACCCTCTACTTCAAGGTGGACCCTGTGCCGGGGGTTGCTTTTTATATTTTGGGGGTGAAAACTACCCCTATTCGAAAATATTGTAGATTCGAGCGTGTAATAGGTTGCAATCATTTTTAAGTAAGTAATTACGATGAATTGAAAATTGTCAATCCCTAAAAACCACCCCCTATGACAGTAATCATTAAAAATAATGTTGAAAAATATTATTCAGTAACTTGGAATAATTCAGTCATATATGTAATGATATTAAATTATGATTTCTTTATTGTTTTAATTTTTTATTATTTATTTATAAGTTTCAACCCTTATAAAAACCACCCCTTGCCAAAAAACGAAAAATATAATACAATCTTTTTATTATTTAAAATGTAATGTATTTATTTATTATCAAACCTTAAAAAAACCTTACTAACAATGTTTTTTTTATTGCGAATAACATAAATAATCAAAAATCCTCTTCACTCTCGTCTTCCTTTCCTATTCTATTCCTAAAATTCCTATTTCTATTCCTAAAATATAGCTATAATGTGTATTCATCAATGCTTCAATCTACGTGTCCTGATATCTGCAAAAATATGTGATTGGTTTTTTACTCATAATTCGCTTAGTTTTTATATGCTATCAAGCCCTTCAAAAAACCATTTTGTAGGATTTTTCAAGGGCTATAAGATCAAATAAATTAAATTTTCTTTCAGCCCTTATTTTTGTAAGGATTCGAGCTGAAATGGCTTGAACAAGTTGCTATTTACGAACATATGCAAACTTTAAACGCCCATATCCATATCTTACTTAATTTTTATCCTACAGCAAAAAAAATGAAATTTTTAAAAAAGCAAAACCTACAATTTTGTACTCTACAAAATTTTGCGTATCATTAATAGTTTTTGAGTTATTTTGAAGAAAAGACAATTTTTTCCTAAAATACAAATATTCTCTTTTCACTTCAAGCTCAACTTTTTTCAAAACTAAGCACTTTAAACCGATCAAACTTCTAGAGCAAGTATATAAATAAAGTGAAGTGGTAACGATTATTTTCAATTGGGGTGTTAATTAGGGGGTAATTACACGTTTTTTTGTCGCCGAAAAAAATACGGACCAACTTTATTTTCGTCATAACTCGCTTAAGTTTGATGCTAGGGACTTTTATAAACAACAAAAATAAAGGTTTTTTCGAGCACTTTAAAAAGGTTCTATGAGTATTCCTTGAAAAATGTATTGGTTTTTGGTTATTTCAAGTTCAAACTTTCAATTTTGGCGTTTGACGATTGGCGTTTGACGAATAAGAACCAAGCTTCAACAAGTTATTACTCCGCTTGTATTGGGTCTACAAACACCATAAATACACCATTCTTTTTGTTTTCTTATAAGCTACATTTTTATAAGAATGATTTTTTTGATAAAATACTTACTTTTTGAGTTATTCGCGAAAAACCGTCTGAAAAAGTGTTTTTTTTTTGGTTAAAAAATTTACACTCGCAAATAAGTCGAAAAGTATTAACTTCAGATTTTTTTAATGTTTCCATTAACACGTGTGGATTTTCCGCAGATTTTGTACGGTAACTTTGTGAATTTATGAATCCACTAAGATGAAACCATGCCTCATCGATAAAAAAGTTATATCTAAAAGATTGTCATCATTTACAAAAATTATAAATTCATATAAGAACTTTTCACGTTAATTCTGAGGTGAACACCCTGTAAGAGGAGGGGTACATTAGGGTTCATTAGCATCTCTCGCCAGTGCGTATATATTTTATCTACAAATAAAGGCAGACATGATCAACGCACCTCTCTGCTAAATTATTCGTATTTTTGTAACACCTGAAGAATTTACCAAGGCATCGCATTAAATTTAATCTCCAGCATAGTCGAGGCATGCCGCGAGCTGTTGGAAGTGCTGTAAGAAATTAATCCAGGAGTAATGTAAGCCGCTATCTGCATTGGATTTTCGCCGTCTTCGGTATACACTCGAAAATAATCGTTTGAAAGAATCTGCTCGGTTGCTTTGTACAGAAATAATTACTTATACTATTTATTCTACCTTCTATCTTATATATTTCTGCCACTAACAGTACTCGTATCAGTCAAGGTGTCGTATCTGATTTCAAATCGGTATAAATCGAAAAATAATTAATTTATTGTTCCATATCGTTTCAAAACAGACCACAGTGACAAAGGAAATCCAGTCTTAGCTTTTCCTTGGACAAAGTTATTGGGACGAAACCAAAATTACTTGGTTAAGCATTCAGTTTAATAGAAAAAAAAATACACTTTTCTGAGTGTAACTGACGGCAGAAAAGCACAAAAAATCCCAGCACTGACCCCCCGTACAAGGCCGATACGCCGCCAAAGAGTGCATTGTTGTGTTGGGGAACGGCGCGTCTTCTACCAAAACAGTCATTTGTATCGGACCGCGTGTATCTGACATAGTGATCCATGACGATTCCTCTCATCGGGACACAAACGCAATGACCTTACGAACCCCGAGATCTCTTTCCACATGAAAAGGATGTAATATCGCGGTCGAGATACGTACATTGTTCCAGTGATAATAAATATATTGTTTATAAGTTGTATGGGGCTTTATTTATAAGCAGTTAATAGTCTGAGAGGAAGTTGCAGACGAAGGAACTAATTAAAGTGGCGACATATTGAAATAATAATGATAAATGTATGGTAGTTAGTAAATTTATCACAGTTTTTGCGTTATTTGTACTAGTGCCAGTATTTCAGTTTATTGTTACAAGTTTGGGCTCTGTAACATTGCGAGGCCATCAAAAATAACAGATTTTCCAAATAAAAACTTTACATAAAACCTATTGTCGAATTCCAAGTCGTTTCAGAACATGGTACATGAAACATACAAAAATGAAATAAAAAATGGGTATTTTAACTTGAAACAATGAAGTTGATTGTGGTGACTTATTTTTGGGCCACCCTGAATGAATTTGGCATCAGAAAAACCGCAGCCAAAAATAAAATTCGACGTGTCCGAGCGTTTTTAAGATACATGGCATCGTTTTTTAAGTTTTACTAGAAAATCAGGCTTTTTTCGAAAAACATAAGAGAGGAATAATTTGTAGAAAATTGAAAGACGAAAATATCATGATTGTTACCGTAAAGCAGTGGCGTACTATTTTATTTAGAAAAATATGCCATCGATCCCATGTATCTCCGCCACTGGAGCATATAAATTTTAAGAAAAGCCCTCAGATTTTGGACAATGTTTACATAAATAGATGTGCCCAATTTCAAATTATTTCATTTAATAGTTTTTAAATTATTAAAAAAAAATTAAAAATATTTTTTGAAGTTTGTATCTTTTTAACGAAGCGTCCTAGATAAAAACTTTACAGGAAAAGCTCCCCTTAAAATTCACCAAATAATACGAGGTTCCATTTTTGGTCACCATTTGCAAATCACCCTGTATAATTTTTCTTGTATCGATACATAACAAAAGTTATTTCTCAACACATTTTTGTTTGTAATTGGATTACGTTTTGAAGTTTGAGTTTTTTTCAAATAAACAATAAGTACATCCAGAAAAAACAACCCAGTCTAACCTAACCTCTATTATACAGGGTGTTTCAGAAAGACCTCCCGTAAATTCAGGGGGTGATAGTACGACAAAAAAATAACAATTTTTTGTCTTATGAACTATATGTCTATCTCCTCATGTTTTCTAGATACAGAGCGACAAAATAAAATTTTTTAAATAGAATTGGAGCCCGAATGTTAAAAAACCTAACCTTAAAAAAATTAGAACTTAAAATGTATCTAATACGAATGTAGCATAACTAGCGCCCTCTATGAAATATCCAAAAAATAATTAGACCAGCGTATTTGGCGTCCTTAGAAACCCCGGAATCCCAAATTTCATAAAAATATTTAGCACCGTTTTGGAAACTTTCGTAAAAATTATATTTAAAAAATTTTGTCGCTCTGTATCTCGAAACCAAATGATATAGTTCATAGGACAAAAAATTCTTATTTTTTGTCGTACTATCACCCCCTGAATTTACGGGAGGTATTTCTGAAACACCCTGTATATTTCTATTTTTCTGTTCGCTATATTTTCAATTGGATGTTGATTTAGTTCAGGATATTTTTTTTAATTTGTTTATAACATAATTAAACAACCAATTTACCTGCACCCACTGTTTCACATTAACACAAGATTTCTCGGTATTTCTTTTTCTTGTGTTGTAATCATGGTGTAAATAAAGTGATAGTGTATCTAATAAAACCAATGGTATAGTATATAACCCTTGAATTTACCAGTTTATATCATATTAAAGTAAAGGTTCTAATGAAAGATTTTCGAGCATTTATCATTGATTTTTTCGTAAATTTCGTATTTTTTTTATAAACATTTGGTGTTCCCCTCTATTATTCTGCATTTCGCTGAAGTAGAATGAAAAATGTTTAAAATACTTCTGCATTGTTTGTACAGTCTACACAAAACTATCTTCTAAATAATTTCCAGTATTTATCAATGTTGAAAGTTTAAAGTAAATTGAAAACAAACTCTATCAGATGTCTAGTAACGACGATTGCCCTAAAATATGATGGTAATAGTGAACCAAAATGGAAGTCGGTGGAAGACAAACAAACAAATAAAAACTGTCAAAATGCAATGTCAGATAACGTCTGTCAAAAACACTGTGACAAAAGTAAAATCGGTTAACTTCAGAAATTAGAACGATCAGGTGTCAGATGAGTACCAATATTGCAGAAGATAGTAAAACAAGTTAAGTGTACAATATTTATGTTAATATTTACAATATTCAAACGAAGCGTTATGAAGATATTCCGTTCAGCACTTTACTATTCGGAATTATAAAAATACGGAATGAAAAGGAATACCGTTATATTTGTATCTGTAGCTGCTGTAGCAGTGGTAATAGTTGTTGTTAGTGTTGTCATTACGCGGTACATTTAATAAAAATTGTTAATCTTTAGGTTACATTTTATTTTTTTTAACAATTATCTTGCGGAGTTTGCGGTAAGTTTCTTTATTTATTTCATAGATTTGACAGTAGTATACTATGGATGGAACCAACGCCGACTTTCAGTGCATTGTATTGTTCCAACATGACTGCAATACTGCAAAAGCGGCAGCGATTTGCCCTAAGTCACGTAACCTAGGATACAAATCTCGCGACATTGACTTACAAAAAAACTATATCTGATTATGAAATTGACTCATTTTTGATAGCGACACAACAATTAAAAAAATTACTGTCCGATCTATATGTAAAATAAGCAATAACACTTAATGGATATAACAAATCACGCCTGATAAGCCTAAGTCGCGTGACGCCAGACTAGTTTCATCTCACTTTACATACATCCCTCTCTACATTACATGGAAAGTATACTGTCAAGTCGATGATTTATTTTATTTTATTATTTTTTTTCATGAATGGTAAAATTCCCGAAACAATAATATATACAAATACGTACGTATTTTGAAAATATCGTGATATAATACCTACATATTCTTGATTTCTAATAAATATACTGTTTTCATTTGAAGCAGCACAATCTAAACACGCATTCTTAACAATTGTGATACAATTAGTTTTATGTTTCAGTTTGGAAAAATAGGTTTTACACTTTTAAATTAGATTCAATTTGAGGTTATTATAACTGAAAGTTGTTTACGCGCGTTATTTTCGTGGGGGATTCTCAATTCACTGCGGCGTGATATTTTGGTAGTGTGTAACTCGAACCAGAATAGTTCGTCTCTCCATATAAATTGCAAAAGGTACAAGAATAGGAACATTTAGTCTCTGTCTGTCTCTGGTGTCACTCTTTGTTCGACTGCAACCTTAATTTAACCTACGAATTTATAAATAGAAAATCACAGACCGGCAGTAATGTATATTCGTTTCTTGTCTATAACGAAAACCCGTATGTCATATTTGTAATTCTAGTTTTAGCTCCCAGGCTACGAGATATAAAAAATGGTGCCATACGGTTATGGGAGGTTCCTGGTTGATCTAACTAACTTACTGTAGTGCAAAAATTAACAGTAACAAATATACAGAGGGTCAAAGATAAAAAAAATGTTTTTCCTCGATATTTTTTGACAGACCAAATTGGGTCTACGGGAGCTTATTGTGATGTAGAATTCAAATCTGAATTTACAAAACAAAGATTAAATATCAATTAAAACTGAGAACAAGAAGAGTAAGAAACTATTATTACGTGTTGATGCATTGTTGGTACCAAATATTTCATGTTCAGTGCATTTTCTGCATCGTTTTAAAAATTTTCTCTTCGCTTTTGAAAATTTCGGATGAAGATTCCGAATTGCATCTGCAGCAAATTTAAATACCGCGATACGACAAACTCCCGAATACTGATTTTGGTCCAAATATCTACTGTGTCAAAAAATAAACGACTTTTTCATCTTAGACCTCCCGTATGTCTGTTATTTTTAACTTCTGCACTACCAAAATCATCTTGAACTTTTAGTGTTGGATTTTAAAACGCGATTACATTTAAGAGTCGCATAAAAGCCCAAGCAATAACGGAAACATATTTGGAATTACAAGAGAACAAGAAACTATAAACAGTTAATTGTCGGTATGGTTTAATTTTCCCATTACAAGCACTAAATAGTTTCTACTTAAGCATTGTTTGTGTTACAACCATAGGCGCCATGTGGTGTTTCAAGAGGTCGAACTTGTCGAGGCTATGCCCTATGATATGTTTTTTAAAGTATCTGTGTAAATCACGAGATACTTCAATGTCACTTGAGATAAATCAGGGTACAATAAATAGTACAGATTTTTTTAATATGTAACTTTTAATAACGAAAACTGAACGTATTTCTTTTTAGGGCAGAAAAATGTGATTGCATCTAATAACAGAAATATTCTCAAAACAGCCTAGTCGATGCAGGTTTTTCATGTTTTTATCTAGGGATCATGTCAAAAATTACGAGTTTTTTTACAGTTTCCAGTGACAGTAATTAACTTATGTGCCATAAGAGTTACTTGAGGATTTCAGTAAAAAAAGTCTATCATTTTTTTACTTGCGTCACTACCTTTCATCTACCACTTACCTCACATGGTAAATGATCGTTAAAAAGTTGTAAGAAAGTTTTAAAATATAGAAACTTCGTATCTCTGATGGCAACAGATAAGAAACGGAGTATCAGCCGTAGAATTATAGACATTTCTGTAATACAGTAAATTCCGTACCTACGCCTATGGTTTCCTTCCATCAGCATTTCCGCCTATATGTCACAGTTTTATGATCTATTTTATTTCCAACCTTTAAAACAACAATCGAGCAAACATAATTTCAGTCACGAGCTCTGAGAAGACGTGTTTAATTGAGAATTTAGTTTTCAGCACATAGGAATAAAATACGTATAAGTGTACGTTTAAAAGTTCAACATGAAACTGATACAAAGCGCAGTATCTACTCCTCCAGTTTTCTAAAATTTGTGATACATTTACTTGACACTTTGTAATAAATTCAATAGATATGAAAGAAGCATATTGGCAAATCCCTATAGTAACAAAGCGATTTTTATATAAACTCCAATTTACAGTGTATTTTTTTCTCTTCTAGGCTTGTGCTCCAAGGTACGTGTGGTACACGAAGTACTTGAACAGGAAAGACCCAGTTGGTACCTGCTTTGTGGCTGACGGCAATTTCCAAAATGCTGAAGAATATTCCCCATGTCGGACAAGTGAGTATTTTAGTCAATTTGGTATTAATACTGTCGTCAAATTTAAATGTTGTTCTAAACAGTTATTAAATATTATTAAATGAAACCAACACATAAAAAAAAAACTAATTTGTGAATGTATATCTTTAACACTTGCCATCTAATAACCATTAATTTCCAGCTATATACAGTTACACTGATTAAAAACAAAATGTTTTTTGGTTGATTTCCTCATAAAAGTAAGCAATTCTAGCAGTGAGCACTATTTTTGAGATTAATATAAATAATATAAAGGTGCATGGTAAAAAATGTGTCAAAGAGTAAAGAAACAGAGTAACGGAAATTTAAATAAGATTGCTGAAGAAATGTTAAATAACCTCTAGTTCTAACAAACATTCCTTTCATGGTTATGATGGTATTTATTTAATTAATTAATTTGGATTCGACTAATATTGATTCGATTTAGAATTCATGTCCATGGTATTTAAGTGGTCGTTAAGACTAATATCTCACATAAATTCGGTTGTTCATATACTTAGATACGCAGTGAACATTACATCAAAATTCCAACCATTAATTTGAAGAAAAAAAAAATCTACTTCTGCGTCTTTTTTTATCAAGACCTGTCTCCCATTGAAAGTAAATCTGTGTGACATCTTAAAATCCAGCCCAGTCTCATAGTTCTGCTGAGGCGTGTCAGTGCGTGTCATAAGCGTACAAGTCGGAAAGACGTGTTACCATTTTCACGGTTTAGTTATTCTAATAAGTGTTAAAAATGGAATCATGTGCAGTTATTTGTGGCCAACCTGATAATCCGAATACAATTAATACTGGGCATTCAAATTTTCTTGCAGAAAATTAAACTTACATGTATGACGGATGTAACTAAAAAAGAAACTATTATTTGACTGGGAAGGTACTAAAATTTCTATTTAAAAATATGATTTAATTTTATTTTTACTTTCTATTAAAATATAAATATTACAGCTACACAATAAGTCCTGAAATTTTCGTTATGACAGTATCTCCAATGGTTTTTACATAATTATTTTTTTAATTTAAAGTTCCGAAAATGTTTATTGCAAAAAGTTGTTAAAATGAAAACTTTGAAAAACGGTTTAGTAGTCATTAGTAGCTTTTCACCTTCGAATTCTTTGAAACTTAACCGATCGACTTGAAATTTGGCAGATAGTTACAGAAAAGGTCAATGAGCATTTGTGACATAGCGCCGATTAACGTTTCCACCCTGTTGGGGATTGACACCCCTTCTCGGGGGTGTAAATTTTTTTTTACAAAAAAAATCGACAAAGAATCAAATTTTGAGCAAAAAATATTCGAAGATTTTTTTCGAGAAATCAATAGTTTTTTAGTTACTCACAATTGAAAACTTGGAATTTTGAGTGAAAAAAAAAAACACTTTTTCAAAGTATTTTTCGCGAATAACTCAAAAACTATGCATTTTATTTAAAAAAGTGCAATGAACAAAAATGTAGCTTATAAATAAATAAAGAAAATCGTTTTTTAAAAAGTGTTGTACGTCCTATACAAAGCGAAATATGGTTAGTGGAAGGGGACTTATTATGGGGGGAATACTCGAATTGATGTATTCAATGTCAAATAATGGAAAAAGGATTAATTTTATGTGTATAACGCTCCTGGAGTTTTTTGTAGTACTCAAAAAGACCTTCAAAATGAGCACTTATAAAAGTTAATTAGAGCAAAATTGAAGGAGTTACCGTCAAAAACAGATGGGTTGCTCATATTTTTTAAGGAAAAATGAACAGTAAACGCTGTACCATTTCCATCAGAATTAAAATTAATCGCAGACCCTTTACAATTAGTTTTGTTTTAGTGTTTTTCATACGATCCTGAAGATTTAGAATGCGTATTTTTTGAATAATATACGGTAAAAGTTGAAAACGTATTTTTCATTATTCAAAAAAAATTGCCTTATTTATATAATAACTCTGAAACTATGAAAGATATGTAAAAAATGATAGACAACAAAAATGTAGCTTTTTTTCAACAAATAGTTTTTTATTCCTATAGCATAAAAAATGAAGGAGATATCGCCGCTTGAAGTAGTGAAAAAACAACTTGTCTCGAGGCCTTCGATCCTTTCCCTTTAAAAAACGAAGGACTTAAAAGGTTTTATATGCAAACGATCTTATACCTCTTGAAATATCGATTATAATAAAAATATTTTACGTTAATATTGGTAATAAGTAAAATATTCTTTCATAAACAATATAAGGGAATTTTTAATTTAAATTATTGCACAATTATAGCATTCCAAGATTTAAAACGTAATTTTTTATAATTTTTTTAGCACAGGGATGATTTATGAGGGTTGAAAAGTGTTATGAGATACAAATTCTTTGATAAGCAATGAGGGAATTTTTATTTTAAATAATTGCACGGTTAAAGCATACCAAGCTTTTAAGAAGTAATTTTTTATCATTTTTGTCAACACAGGGGTGGTTTTTAGGGGTTGAAAGGGCAAAAATTATTTTATTAGCTAAAGGTAACTTTTATTTTAAAAAATTCCACGATTTAATCATTCCAAATCTTTAAAAAGTATTTTTTTATCATTATTTTTTGCATAGGGGTAGTTTTTAAGGGTTAAATAAAGGGTCGAAAAGATCAAATATATCATAAAACATGTTCGAGAGCATGGTACATTATTTAATCTTTGTGCTCGAACAAGATTTTTATCAATAAAATGCTTAAAACTTAATTTTTTCAATTTTTTTCACTTAGGGGTAGTTTTTACCCCTAAAAAACAAAAAGCGTCAATCGGGCTTATGTCACTTTTGAACTTGAGCCAAAGATGAGCCTTATTCTAAATTTTCATGCAAATCCATGCAGTGTCAAAGAATTCGAAGGTTTCAGCTGATTTTCAGCTTCAACGACTGTACTATTTAGTGTATTGGTTTTGATTAAAACATATGAACTCAAAAAATTCCATAATCAAGTGGAAAATGGGGTCCACTTGAAATGGTTTTGCTCATTATTAAATACATTTTACAGTCCATTATAATTACAATCGATATGTTACAACAATCAAAATCAGTCCAGTGTAATTTGTAACAAATATTCATTAGTTAAATTTGTATTTTTCAAGAAACGGTTAATTTCATTCGTCTTATTCAAGTCATTTTAATGTGAACTATCCCCACTATTTTTCCAAAAGGAACTCACCCCCTCCAGTTTTTTATAAGTATAAACAGGACACCCGGTATATTACCGCGAGTTGCTACTGTCGATCACCCTGTACAAAACTATACGTCGATCAATTCAGGGCACTCGGCGTCTTTGACAACTGAAAACGGATTTACTGCATTACGAGGAAATAATGAATTTTCTAATATAACCCTTTTTTTACACCGACGAAATGCTACTCTTTCCACGTACCTGTTTAGGGATTCCGCACCCGCCACTATTCCGCCGCACTGAATACGAAACAAATCACGACAGAGAGACCACTATTTACAAATTCAAACAGGCTACTTTATGTCTTTTTTAACACTTCTCCGCTCAAATCCAAATAATTATGATAAAGCACCCGACACACGTGCCCTTTGCGCTCATATGGCGCCCATATGTCCCTCAGTACGTACATCCGCGTCGAAAAAAAAAAACGTCTCGAACTTATTATATCAAATTATACACAGGATGGATGTCCGCTCCGATGGCACTTGCTGAAAATAAAGGAGTACGTGCCGGCAGAAAGGGAGGTCGTTAACGAAATTGCAAACAATGGGCGATTCTAGATTTATGGACGTTTCTATGTGTGCGGTTTTCGCGTGTCAATTTTCTTTTCGCGCGCCCGATGATTTATGAGGTGTCGGTGATGAATAATATTAATTTTATATGGGCGCACGATCGAAATGTTAATGGTGTTATTATGTTGGTAGGCGTGATATCGCACATCCTATCAGTTCATTTAAATAATATAGATGGCAATCGGGAAAAGAACATAAAATTTGTTGTTGTAAATGTACGTTTATCGAAAGATCAGTTAATTTCGTGAATCAAAATCTATTTGAGTCAAATATACATCGTGGTTAGTTAATAGGCACAAAAATACATTTTTTTTTTTTCAACAATTTCTCCATCAAAATAATTAATGCAAACGGAGCGCGGGAAAACGCACGGAAGCCATGTTGTGACGTCATACCATTAGTTTGCGACTCGACCGCAACTTGGCTGGGCAAAGATATACTTGTTACAAAAATAATAATATTTAAAACGAATAAACAATGCAACTTATACCTTTCTTGCACTATTGTATTATAGCACAGGATAAGTGCTATAAATAAAGCAATAAAATAAGTGATAAAGACACGTGGATATTATATTACAAAAAAAATATTAGATAAAAACGAAACGTCACAAATATATCCAATACCGTTAGGATAGGTTTGAAAGAGTTTTAAATTTCATAACTTCTAAGCAAAAATATAGTGTGTGTCACATTTAAAACAACCAAGTTATTGCTGTTTAAAGTTGAGAAAATTATCCAATAGTTTTTTGAACACCCTGTACAATACTAAATGACGACAAATATAATAATTTATAACTTCAAGGATCTAAAATACACTCTCCAAAGCTGGCTTCTTTAAAATTATTTTTTTATTGCAAATCTTAAATTTCTACGCTAAGCCTGCATTTTCACTAAAATTGAAATATCTCACAAACAATAAGTTCTAGGAATGCAGGACCTTTAATAAAGTTCACATATTTTTTTTACGGTGCTTTCAAAAATACAGTAAAATGGTTTTACTCAAAAATGGCTTTTTCGAAAAACATAAGAGATTAGTAATTTGTAGAAAATTGAAAGACGAATCCGAAAATATCATGGTTGTTGCCGTAAAGCAGTGGCGTACTGTTTTATATAGAAAAATATGCCACCGACACTCTGTATCTCCGCCACTGGATAATGTAAATTTTAAGAAAAGCCCTCAAATTTTGGATAATGTTTACATAAATACATGTGCCCAATTTCAAATTACTTCACTTAATAGTTTTATAGTTTATAAATTATTTAAAAAAATTTAAAATATTTTTTGAAGTTTAACACCCTGTATCTCTTTAACGAAACGTCCTAGATAAAAATTTTATAGGAAAGACACCCCTTAAAATTCACCAAAGAATACGAGGTTTCATTTTTGGTCACCATTTGTGAATCACCCTATTATATACTTTTTTAATTTACTAAAATATCGCGTCTTATCAAAATTATTCAAGGGTGGCAATTTTTTCAGTTTTCGAAAGTCAAAAAGAAATATATCAGACAGCCAGATGTTCCGCAATCAAATTTTTTCCAATTCAAAAACTCTCGTTAACGTAACTTTAGCAACTTTTTGTAATGTTTATCTGATCTAATGTTGTTGATACAAACGAGCAGCTGCTAATGCATTTTGTCTTGCTTCGCCGTAAACTATCCGTCGATTCTGCGCTATTTTGAACAACTGTACGACTGATATAAACGATAAACCCCAGTAATTAGAGGTCTGTTAAAACCACAGTAATACTGAAGAAATAAGCATTTGCCAGCGACTGAACGCTGTGGTTTTGAGTATCAAAGAAACCAGGACTACTATGACGCTTGTGTTTTCTAAAAATTGTTAGCTTTTTTATTTCTTTTGTTAAAATATTAGTTTATTTAAAATTTTTACCTATCTAATTTTAGATATGAGTTCAGATACCAAGTTTTATCTTTCTCCACATATAAATATTGTTTATAAATAAATAAATATTGAGCGTTACTGGTTTTCAAACCTGCGATTACCATAAAATGCGAAATCTAATACTTAAAAACTTAAAAACATGTCATGGAAAACCACGTAGAATCTATGAAATATTTTAAATTATTTACGATGGAACCTGTTTCAACAGCTGGGAGCAATACCAGAATTTAATGGTCTCCCGTAAATAAAACGGAACTTTAGAAGAGCAAAATTTAATATTTTCAGTTCAGTAATTGATACGCATTAAAAAAATTGTAAGTAATTTAACTTTAACTGAGAAAAATTTGTAAATCATGAAATACTTTTTGGTTATTGCAGAGGTGACAAAATAACAATTTTAGAACTGACATTTAAATAACAGCACAGCTTTGCTTTTATTTACCGCTTTTATCGTCTGTATTTGTGATTGTAAATACCTTTTCTAATAAGGCCTCCACATTATTATATTTACCACGTCCTTACCGTTAATGTAACAAATGTTTTTTTGTCGAACCGGAAAAGGAACATTTATTTGTTTGGATCCACAGGCATACGGTACCAAACGCCAAGCGTAATAGAGATTTTCGAAATAGTTTTATGATAGTAAAAATATTATACTCGGGTGTAGAAAGATGAGAGGCACTGCTTATGCTAGATTAAATATTTATAATATCGCATAACTAAGGAAATAACTAACATTGGTTTACTTTATAGTATGGTTGAATGCACATCATATATTAAAATTAACAATATTAGGCGAGAAGATAAAAAAATTGTGTGTGTAAAAAAGCTTTGTTATCATTTTCATTTATTTTATTGCTGTGGTTGGAAAATAAGTTCATCGTATACCTATATTACTATATTTTTTTCACAGAACTTTTGTCACCGCCGTTCTTGGTGGTGAAAATTCGAAATATTTGAAATTAATCAATTTTCTTGGCTGAAAACATACATAGGTATTGAATTGTCGAAACCGATAGAGTTGCGTTAACTAAATCTAGACAGGACATAGCTAATACAATGCGAAACATCGCCTTACTGTTAAAAATGTTGTCACCGCCGTTCTTGGGGATAAAATTTCGATATATTTGGAATTATTCAATTTTCTTGGCTGAAAACATACATAGGTATTGTATTTTTGAAACCGAGAGAGTTGCGTTAACTAAATTTGGACAGGACATAGTTAATACGATGCGAAACATCGTCTTAATGTTAAAAATGTTGTCACCGCCATTCTTGGTGGTGAAAATTCGACATATTTGGAATTAGTCAAATTTCGTGGCTGAAAACATACGTAAAATATTGAATTTTCGAAACCGAGAGAGATGCGCTAACCAAATTTGGACAGGGTGTAGCCAGTATAATGTGAAACTGTTGAAAATGTTATTACCGCCGTTCTTGGGGATAAAATTTCGATATTATTTGGAATTATTCAATTCTCGTGGCTGAAAACATACATACATACCTCGTAGACAAGATTTCTAACTGCTGATATTGCAACAATTTGCAAATTTGAACAGTTCTTGGTATGAAATTCCAGAACTTCAGTTAATTATTAAATTATTCGAGTACTATAAATGTTTTCGCTTAGAGCAGAACTTTGGCATACATAACTATAAAAATATAAAAAAGAGTTTTTTCCATAGTGAATTTATGTCAGGACAAATAGCAAACCAACTGCTTCAGGTTATCATGTTCAGATTTCATTAGTACATATCTCACATGAAAATCTCATAACTGTTGCTTGTAAATTGTAACCGCGATGGAGAAAATGTTATAAACAATGGAACCAATCTTAAACAAGCACATGAACAATATTTTCATTAATAATACACAATATACAATAATATTCAACAGAAGATATATACCCAGTGCATCTATAACTATACAAAAAAAAATATTTGTTTTTTAAATTTTGTATTATATACAATGATTACATTAATTAAAGTTCAAAAAACACCCATAACTATAGGAAGGAAATAATACAGTCTTGAAATATAAGATACAGGTTCTCTTACGGTGAATTTTGGGCACTGGGGTTTTCGAAGGTGCTCTCTTGAAACAAAATAATGCCATTGTTGTACCGCTTCCGGTTATACCGAGATCCTTTGTTACAGTTATATTAAAAATTGTTTAATTTTACACAGTACATAAAACGTTATTAAGTTTTACTGCGATAAAAGTTCCTACTGTACAAAGCTTTTTGCCTGTACCCAACATGGGGTTGTATGATTTTACTTAACATTGATCGCTTTTTTACGAAAAAATCGTGTTGAAATGGAAAACCCTTCGTACCTTAACACCATAGAATCCTATGTTTACCTCCTTCTAGTCTAAATATGAGCTTCTGGATATATTAACTGCGTGTATTTATAACTCGAATTAGTCACTTACCTAAACAGGACCGAGATTAGAAGCAAGAGGGTGCTGACACATACTGTTTGTTGCTTCTTTCTGCCACGTTCTCAGCTACCTATTGTAGATCTAGGGCAGCTGATTCGTTTACATTAAGTAACGCTTTTTTTATTTATTTCAGTGAACTGGGGTTACCATCGGCAGGGGTTCTGTCAAGCTGGATTCAGCGCGGCGATAAGCGGAGTAAGTATATTTTTGTTTGTGGTGATAAATTTTTGTTTTTCAGCTGTTCTTAAAGTATTTGTTGTCTTTGTTAGGTCTCAGAACCAACTTGTTTTATTTTAATAGAGTTTTAAGTGATTAATATCAAATATCCGTTCTGCGGACGCAGCGTTTTGTCTACATTCATCGCATACCACCGCGATTGCTACAATTATGTGACGTTACAGTACAGTGTTAACCATTAATAATACTTGATTACTACAATTTTAGGAGTAGTAGTACCAAAACACAGAAACTTCTAGAAATTCAAGTTGTTCAAAGGTTTTCGAGTAACGTTAAATATAATGCGCCTTCCGAAATAATAGACCAGAAACGTTTTAAGTGCGCATCGGGTCGCCGAGAGATTTATTCGAAATTTTAGTTTATTGTTTGCCGGGAGATTTTTTTTTATCTACGAAACTCTGTTTGGATCGGGGCTTTTAAAACTAATTTTATAGTGGATGATGAAAAAGAGAGGAAGCACTTAGGTGCGGTATTCGTAATTTATAAGTGCCTCGGTGTTAACAGCTGCTTAACGAGATAAAAAAAGAAATGATACGTCGGATGGATAGCGTTTTGTGGTTTTATTAATCCATTAGAGCTCATCTTCGGTGAGCATTGTTCTTAGGTCAGTACGTTCAGGACCGTCTGTAGGTTGAATTGCTCATGACGCTAGAATAAAAAAAAATTACGTTAAATAAAGTAGAAGTGTAGACGGATTTTTGCTTTTTCTTTCGCTGAGTTGGACTTAGTCCAGTCACTGAACCATTTTGGCTACCAATTTTTTCGGATGGACTGGATTGACGTGAAATTTGAACTGTAGCTAGGGAATAGCCCAAGAAACAAAAGTTATATAGTGCCGATGTGTGCTTTTACCCTAGGGGTGGATGCCACCCCTTCTGAAGGGTGGACATTTTTTTATTAAAAATAACCTTACGATTCGATAAAGGGACGAATTCTAAGCAAAAAATGTTCTATAAGAATTTTTTGTACAGTCAATACTTTTTGAGTTATTTGCGCCTAAACATGTTCGTTTTTAGCCCAAAAAATGCATGTTTTTGAGCCATTTTTCGCGAATATCTCAAAAACTACAAGTTTTATCAAAAAAATGATCATAAGCAAAAATGAAGGTAATTAAATAGCAAAGAGATTGCTTTTTTTATTTTTGTAGGTGGTATAGAACCCGAGTTATGACTCCCAGAAGTTGAAGTCAATTTCGAAGATAGCTATAATCGAAACGTTCAACGTCCTGTAGCGGAAAAATTAAAGGTTTTTCGAGGAAAACTTATATAACACTTATTAAAGTTCTTGAAAAGACCTTTAAATTGAGTGGTGGTAAAAGTCGTTAGCATGAAAACTAATGAAGTTACAATCAAAATAAAATGATTGTCTTGATTTTTGAGAAAAAAAATCGGTATTAAAATTAATGACTTGACGGAAAAAAAATTAAACGTATTCCTTCTGCAATTTACTTTATTTATGTATTAACAGTAGATTCTGGGAATTTGAACGATTTTAGAAGCCAAAATTTAAAAAAAAATTTCATTTACTTTTGAATAAAATTTTTAAATTTTTTAAAAAATCGCCTTTTTTCAAAATATTTCAAAAACTAACAAAGTTATAAAAAAATGATAGAATAAGAAATTGTAGGTTTTTTCTTACTGAACAATTTTCTTTTTTTTAATTTTTGTAGGACAAAATTTGACTGAGTTATGAACGTTAGAAGCTCAAAACTAAGCTCCAAGACTGCCTTTGCTGAGCCCTTTTAGTTTACAAATCTAAAAAACGAAGGGCTCAAAAAAACTGCAAATCACAGAACTTAAAGTGCTTTAAATTCCCTACAAAATGGTTTTTTGAGTAAATTCATAACTTTAAAATTACAAAAGTTATGGTAAAAAAATTAATCGCATTTTTTCGGAAAAATTTTCGGTGAGGGTAAATTATCATCAGCTTGGTGTATTTTGAAGCACTTGTGACCTGATTTGAGTAAGTATTTTAATAATATACATACACACACGTATCCATTTATAATGTATATATATAATTTGATATTGATTTAATAAAAAAATATTAATAAGTTCAATAAAATTTAAAAAAAATAATTATATCAACATACATATAATTAAAAAAAAAATGTATAAGGGGTAGGGTTTTTTATGAGGGGTAGTAGGTCTCCCATAAGGGTTTTTTGGTTGGCTGAAAAGTTGCAATATATCATAGATCATTTGAAAACCAATAAAAAGTTTATAATTCAACACATATGCATACCATTAAAACATCTCAAGCTTTCAATATTTTATTTTATTATAAGGGCTGGTTTTTAAGGGTGGCAACTTTGTAATGAGTCGTAAGCTTTCTAATGAATAACAAAAGAAATGCAATGCATTGTGAATACACCAAAAGAATATTTTAACCAGTTAAAAACTTTTTTTTTAATTTTTTGGCCATGGAAGGTTAGTTTTTAAGGATTTTTAAGGGTTAAAAAGTAATTAAATTTGAAACGCGTCAATTTTTATTTTCAATGGGGCGTATTACAAAGAGGATTGTTAATTTTTTTAATTATGTGAGGGGTTGCAGCAACTTTTTTTTAAATGCAATATGCAAATTTTAGTAAACTCAAGACTCAAAGCAGTGTGTTTTCCATACGGTATCACATAAATTACATGAAGTGACAAATCTCCTCCGAGTATGTGTCTTGCTATCAGGAATTTGAAATGATGTATTCGATTTATAGATTCTTCGCCATTTTTAGTACCAAAAGCGATACATTAGACCGACCTATTTTCTACTTTAGTTGGCATTGGCATAATTCTACAGAAGTGTATAGGTATATTTAACACAGCTAATAAAAGACGTGTTTGTTTAAACTTTGTGGTATTGGAAACGTTTAACCAATAAATTGTTTGCAGACTTAGTAAATATTTGCATTTGTTTTCGGCTTAAAATGTAGATATTATTTACATTCGCATAGTTATTCGTTTTTCTGTATAAATTTATGTGATATAACTAAGTTGTGTTCGTATTAGCCCTAAATAAAAATAACTACCGAGATGCTTAGTCCCCTTCTGGTGACTATCAGAGGAAAATAAGATTCTGAATGTCAGATAGCAAGCAATACAGTCTTACACCTAACGGGTTAGGTACCAACAGAATTAAAACTCGAGATGACTAAACAGTAAACGTAAAGATGTTACCGATGACATAATGATACTCAAAGGTATACAGTATGTCAGCAGATTGAGTTTAGGACAAACGGACCAAAAAGTGAAAGATACGAAGAAAAGGCTTTCTTGATAAAAGTTTTTGCTTGTTTAGAAAATACGAATCACCATGACGAACTTCAATTTTGTTATACAGGGTGGGTCAAAAACACAAAAATGTTATTTTGCGTAAGAGTAAACATACCTTAAAGGGATTCTCGATAAAAGTTTTCGCTTGAAAAATAAATAAGAGCCACATTATCAAAAAATTAATTTTTTTATACCGGGAACGAAGTACAAAACTAAAATACGCCTTATTTGAGTGTAATTTTTAAATAATGCGAACATAATTACAACAATTAAGCTAAAAAAAAGTGAACAAAGCAATATGATGAAGATATCAAATTTCAAAAACACCACCCCCACATTTTTCTAATTACTTCTTTAGATATCTGAAGGAATTTCTGATTTCTTCCTGGAATATTGAACGGGCAGCCTGGGTAATTCTGCCTTTGAGCATTTCAATATTATTTGGTATTGGAAGTAGCATAAACAATTTGTTTTCAACGGCCCCATAGAAACATATCGGCCATAGTTAAGTCAGGGTTCCTATACGCTATTGATTATGTCATATGGTATGGAACTACAACGTTGATGGGTTTTTATTGCATGAATCGTTCAAATGGTTATTTAGAATGAAAAAACCGCGGAGTGCTATTAAATTAGAAGGTGGAAATTGGAAATAGGGGAGAAAATGCACCCCCTTCAGTTTTTTAATTGTAGCTCAAAAACGAAGCAAAATTTCGCTATAGTTCACAAAAATTATTTAGAGAATTGAATTTCCCATCGAAATAGCTTATTTAAAAAAAAATTAAAAGGAAAATTTAATGCAAAATAATCGTTAATAAACAATTTGAAAAAAAGCAAAAAATTCGATTTTCTGATTTTTTTGCCTCTAGTTTTTTTTGAGTAAAGATAGGTATAGGCTTTGCTTCATAGAAAAAAAAGTAGATAACATTTCCTTCAAAACAAGAGGTTGTAGAGTATTTTTGCGTTTCCCCTTATACGTTTTAATTCTCATTTTTTTTTTGCAAAAAAGGAAGGAAATAAGACGTTCGAGGATTTTCATCACATGACTTGTTCGAAGGGTAATTAAAAATGAAAAAACCGCGGGGTACTATTAAATTAGTGGGTTGAAATTGAATATTGATGTGAAAACCCACTTTTGCAGTTTTTTAAATATAGCACGAAAACGAAGCAGAATTTCGGTATAGTTCATAGGAAAAATTTTGTAGAGAATTGAATTTCTCATCGAAATGGCTTATTTAAAAAATGTAAAAGGAAAATTGTATGCAAAAAATCGTTAATAAACGATTTTAAAGAAAGCAAAAAATGAGATTTTTTGATTTTTTTACTTTTTTAATCAAATAATTTAGTAAAAACTTGAGAATTTAAGTACAATAAAGTTTATTAATAATGTATATGGGGCGTTCCACGCCAAATCGGACGGTTCGAAAAATTTAAATTTTCGATTTCCTTAATTTTTTTATATTTTTTAGTACCCCTCAAAAAAGCCTTTCTGGTAAATTTTCAGATTTTTTTGATTACTTGTTCAAAAGATATAAAATTTTCAAAAAAACGCTTTTTTTGGTTTTTTGATCATAACTTTCTTAATAATGGTCCAAATTAAAGCTTTTTTTATAAAAATATTTGTTTTTAGATGGCCTTTACAGATAAAAATACAAAAGAAATATTCAAAGTGTTTTTGATTAAGATTTTTAAGTTTAAAATTTTAAATCGTGTTTTTGAAAGTGAGTGTATCTTTCGATTTTTGTGAAAATTTTCTATTTCAAACTACTATTCTTTTAACAACTTTTAGGACCGGTCCGGTCGTGGGCCCTCCATAATTACTATTTTTTTTTTGATTTTTGAAATTTAAAACAAAATTTTTCTCTATAAATCATTATAAGTACCGATTTTTGTATACCCTTTTTTACTTATTTTAAATTAATATTAATACTTTTTAATTATTAATAGGTGTTTAAAATCAATAAGTAAACGTTGTCTATTTATAAACAATGATAACAAACGTTTTTATTTATTTTCGTGTTCTTTTAAAAATTGTTTCAAAATTATTTTATCAATGTTTTTTTTTGTTGCAAAGTATTTTTTTTTATTTAAATAATAGTATCTTTATGAATTTCTATTCTATTTAAAAAGAGTCGCACATCTTATGATTATTATTGATGTCAAATTTTCACCTGAGAAACACTATTTAGATGCAAAAGAAAAATTAAATTTGCGATACAATATAGGGACCCAAAAATTTCATTCAATCATTCTAAGGAGCAATGGAAATATATTAGGTAAGGAGTATTCTAGTTTACAAAATAATATTTTGTTCCTTGGAATGATTGAATGAAATTTTGGGTTTGTTTGGGTTTGGCTGTATTGTAACGCAAATCTAATATTTTTTGCATCTAAATAGTGTTTCTCAGCTGAAAATTTGACAGCAATATTCATAAGATGTGCGACTCTTTTTAAATTGGATAGAAATTCATAAAGATACTATTATTTAAATAAAAAAAATACTTTGCAACAAAAAATAGCATTGATAAAATGATTTTTAAAAGAACACGAAAATAAATAAACACGTTTGTTATAATTGTTTATAAATAGACAACGTTTAATTATTGATTTTAAACACCTATTAATAATTAAAAAGTATTCAAATTAATTTAAAATAAGTAAAAAGAAAGTAGACAGTGACAAAAATCAGTACTTATGATTTATAGATATATTTTTTTTAATTTTCAAAAATCAAAAAAAAATAGTAATTATGGAGGGCCCATGACCGGACCGGTCCTAAAAGTTGTTAAAAGAATAGTAGTTTGAAATAAAATATTTTCACAAAAATCGAAAGATACACTCACTTTCAAAAATACGATTTAAAATTTCAAACTCAAAAATCTTAATCAAAAACGTAAGTCAGAATTGTTTTGAAGGAAATTTTATATAATTTTTTTTCTATGAAGCCTATACCTATCTCTGCTCAGAAAAAAGTTATTTGCATAAAAGTAAAAAAAAACAAAAAATTGAATTTTTTGCATATTTTAGTTAAATTGTTTTTAATATATTTTGCAGTAAATACATTTTTTAAATAAGCTGTTTCGATAGAAAATCTCACTATCTACAAAATTTTTCCTATGCAATAGCCTCAAATTTTGCTTCGTTTTCGAGATATACTCAAAAAACCGTAAGGGTTGCAGTTTCACCCCTATTTCCAATTTCCACCCTCTAATTTAATAGCACTCCGCGGTTTTTTCTTTCTGAATAACCATTTCAACGATTCATGCAATAAAAAACCCATCAACGTTGTAGTCAGCGCCGGACTGGGAGAAAAAAGCGGCCCGGGAATTTTTCAAACTAGCGGCCCTAAGAAATTCTAAACTGACTTGACTTGCCATAGTAAAAAGTAAACGGGTTTTTCTAGCGTACAGTTTTGAAATAGTCGTTATTTATGTCGAGTTTTTCAAAGTTGAGAAGATTGAAAATTTTTAAATGTATTATTTATTGTATCCATCAATTATTTTATTATTTCTTTTATTTTTTTCAGTGGATAATTCTACCTTGCATTCGACTACTTTTGAGCGCTTTACTCGGTAACTTTTTACATGAGACTTTTCTAAATCCATTAAACTTGAACCATAGAATACGATTTTGTATTCTACAGTGCTTTCGAAAAGTAACGAATAAATTCATTATTTTTTAAATTGAGAAGTTTTCGAAAATATCCCCTGGCACGTCGATTTTGTTTTTAAAAAAGGCACTTTTTGACATACGACCCATATTTGTGACGTCATCGTTGTTCGAGATATGACGTCATCGACAATTTTTTTAAATAGCAACCCCCAATTTTGACCATGCCATTTGAAAGAGCGTGTCATTCTACATACACAGATCATGAAAAATTATGGTGTTACATAACAAAAATTTCAAGAAAATAATGTTTGAAGATTTTAAAATTTAATTTTCACAATACTGAAAATGATAATGATTATGTAAAAATCGACTAAATTAAATGTTCAAATTGTGCACCGTTGGCTACACGACAGTAGCCAAGACGATTAATAAATTCTTCTTGGACATTATCAATAACTAAGAGGTATGCGATGTATCTCGTGACGAATTCTTGCTTTTAAATCTTCTAAAAAATTAACCGGTCTAATAACGTATACTTTGCTTTTTAAGTATCCCCACAAGAAATAATCTAGGGGTGTCAAATCAGGCGATCTGGCTGGCCACTCAATCGGCTCCCTTCTCCCTATCCAACGATTCGGGAACAGCTCATCTAAATAAGCACGGACAGGTGTTGCACAATGGGAGGTGCACCATCTTGTTGAAAAAAAATGTCAATGTTAATTTGTGGGCCTATAATGCCATGGACAGAGATCGCGCACCACAGGTTCACTTATGTAAAATATTGTCTTCGTATCATTGTTCTAAATTCAGGGTTTTCTGGAGACCAGTACCTTTCGTGCTGGGATGCTACAGTTCCATTAGTAGAAAATGTACGTTCATCAGAAAACATAATAGACTTATAGAACTCAATATTTCCATTTAAAAGATTTTCTCCTACCCACAAAAAAATATCTGGTCTTTTCTTTAGATTACAGATTAAAAATCAGTTTATTACTATCCTTTAAGCCTTTGTTCTTGGAACCTGTGGATCACAGACCTTTGACCGCCTATGTAACTGTCCTTTAGCAACCAAGCCGTTGATTTTCGATTTGAAAGTAAATTTCACAGGACAGGGTATAACATAACAACCATGGAAACCTGAGAGAAAATTATGGCCCCCACTTCTCGGGTCCATCAAAATTCCACGGTCTTCGTTAGGTGCCTGTCGGTACGAAAATCGTTAAACGTGAAACTGTAAAATGTAAACAATCATTTTGCTTATCTCCAAAAGCAACCAGCTCCATGATGTTTCCCACGTCAGTTTAATAGCACGAGAAAAGTGCCGCGCCCCGAGAAGAATTGAGTCGTGCCTCCCAACGAAAACAAGACGAAAATAAATACGGAAAATACCTCCACAAAAGGTTAGGAGAGCTCACCTTTCATTTATTCAGTTTCAAAAGTTTTCACTCATCCGGTCGTGAGGCATAAAATAAATCAGAGTAGATTTTATCATTGTAAATGTAGCGGGTAGCGATTTTTAAGTACCTCCATAAATATAGCGAGCGTCTCTCATAAAAGGTTACATTGATAATGTAAATGCGCTATCATTCCATATGTTGTTGGATCGTGAATTTTATTGTAATGAATGCAAATTCTTTTGACGGCGCTAAATTTGTAAGACACAGTCGGGTTTTCGCTCTCCCCATTGTTCCACGACAACGACTTGGATATATTGCCAGGCCCGACAACACGACCACTCTGTATTTCGTTTTCAGAAATATTAACTAACCATTAACGGCGAACGGCGCTACAGCTCGCTGACGCTGATGTCTCGCCACATACTTTCTGCGAATTGTAAAATGTCTGCAGTGTAATTGAAAATCGTCCGATAATTTCTTATTAAAAAATGTATATTAGCTGTCGTATTTTTTTATCTGAACTAACGAGAGTTAATAATTTAGATTTAACTAAATTTACCTCTATCCTAAGTGCAGGAGCATGCCGTTTTGATGAGGTATGCAAACTTACTTTGGACAACGTCAATTTAAAAAATTTCTATGACATTATTGTAGTTACAATTCCAGATTCTAAAAATGGTATGTTACGTACGTTTACAATTACTTCTGGGTTCTCTCTGTTTCTCACCTAGAAATTCTCGAGAAATATATCAAGATTAGATTGGAAATTACAACTGCAATTTCACGCTTTTTTATGCGCTATCAAGCAAGTAGATGTTACAACCAACCAATCGGCAAGAATACCCTTTCTAGATTTCTAATAAGATTGCACAGTTTTTGAAACTAGAACATCCTGAAACATATACAGGTCATTCATTCCGAAGAACATCGGCAACGTTACTAGCTAATACAGGAGTTGATGTATTATCAATCAAAAGACATGGTGGGTGGAAATCACCCACAATTGCAGAAAGTTATGTCGCTGACAGTTTAAGTAACAACAATGAAATAGTCAACAGGATTCTTTACAATTACACTTCAACTCCAGGTTTTAATGGATCAGTCATAATATTATATATAACAGAAACAAAATGACTTGTAAAGACTGTTCTCTCACAAGAACAGTTTTCTGTAATACATAAATTAATTCTACGCAAAAAATTAGAATGCGCTCTTCTCGATATTACTTCATTCTGCAAATTGTAAACAGATTCTTCAATTCTGATCCACAGTTAATACTCACCGCGTACTTTTTTGTTTTAAGCCCCCCCCCCCAAATTAAAAAAGTCACATGGATTCGAGTCAGGTGAACGTGGTGGCCAGGGAATTGGAGCATCTTGTTCCCTGCATATCCATCTGCCTTGGTACAGATCATTTAACGGGTCTCTTAACATTACGATTGTAGTCTATTCAATTCAAAGGTCTTGTGAAATCAAATAACACACCAATAATATTATTTTCGATTTCAGTTAAAACAATATTTAGGTTTCGTTTCTTATTCTCAATCCTAAACAAAGAAAAAGAAGCAAGTGGTTTCTCTTCTGCTTTCTTCTTCCTCCTCTTCTTTTATTCTTTCGTCTTCATCTTCTTTGCGTCTTTCTTCTTCCTCTTCTTTCGGTTTCTTTTTTCATCCATTTGGGCTCTGAATTCCAATCTCCCTTTTTTGATAATAAAGTGTTATTTCGAGCAAAGATTTTTCATTCTTAATTACAAACAACAGTAAATTGCTATATTAATAAAAACAGCATTTGATCAAATGAAAATAAATTAAATGAAATACTTTTTTCTCGATTTCAAACAAGAAAAGTAAACAGAAAACTGGTTAGTTGTCTCAATTTTTAGACATCCAATTCAAAATACAAGATTGTCCGCATATTTAATTAATTATCATCAACTTGTCCAAATCACGAGCCAACCGGCCAACTCCACCCTTGTTTAATGCAAAAGCTGTGAGGTAGTACACGCGCTTGAGCGCGAGCTGTCAGTCTTACACGCCGACAAACAGTTGTGGGTGTAGTTACAGATAGCAAGCATATTTTACCTGTTCCCTTCTTCCTCCATGCCTCTTTATTAATAATCGCGGTGAGTACGTTTCGATAATGGCATTACATTATGTCGTAACAACAACTTTATATGTACTTTATATTCCTCTTGAGAGAGGCCGACAATGCGTGCGCAATCGGCGCAGCTTATGGAAATGTTATTCTATGCTAAATAGTCCTGTTCGTTGGTATAAATTCCTGCGTTGGGCCAGCTACGCGACCATAAGTACCTACGTAAGATTAAAATATTTTGGTATAAGGTAGAATACTAATTGTCTGATGGAAATGTCAGAAATCCAGTCTACGAATAAAAATGTAGTAGAAAAGTTTTTTTTATGTGAAAATGAATTATGTTGACCATAAAAATATATAAGGTAAATTAAAGATGTAAAGAAATAAATATTGCAGTTGAAACATCAACAATTCTTGAAGTGTACCACGAGGACACCAAACGGGACTCCAAACAATTGATACATATTATTTTTTCTACAGGAATATGTTCATCAAATGTAACAGGAAGGTCAGTAAATTGCGTAATAGACCAGGACGAATCTGTGAAAATATCCTAATTCTTGTAAGAGAGGGCAAGCTAATTTTTGCTGGAATACCTTCAGTACAACTCGCATAATAAAAGTGTAGATCCCTAGATCTGGGGGAGGTCCGGAACATATTCAAAATTGCAAAATTGTTTAAAAAAAAATTTAAAAATACCTATTTTATCTGAGTTTTTTACTTATATCTTGGAATCTATGCATTTTGGAAGAATATTGAAGAGGAAAAAAAGTTTTAGAATTGAATTTTGCACAACATACTGTAGATTAAAAATGTTTAAATTTATTACCGATGTTGCAAAATTTGATGAAAAAAAGACAAAATAGTCGTTTTTTGGATAATTTTTTTAAAAGATTTTAATTACTCCGAGGGCATTCTAATTTTGGTAAAAAAAACTTCAGAGTATAATAAATCAACACACCAAATTTCTTTAAAATCGGTTCTGTAGTTTTCGCAGTCATTTTTTGAAAAAAAAAAAATTTGAGAAAAATATGTTCGAATTTTCAAAATGTTGCCTCAAATAAAGGATCTAGATACTTGAAAATTTTTTCACATAGAAAAGACCGCTCGACCTTTCAAATGGTTTTTGAAAAATTGAAATCGGTTTATTAGGACTGCCACAGTAAATTTTTAAAGCTAACACTGTTTTTTTTTATTTTTAAACAATTAGATTACATTTATCAATTTGCAATTTAGTTTTTTCAAAAATTATAATTTTAAAGTACTCGGAAATACACTTCCCTAAAAAAAATAAAAAGTTAAATTCCGTTTATTGGTTCTCGAGATATAAAAGGTCAAATTTTATCGGCATTTACCGTTAATTTATAAACAATTTAACAATATCTTTGATACAATGGTTTCGTTTTTCCGAGTTCTAAGCTCACGAAACATACGAAAAATGCAGGGGGGAGGGGCTTTCGCTCCGATACTGAATTCGGAGGTTCAAAATGCGAAGGTACGAAAAAAATTGCATTATCACGGCTTTTAATAGACTAATTTCGATCTTCTCTAATTTGCACATATTTGGTCATAAACAAAGTTTATTATTTATGCATTAAATATACTGTATATTTTACCCTATGCTATTGCATTTTTTCAATGAAAAAATTTGTTTATGTTTATATAGGTAACTTTATAATAATNGAGCAAGTGGTTTCTCTTCTGCTTTCTTCTTCCTCCTCTTCTTTTATTCTTTCGTCTTCATCTTCTTTGCGTCTTTCTTCTTCCTCTTCTTTCGGTTTCTTTTTCATCCATGCTTAACCCATTTGGGCTCTTGAAACTTAAATTCCAATCTCCCTTTTTTGATAATAAAATGTGTTAATTTCAAGCAAAGATTTCTCATTTTGTAATTACAAACGACAGTAAATTGCTATATTAATAAAAACAGCATTTCATTAAATGAAAATAAATTAAATGAAATACTTTTTTCTCGATTTCAAACAGGAAAAGTAAACAGAAAATTGGTTAGTTGTCTCAATTTTTAGACATCCAATTCAAAATACAAGATTACAAGATATTTAATTAATTATCATCAACTTGTCCAAATCACGAGCCAACCGGCCAACTCCACCCTTGTTTAATGCAAAAGCTGTGAGGTAGTACACGCGCTTGAGCGCGAGCTGTCAGTCTTACACGCCGACAAACAGTTGTGGGTGTAGTTACAGATAGCAAGCATATTTTACCTGTTCCCTTCTTCCTCCATGCCTCTTTATTAATAATCGCGGTGAGTACGTTTCGATAATGGCATTACATTATGTCGTAACAACAACTTTATATGTACTTTATATTCCTCTTGAGAGAGGCCGACAATGCGTGCGCAATCGGCGCAGCTTATGGAAATGTTATTCTATGCTAAATAGTCCTGCTCGTTGGTATAAATTCCTGCGTTGGGCCAGCTACGCGACCATAAGTGCCTACGTAAGATTTAAAATATTTTGGTATAAGGTAGAATACTAATTGTCTGATGGAAATGTCAGAAATCCAGTCTACGAATAAAAATGTAGTAGAAAAGTTGATTTTTGTATGTGAAAATGAATCATGTTGACCCTAAAAATATATAAGGTAAATTAAAGATGTAAAGAAATAAATATTGCAGTTGAAACATCAACAATTCTTGAAGTGTACCACGAGGACACCAAACGGGACTCCAAAGAATTGATACATATTCTTTTTTCTACAGGAATATGTTCATCAAATGTAACAGGAAGGTCAGTAAATTGCGTAATAGACCAGGACGAATCTGTCAAAATATCCTAATTCTTCTGAGAGAGGGCAAGTTAATTTTTGCTGGAATACCTTCAGTACAATTCGCATAATAAAAGTGTAGATCCCTAGATCTGGGCGAGGTCCGGAACATATTCAAAATTGCAAAATTGTTTAAAAAAAATTAAAAAGTACCTATTTTATCTGAGTTTTTTACTTATATCTTGGAATCTATGCATTTTGGAAGAATATTGAAGAGGAAAAAAAGTTTTAGAATTGAATTTTGCACAACATACTGTAGGTTAAAAATGTTTAAATTTATTATCGATGTTGCAAAATTTGATGAAAAAAAGACAAAATAATCAAGTTTTTTGGATAATTTTTTTAAAAGATTTTAATTACTCCGAGGGCATTCTAATTTTGGTAAAATTAAAAAAATTAAATTGTAAAAAACATTTTTGCAATTTTGAAAATGTTCCGGACCTCGCCCAGATCTAGGGATCTACACTTTTACTATATGAGTTGTACTGAAGGTAATCCAGAAAAAATTTCCTTGCTTCCTCTCACATCCACCTCAAAACAGATCCACCCTTTCTATTCTATTCTATTTAAAAAAGATTCGCCAATTTTATAATCAAAATTCAAGGTAGTTTAGCCACAACTGTAGGGCATAATTTTACATTTTTGAGATTATTATGTTCAATATTCAGTAAGATCATTAATACAAATAACAAACAACAGTAGCTCCATAATTGACCCTCGTGGAACCTCTGAGGATTGACGAAATTTATCTGATTGGAAGACACGACTCTACAACTTTTTCTTTTCTTTATTCTAATGTATTCCATCAAGTATTGAACCTACAGCACTTATACTGAGAACTCCATGTATTTACGATACAGTACCAAAAAGAATCGTCAATTTTGGTCACACTTCTCTACCCGATTTTATCTTTTTAATCCTGTTAATCTCTATATGCGCCACTGAATCGCGTTCGCAGGAGCATTAACTGTAAAAGACAGATGCATTGTTATGAATATCTTGCGGTAGGAATTATGCACAATCTCGCGAGCTAGTCAAATATGAGGATACTAATGACTGGAGTGTAAGCTTTCTCAAAAATATAGCTGTATTTTCCGCGTCGTCGCATGCCTGCTTTATGGCATTGTTGGGGCTTTAGGATTTCTAATGAAACAATAAATAACGTCGCGGTTCAGTGACTACTACCGCAGTAGATGATCGTTAATATGAAAATAAAACTGAAAAATTTCTAGATTAAGTTGGGTACTTCCCAGTCGGCAGTTGGTGTGGAACGCATTATCTGCCTCTACATAAGGAAATCGTTACCCTGTAATGGGAGGAATTCGTGGTGATTACCAATTAATTATGCGACTGGTGAACCGAAATTGCGTAACTGGATGTTTATCTTGAAGATGCTGTCAGTAGTATCGAGTCAAAAAATTACCAAATACTTTTGTCCAGGTAATGAAAGTTAATTAAATTTAATCAAACATGCCTCAGGGTTCAGTTCAGCCTACTGTTCTTTTATTCATTTCATCAATGACGTGGCGAGTACCAAGTCGGTCGGGGTTAATCCATCTGATAGCGTCTTCTTGCAAGAGCATCGTTTTCTCCTGACAAAAGTAAGTTCAAACCATATCAATTCTTTCTTGATCCGTATACATGTTTTTCATAATGTCACACACTCTCCGTTACCCTTCACAAGCATTTGGATTGGATTCTGCTTAAATTTAAACAGTGCAGGGTGTACCGTTCTTCATTTGGCTGTGGGTAAATAATAATAAACAACGGTAACATAAATTATACTTTTTCTGTAATTACTTATAATCCAGAATTTCAGTAAATATTCTAGGGAACATGACTTGAAACTGACTTCTGCTTAAAGATGTATACACATTGTTTAAGCGTATATGCAAATGAAATAGAAAGGAAACGAGTGCAGGTACATACGAATAATCACAAAACAGACGATATCGAAAGTCGATACTTGCTTTGCCTATTATCAATGCGCAATATCAGTCGCAATGTTTATATTAAACATTTAAGCAGTAACTTGTAGGTATATCATATAACTTATTAAATCGCTGATTTTCTTGGGGATATTGATGTAAGCGACGTACAGCTACAAATTGGTAGAAATCACCTAATCAAAATATTGTTTGTTACAGAGCGGAGACCGTCTGTATGTTGGAGCACCAGGAAGTTACTTCTGGCAAGGTAGTACCTTATTTTTTAACTCCTGTTAAACTACTAGCTTGTAGTTATTATAGTGCGTAGATTATTCTATACAGTACTATGTCGGAATGTACTCTGTTTCAGGACAATTGTATTCCATAGACGCTCACGCCAGATTTAATTTTACCCCTGGAATTTATGGATATAGGGGATACGGCGCCAAAGGTATTTTATGCAAAAGGGCAAACTGAAAACCTAATCCCTCACAAATTTAACCAAATTTAATATGTAACCGATTACCGGTGCAGGAGGATTAAAACAAACTTACTAAATAGTGTAATCCAGTTCAGTTATAACTAATTGCTTTAATACATATTAACTAAATTGTAACAATATTTATTTCGCTGGAATAAAATTAGGACTATATTAAGTCTATCTAAAATTGGTCAGTCAAATCCAACATTTTATTCAGAAATCTTTAGACAAAGACTTTATATGAAATTATCGCTTCAAATCCATATCAAGAAATCTAATCCAAGTTTTAACAAAAAATAATACTCAACATTCACTTCATCATATTCATATGCCTATGCTGTAAAAATGTGGATAAATAAAATGTTCGCTACCTACTTTTGCTTCGAGAATGAAATTATTTGGGCATTGATTTAAACAAGAATTTCATTCTTCCGGTGCAAATTCATTGCTTACTGAAAGTAATTATTTCTAATTTTTACGCTTCGTTTAGTATACAGAGTGTTTGGTGTAAGAACCGACACAGAGCAGGCGCATGTAGGGGAACCCAAAATATGACGATTTAACGCAACTTACCTTTATACTAAACCGCACTCCTGAAAAGTTACGACCTTAAAAGTGGAGTTTCTTTGGAAAAAAAATCTATATCTCGTTATACTTGAAGTTAGAAAAATCAAATTTGGTACAGGTTGTGATTGTACCAAGAGCATTAATCAACAGTAAGTAGAATGTTCGGATTGGTGTTATCGATTGATATTTAATAGGCCCAATTTTTTTACCGAATCGACTAAATGGCGAAACTTATTTAGAAATTCTCCAAAATACTCTCCTGGATTTACTTGACGAGATGTCACTACAACTTAGACTGGAACATTGGTTTATGCAATGGAGCTCAACAAATATGACTTCTTTCTTTGGGGAACGTTAAAAAAATTTGTGTATTCCTCGCCAGTTGTGTCTTGATCAGAATTGTGGAATCAGATTACGGACAAATGCACATTCATTGGAAACAATCAGCAGTTATTGGATAAAGTTGACTCAAATTTTCGACGAAATCAGTTTATGCCCGAGACAAAACCGTGATCATTTTGAACAATTTCAACTTATCAGTGCAACTTGTACAGGGTGAGTCAACGATTGGTTAAAGTAGATTTACTCCGAATTTTAAAGTTTATTAAAAAACAATTTCTACAGGGTGATAAGTACGCTAACAGGACACATTTTAAAAATATTTTAAAATATACAGGGTGCACCAAAAATTTGTGGCAGACCAAACTTACATTTTTTTAAATGGAACACCCTGTATTTTACAACATTTTTAGATTCTACGTTTAATTTGAAACATTTTGATATAAAGTTTCCTATATCTAAATTTAATAGTTTCTGAAATAATTGGAACTAAATAAAAAATATTGCATTTTTCTACCTGTATTTAACAGTAGCTATCCTCGTTATTTTTAAGAATTAAAACAAGATTTTTGGTACCGTGTTACTGTAAAGGTGGCTTGAGAACGTCATGGATTCAAATTTTGATTAGCACCTACAGGGTGTTCGTAAAATAATGACAGATTTGAAGAAGTTTAAACTAAAAAATCTTAATTTTTTTAAATGGAACACCCTGTATATTTTTCAATATTCCTTTAGATCTTTTAAAAACTAACAACTTTTGTTAACCATGTCCTATACCTATACTCAATACTTCTGGAGATATTCGCTTAACA
>NW_019416516.1:467030-536997 GCF_000390285.2 Anoplophora glabripennis
TTATGGTTGGTTTATAAAAAAGTATTAGTCCTAACTTAGTCTTAGTATTAACCTTAATCTTAGTCCTAATAAGTTAAATGTACAGAATGTAATGTATCGGTTTATAAAAATCCCTAGTCGTAAGGAGGTCATAAGACATGACCTTGAAAGTTCGCATCTTTAATTTTTCTAGGATTATGACTAAGATCGGAGAAGTGCGCATGCACAAGTATTGCATTTCGTAGCATAGTGGTCTCCTGTCTTTGTCTATGGTGGTCGCCATTACGCCATTACCATAGTAATACGCGCCATTATTCTATGGCTAGAAATTGGCCTCAATGATTTGGGATCGAGGGGGATTATCCCTCTTTATCCTGCCTCATCTCGTGTAGGCCTGGACAGCCTTCGTAGGTGGGCCCCATNCTTCCAAGGGATCATCTAATTAAATTTTCAAATAAATGACCATCCTGCTGAACACATAAATTTAATCTTTCTTTCAAGGATCGTCTTACTCTTGATAACATTTCTGGAGTTATACTTCTACATGATTCTCTTATTCTATTTTTCATATCATCAAGAGTTGTTGGTGGATTGGCATATACCTGCCCCTTAATATAACCCAACAGGAAAAAGTCTAGAGGGGTTAAATCGCAAGACCTTGCAGGCCAGTGAATGAAACTCCCACACCCTATCCATCGTTCTGGATAATTGTCATTTAAGTATATTCTGATACGATATATTTAAGTATATCATGATGATAATGAGCGGGCGCTCCATCGTGTTGTATAAATATATTTCCTTGTTCAACAATATCAATATCTTGAAGAAGATTAAGCAAATCATCTCTCAAAAAATGTAAATACCTAGGACCATTTAGGTGTTCATTAAAAAAATAAGGTCCTACAATTCTTGTATTTAAGATACCACACCAAACATTTAACGACCAATTATTTTGGTACCTTACTTCCCGTAGCCAAAATTGATTTTCCGTTGAGTAATAGTGCATATTGTGCCGATTAACTAAGCCGTTACTTTTAAAAGTTGCTTCGTCCGAAAACAATATTCTTGTTAAAAAGTTTGGCTCAGCTTCAATTTGTCTATTCATAATAGTACAGAAATTTACTCGCTGTTCAAAATCATTTCCGTGCAATTCTTGATGTAGTTCTATGTGATAAGGGTGGTACTTATATTTCCTCGTTATTCGGTTTACAGTAGATTGTGACATTTCAGATATGTTAGCCACTTGACGACTACTAACATGAGGATCTTCTTCAACTTGAAGTAAAACTTCCAATTCCTTATTCTCATTTGACGCATTTCTATTAACTACTTCCCGTTTTTTGTAATTAACATTACCACTTTCATTAAATCTTACCATTAACTCTTCAAAAGACTTTTTCGAAGGCAAGCGTCTATCAGGATATTCCATTTTATACATTCTTTGAGCAAGAAGACAATTTCTTTCGGCTGCACCTAATGCATACACCATATCTATAAGTTCATTTCTTGTAAAATTCATTTTGAATTTCAATAATACTGATTTAATGTTCAAAATCTCAATAACAATGCACTGACAAGTCTAATGTAACAATTTTGATTATTTTGTTTATAATTGTCATTTTGTCATGGCTTTTGTGACAATGTAACACAATTAGAAAATCACGAAAAATGCTCCACTACATTGTTAAGCGAATATCTCCAGAAGTATTGAGTATAGGTATAGGACATGGTTAACAAAAGTTGTTAGTTTTTAAAAGATCTAAAGGAATATTGAAAAATATACAGGGTGTTCCATTTAAAAAAATTAAGATTTTTTAGTTTAAACTTCTTCAAATCTGTCATTATTTTACGAACACCCTGTAGGCGCTAATCAAAATTTGAATCCATGACGTTCTCAAGCCACCTTTACAGTAACCCGGTACCAAAAATCTAGTTTTAATTCTTAAAAATAACGAGGATAGCTACTGTTAAATACAGGTACAAAAATGCAATATTTTTTATTTAGTTCCAATTATTTCAGAAACTATTAAATTTAGATATAGGAAACTTTATATCAAAATGTTTCAAAATAAACGTAGAATCTAAAAATATTGTAAAATACAGGGTGTTCCATTTAAAAAAATGTAAGTTTGGCCTGCCACAAATTTTTGGAGCACTCTGTATATTTTAAAATATTTTTAAAATGTGTCCTGGTAGCGTACTTATCACCCTGTAGAAATAATTTTTTGATAAACTTTAGCAATTCGGAGCAAATCTACTTTAACCAATCGTTGACTCACCCTGTATGTTATTTCTGTTGTTTAAGTTCTTTGTTTTTCTATTGTTGGGAGCTCTATATGCGTGGTTATTTCAGGAAAGCACACTATATTTTTCTCTAAAACTTTATTTTTCCATAAAAGCATAAATCTTAAACAACGCTTCTTTTTCGCACATAACCTCTCTTTTTTTCCTAACTAACCATATTAAGCTCAAGATAAGAAGTAAGAACTAAGAACACTGATCACTTTAATCCAGATCTCCTCCTCTTCTTCTTATTCGAATAAGTAAATCAAAATCATTTTTTTAAATATTTGAAACGGGTTACTACACTATTAAATTATTCTTATTCCAACTTTTTTCCTGATCGTCAAATTTGACGTTTAAATTCATAGCCAACTTTTGAATTTTCTATGATTTTAAATAACAGCTACATACGTATTATTAGTTATTCGTGTTTTTGTCGAAAACGACAAAGTTTTTTGAAAACTAACAGGAGTAAGAAAAGTTTTAGAATTAAATTTCCCTTAAAATAAAGTAATAATTTTTTAAGTCCGCTAATGGGTTAAAATATTCTGTCACATTTTAATAGGTGGTCAAAATGCTTCAGTTTAACTCTACTTTCTGTCGATTAATGCTCTTGGTACACCGTGTACCAAATTTGGTTTTTCTAAGTTCAAGCATAACGGAGATATTGATTTATTTCGAAATTTGAAACCCCACTTAGCTTAGTATAAAGGTAGTTGCATTAAATCTCCATATTTTGGATTCCCCTACATGCGAAATACCCTCTATATTATCAACAACATTGGTAAACACATATCTACATAATTATATTTGAAATTGGAGAACAAAAAAAGGTTTGTCTTTTGCAATTTCCATTTAATGTCAAAGTGTTTGTTAATGTATTTTTTTTTTCTCGTTCGTTTGGCTTTAACATAGTCTTTACATTTACATTATGAGATCTACTCCTAGGACTTTTTACTTCCTTGGCTATAATTGAAATTCTATTCAGTTATTTCTCTAAATTTGTTTTTCTTAAACAGAATTCTAATACGAGTGCAAGTAGCTGAATAGAATTATCGCCTTTTCTAAGCTAGACATGCCAACAATTTTTTCTTTCTTTTACTGTTGTTATTTTTGTAATTTATTATTACATTATTATGTTGTTTTAATGTACTAGGTACGTGTTTATGTGTCGTTAATAGACAAATGTTTTATTTTAAATCTTAGCTATACTGTGCTTTCTAAAGAGCACTCCCTTGAGTGTCCACCCAATGTAGGTTACTTTACCTTTTAAGGTGACACAAATAATTATATGAGAAATGTATGCCTCAGCTACTATCGCTCTTCACATCTTTCTTCATTCCTACACATTGTTCTTTATTTCCATTTTTTTTATTCCTCATTTGGATTATTTCTTTTTTCATTTGCAATTTTTCCATTATTTCTAAATGTGTATTGTATTTTTTTCTTTAAATTAAAGGTTATTGTTAATAGAAGGATTATTACTTGATGTAATTTTTCTGCAAATCTCGCTAAAAGGAAGGCTTTTCCTAGAACCCGCAGTGAAGAAAATCTTTCCACAGATGCTTTTACGTGTTTTTACCCGATCTCTTCCAACAAAACACGAACAGACAGCTTATCGCTTAACGAACGCAAAAAGTTACTATCACCACTAGCAGAATCAGCTTCTCGCAACGCCAATCATCTTAAAACAGTACCGCAACCATCCATCATCTCACACGAGTGTCTCGATAACAATCGCAAGCAGATAATCAACGATCTACTCTTTCAGGATCCGTTTACCAACAGAGTCTGGAGACCAGGGAAGCTGTGTTCTCGACCAGAGAAGGCGACCATGTAGATTACGACACCTATATGGGTTATTCCATGGTCGTTGGCGACTTCCTAGATGGGGAAGAGTACGAGGGTATTGCAGTCGGTATGCCCAAAGGGAACAATCTAAAAGGCAAGGTAAACTTATCTGCCTATTTAATTAATTATCACGATTCTGCAAATCGGACGTCTTTCAGGTTTTGCTGTATTCCTGGGATTTAAAGAATTACAAAAATTTAACGGCAAGCAAACAGATAGGCTCTTACTTCGGTTACTCGATAACGGCAGCGGACGTCAATGGAGACAAGAGACTGGACATCATCGTAGGCGCCCCCATGCATACGGAGGCCAATAACGATAACAAATACGACGTTGGGAGGGTCTACGTTTTCCATCAGAGCAGCGATCCCGTAAGTTGACAGATTGTTACCATTATTTAGAATCATCTACGTTTCTCGGATGTTGTGCAGTTGTTCTAACTATAGCCTAGTCACAATTTAGTCATAATTTGTTATATAATGTGTTTCGTTCAAGTCACATGCGTTCACATCGGGTGTACCTCAGGGCTCTAACTTAAGACCATTTCTGCTAATTTGATTTGTAAATGATCTTTTTTTGTATCTTTATTCTTGTCACTTTTTCTTTACTCACAACTAAAGTTGTATCATGATGTACTGATGATTGTATTATACTTTTGCAGCTAGTATCCTTGTTTTGAATATAAATAAATGCAAAATCCACAGTTTCACTCTAAAATTACAATATTTAATTTGTTTCGGTATCATTTAAACTGGTATTTTAAGCATGATGCAATAAGGTGCCAGATCTCAACTTCCCGTTTTTCTTTTAACAACGTGACTGCTTTAAAATGTCTTTATTTCTCGTTAGTACGCTCTAAGCTTGAATACTGCAGTCTTATACGATATGCTTACTATAACAGTCATATTGAAAAGATGAAAAAACTTTTATTTAAGGTACAGGTACAGAATTACCTTTCACTTCTTTAGCTTTAGCCAGGAATCTCTGACCCATTCTTGTTATTCTCGGGCTAAGTTCTGTGGGGGCAGACCCGCCATTAGAACCTCTAGGTTTTCCCTGAAGTTCATTTCGGTTCTTATTGGGTCTAAGGCCACTTCAGACTCAACCGCTCCTCAGACGATGATAGTCCCCCGAAAAGTTCCGTAGTTATATTCTGCTGTTCAGTTAAAAATTTTTTCTAGTAAATGACTATAATAACTACAGCAAAAAAGGGGATTAAATTTGCTATAAAAAATGTCCTTAGTATCTAAACTGTAGAGTTATTAGTTCACGAGACAATAAATGCATAGCGTTATTTTATTTTACTTGCAGGATAGCTTCGCCAAGTACTCTTTCATCGACGGCACTACTTCAAAGTCACGGTTTGGCCACGCTGTGTCTTCTTTGGGTGACCTTAACCAAGACGGATGCGATGGTCAGTCTATAATGATCGTAATATAAAAAAAAACTATAATAATTGATTCTTTTGTTTTCATGTCGTAATTAACTTTTTTCGCAGATTTTGCAGTCGGTGCACCTTACGCTGGTTCCGATGGGCGCGGAGCTGTTTACATATACTACGGCTCTAAGCAAGGCATACGCAAAAAGTCGGAACAAGTTATATACGCCAAAGACATAGAAACTAACATTCCCTTACAAACTTTCGGGTTTTCGATATCAGGCGGCATGGACTTGGACGGCAACGACTATCCCGATATGGCGGTGGGCGCTTATCTTTCCGATACAGCATTTTTCTTCAGGTGAGTGAGATTAAATTAAAACATATCGAAAATATCTGCAAAACGGTGAAAAATAATATATTTTAGGTCTCAGCCTGTGGTGATCGTCGATGCGTACGTGCAGTACCGAACCGCCAAAAAGCAAATAGACATAAAGGAAACGAACTGTCACATGCCGGACGGTTTGGAAGCGATATGTATCGATGTCGATTTCTGTATGAAATACACTGGGAAAGGGATTCCTCAAGAATTATGTAAGTAATCGATTCAACGTTAAGTCTAATCATTTTATAAGCGTTGTTTATTCGTCTTGATCTGTTAAGTTTGAGCCTTTACGACTACCCTGATTATTACAAGAGTGTCCACTAACTTCCACACAGGCTTCCATTTTTAACAACTCTTATTGGAATAAGTAAAATGTGAAAATATTACATGTTTTACCCAATTTTATGCTTATGACAAGCACTGACACCTCAAATCACGCGGTATGAGTCTTCCCTCTTTTTGTACACTGTAAACAAACATAAAAGAGTGAACCTAGTAATCTGTAGACAAAATAAAGTTTTTATTTAATGCTATTCAATATTTCCCACAATACCATCGACTCATATACTTTCATGATTTTGAAATGTTTATACAGGGTGGCCAAATGAAAACGAAACAGCCATTTTCAGGAACTGCGTCAAGATTGTAAAAAAACGCTCAGACCCGTCGATTTTAGATTAATGGTGGACATTTTTTGCTGGTATTTTTGACTCCGCCACTTTCACCCCCAAGCAAGGGTAAACATCACCCCAAAATATTTAAATGGCATTGGGGGTTGAGTAAAATTGTTTTGAAAGCTCTTACAATTCTCTTTGGCTCTGTTTCGTTTTCATTTGGCCACCCCGTATAAAATTTTTACCACTTTTAGATTTCAATGTAGAGTACTTTCTGGACGGCAAGAAGCCAAATACGTCGAGGATGGGCTTTTTCACGCGCAAAACCCACCAGTTTGTCGACACCCTCCTGTTATACAAGGACAGACAGAACTGCAAAATGGAAAAAATATACATAAAAGTAACGTTCCTCGACCAGTTTTGACTTTGACTTATTTCCACGCCTGTTTTAGAGCGACATGAGAGACAAGCTGACGCCGCTAGAAGCCGAAATGAAATATTCCTTAATAGACGAGTCGAGCTTCTCGGGGAAGATCAGAGATCCCGGGTCCCACTTAAGACCTGCTCTAGACTTAAATTCTCCACCGAGCAGGAAGGACTCTATTACCGTCCAGAAGAACTGCGGACCGGACAATATATGCATACCCGACTTGGACGTCAGTATCGAATCGTAAGTACCCGAACGTGACAGGTTTTAGGGGTGTTTATTTACGCGATTGTCTTATTTAGCAACGTCAAGAAATACCTATCGGGTTCAGGAACCAACCTGGAGTTCGACGTAATCGTTTCGAACTTGGGGGAGGACGCTTTCGAGACTATGCTCGGGATGAGGTACTCGAAAGATATCAATTTCAACAAGGTAGTAGTCAAATCGAACATGCCGGGAATCTTATGCAGTCCTGTGAACGCCACGTTTTTGTCGTGCGACATTGGCAATCCTCTTCCGGGGAAAAAAATTGTAAGTCCCGCCAACGACGCGGTTTAAAGTGTTAATTCTGTCGTTTTTAAGGCAATGTTTAAAATAGTCCTGCAACCGCCCACCAAGGAAGACGTTGTGCCACCGAGTTACGAGTTTGACGTGTTCGTGAACAGCACGAATCCCGAACAGGGCTCAACGATGGCGAATAACCAAAAACATATCTCCATCGACATTTGGATAGATGCTTCGCTTGAAATGAGGGGGTAAGCATTTTTTCGACTAGTATTAGAATATAAAAAATCATGGGTGGCATATACTCTACAAAATACATCTTAATTGTACGTTGTACCTATCGAGTAGGTCGCTTTTTGCAATGTAACCCATAAAAAATATGTCAAATTTCACTGTAACTCGATGCCATAACCTACAAAGTTTGTTTGTTTGTCTCAACTGTCAATAGTACACAATGCCTACTGGTACAAAGCATTACTTTATACCTACTGGAGTAGGTCGTTTTGTGTGGTATAACCTACAAAGTATGTGTCACATCTTCAACGTTAGTGCCTACTGGCACCAAGTATTCTGATATATGTAGTAAAAATTAAAATTAATGATCCTGAATTACTATTGACACATTTTAAATTAATATTGACTATGAAATTAAATTTGCAAAGTTAAAATTGATATTATACTTTTTAAATTACGATTGACCATTTAGACATGCTTTCATAGTACCTACAGATTAGAGGGTCGTTTGTTAGTAGGTACAAAATACTTTTAGGCCAGTCAAATTGTCGAAAATACCTCATTTTTGTGCCAAAGTCCAGTTCAGTAAACCAAGAATGAACCAATGAACTACTTTGCCCCGGCTCAATGTTAGCTCAGAATTCCAAAAAAGTTTTTTTCTTTTAATAAAAAAACAACATTTTAGAAAAAAGTGTTTTAGACAAAAGTTGTAGAACTTTTTATAACAAAAATTTTGAGCCCAGCCTGATGTCAATTCATAAACAAATGTATTAGTTATTGCAAAAAAACGGATAAAAATTCCAATTTTTTTTTTTAAAACTTCTACAGTGTGTCCCGAAATTACTGCATAATTTGGTCATAGATTCTTAAGACAAATTTAGGGGACCCGTATTTTTTCTTTTTGCCCCCTCTTTCGTGGTTACAGCCAAATCTAGTTAGAAAGCCATTGAATTTAGAAACTTTTTTGTCTTTTGATATTTTTTCGTAAAACGCAATGTTTTTGAGGAAAATGGCGAATCACAATATGCATTCGATCACATTTTGAGATTTTACGAAAAACATATCAAGTGACAACAATAATGGCTTTCTAGCGGACTAATAATTTTTAAGAAATTTAAATATGTGTCCAAATTTTTTTGGCTCCAAAGACACATAGCACCATCAGATTCCACATGTCATAAAATCCCCGTGTAACAAATTTAGTGATTCTCGTACAAGGTTCTGAGACATAAAAAAATGATTATTCTTAGGGGCGGATTTCAGGGGGCTGTAACTCCGAAAGAGGGGCCACTTGGAAAAAATAAAAAATACGAGTCCCTTACATTTGTCTTAAGAATCTGTAACTAAATTTTGATGCAGTAATTTTGGGACACCCTGTATATATCTTTAAAATAAAAAAATATTTTTTTACGAAACCTTCAGAATATGTAGCCCTTGGCAAATAGAATAAGTGCATTTTTGTATAATTGCAAAATATTGTGCAAACTTTAGAAACTTTTGAGTTTTTCGTTTTCGTGTCGAAAAATATTTTTCTTATCATTGTTTAATCGGAATGGCATTATTGCCATTTGAAAGCTGACATTTTTCACGAACTAAAAAAAAAATTTTCTACGACCAACAGCAGCCGAGAAATTTTTTTTTTTTTCAAAAAATCGCTACGACCTCATTTATTAATATTAAGGTCTGAAATTTACACATGTCGTAGTTGAATACTTTTACTTCAATACAAAAAATACTCCGGAATGATTGACCCTCTTTTTTACAATACACTTAATTTTGTTGGGCCCCGTAAAATGCTTGCTCTGCTCGACAGGTTGATGCGCGTGGTGGGGGGGAGAGAAACTAAATTTCGGCATGTAAAAATCTAATTTGGTAGGACTATTTGCGCTAGTAGGCATTGAGTAGCAATAACGTTTTAAGATATTACATTTTCTTTGCAGGTTATGTCCCACAACCAAACCTACATCAGTAGGTACAAAGTAACGCTTTGTGCTAGTAGGCATTGAGTAGCAATGACATTTAAGACATGTCACATACTTTGTAGGTTATATACCACCCGTACTTATTTAAATTTGATGTTTACATGAAATATAACCGATAAAACGTTTCTGTAGCGATTCATATCCCCCAACCGTGTACTACAATCAGTCCTTCGACACTTCCGGTGAGATAATCAGAGAGAACGACATCGGTCCTCAGGTAACCCACGTGTACTACGTAAGGAATAGCGGACCGGCGACTATACAAGAGGCGGAAGTGTTTATATTATGGCCGTTACGGACTCTAGGAGGTACGTAACTGCGATACGATAAATACGGCATAAATAAATCGTATTGCTCTTTCAGGGGAGGACTTGCTGTATCTACTTGATGAGCCGCACACTAAAGGGAACGTGAAATGCGATCCCGGCATGGCGAACTACAAAAGTTATCTCGTGAGGAATGTTTAAATTAAAACCCGACTGTTACTAAAGAATTTTCCGTTCCAGGTGAATTACCACGTAGACTCCATATGGGACAGACTGAGAATCGACACTTCGAGCGTCGAAGACACGATAGTCGCGGGAAAACTAGCGGGTTCCGAGACCATCGAAAAAGGAGCTGGAACTTCCAGCGGCCCCGGGGTAGTCAACAGGAACAACACAGACGAAAAGTTTGAAGGCAATACGTCTATAAACTCTTCTTCGGTTACCGAACATCACAATGCAAGCAGTAACATTAACTCGTTCGGTACCGTGAATGCCAACGGAGAATTTGTTCATACGGAAGCAAGATCGTACACCGTTTGGAGAAACGGAGAACCGCACACGACTTGGCAAAACGTTACTACGATTAGAGACGCCAACGGAAAGATTCTGAAAACCTTTACAAATCCTTCTTCGGTTACCGAATCACATAACAATGCAAGCAGTAACGTTAATTCATTCGGTACCATGAACGCCAACGGAGAATTTGTTCATACCGAAGCAAGATCGTATACCGTTTGGAGGAACGGAGAACCGCACACGACGTGGGAAAACGTTACTACGATTAGAGACGCCAAAGGGAAGATTCTGAAAACCTTGCATTCGAACGATAATACCGGTCAGTCCTCTGGCGGCAGCTTCACCCAAGGAAGTTTCGGTACCACTGGCGATAGGCATTCCGTCGATCGAGGCAGTTCCGGTATTGCCTGGCAGACGACGAGCCAGGAGGAACAAGCCCGTGCCGAACAACAGAGGAGAATCCTGGAACAGGAACGGCTGAGCCGAGAACAAAAACGAAGGGAAGAGTACGAAAGGAAGAAGCAAGAAGAAGCCTGGCAAGTGAGACAACTCGAAGAACGAAGGTTGCAGGAAGAGGCGCGAAGAAAGCAACAGAGCGGTTACGGCCAGGGAGGGATCACGTACAACGAAGATAATCATCGTCAAGCTGCGGGATGGGATCGGTCGTCCACCGGTCAGGTCTTTGAGACGGAAGAGGAGAGGAGGAGGTTTTACGAGGAGGAAAGGAGAAGGCAAGAGGCGAGTCGTCGGCAGGGCGGCGTTCAGGAAAGTAAGTACATTAAGGAGTACGCTTACCAAGTCGGAGGAGGCTCCCGTGAAGGTATCTACGGTTTATTTATTACGACACTAAGTATTAACAGTTTAACACATCATGTCGCATCCGTATTGTACTTCTCTAAGTTCTTACTCGAAACGCTTCAACGCTTATTTAATACGTTGCAAAAATTGTCTAGTTCCTATTTATCCGTCGATGGAAGGGTGTGACTTTGAACGGGGGTCATTTTTATACGGAGGCTATCTTTGAACTTTAGAAACGTATGTCGTATGTTTGCTTTCTCAAATTCCCTTGGTGAAACTTTATCTTTCTTGATTCGTAAAATTGTTTTTTTCATATCACACAGAAATTTAACAATGAAGACGCACAAACACACCATAGTGACAGTAAACACTGAAATAATTAACTTATATCGGGTGTTTCAGAGTTGAAGTGACAAAGCGTAGGGGAGATTCTGCTCAGCAAGATATGGTAAAAAGGTTCATATGAGCACGGGTCCGCAAGTGCTTTGTTTCCGAGATACAGCGTTTTTATTTGTTTTTTTTAAATTGAGTTTTAAAAAAAAACACAGCCGATTTGAATGAAGTTTTTTACAGTTTGTTAAAACATCATACATCAACCAGACCAATTAGATTTGATCCAGAATTTTCAGGGGCGTACCTACCCAGCGAACAAGTTTTTTTTTTTGTAGAAAAGAATATCACTGTAGTTTTTTTGTGGTTTCTATGCAATATTCACTGAAATTTTTAGTAGGTTTATATGAATATTACAGAAAAACCGCAAAAAACTACAGGACGATATTCTTTTCTGCAAAAAAAACTGACTTGCTTGCTGGGTATACCTCTGAAAATTCTAGATCAAATCTAATTGTTTTAATAAACCGTAAAAAATTCATTCAAATCGGCTAAAGCGTTTTTTAAAGCACTTAGTTTAAAAAAAAAATTAACATCCTGTATCTCGGAAACGAAACACTTACGGGCCCATGGTTGTATGAACTTCTTTACATATTTTGCTTAGCGGAATCCCATAGACCGATCGAAATAACTCATTTAGAGGAAAAAAAAAAGAAAATTGTTACCTGGACTTTTATTAGTGGAAATAGTAAAATAGTATTATAAACGAAAAAAAATAAATGCGTGAGCAGGGCCGGCAGAGGGTTGATTTGGGGGGGTTGAAAAGTTGTGAAAAATTGTATCATTGGGATTTCTGGCGAAAGTTGACGTCAAACTAAAAAATTCCAATACAAAGGTCACTTTTTAAGATAACCTCAAAATTTTCGAGAAAAATGCGAAAAACAGTTTTTTTCTGATTTTTCGTTTTTTATTTCTCATTTCCGCAAAATTAATTTAGTTTTAACGAAACTTGGTGAAAGTATACCTTTCTGTGTCTTAAATAACCACAAATTTTTTTAGATAAAAAAAATCAAGAAGAGATATTCACTCTTTCCGGTTTGAAACACTTTTTTTTCAAAGAAAAATTCTACTTAGAAAAATCATCGTACATTTTTTTTTGTTTTGGCATATTCTTTTTAGTGAAATAAAATAATCTGTAATCACAGTTCAAAAACATGCTCAAAAATGACTTGCAACAATGAATTTTTTAGTAATTCTTGATAATTTGTTTAAATTAAAAAAAAATTAAAAACTGAATAAATTTTTCAATCGTACAAAAAAAGTGCAAAAAAATAGTTTTGGGTCGAAACAATGAGACAGTTTTTTTTCGTATTTTTTTCCGTAGAACTGAATGGTTTTTGAATTTTTTTAAATTTAAATAAATTGGCAAGAATTACTGAAAAATTTATTGTTGTAAGTCAGTTTTTTTGCATTTTTTAGCATGTTTTTGAACTGTGATTACAGATTTTTTTATTTCACCAAAAAGTATGACAAAACGAAAAAAAATGATCACCGGCAGAACTCTGTATGATGATTTTTCAAAGTAGAATTTTTCTTTGAAAGAAATGTGTGTCAGACCGGAAAAATTAATATCTCGGAAACCTCTTGCTTTTTTTCTCTAAAAAAAATTTGTGGTTATTTAAGACATAGAAAGGTATACTTTCACCAAGTTTTGTCAAAATTAAGTAATTTTTGCGAAAATAAGAAATGAAAAACGAAAAATCAGAAAAAAACATGTTTTTCGCATTTTTCTCGGAAATTTTGAGGTTATCTTAAAAAGTGATCTCTACAAAAGTTGTAGATTTTTGCATGATTTACAACTTCTGCATTGGATATTTTTGTTTGACGTCAACTTTCGCCAGAAATCCCAATGATACAATTTTTCACAACTTTTCAACCCCCGAATCAACCCTCTGCCACCCCTGCTCCCACATTTATTTTTTTTTAAGTTTATTATAAGCCCTTTTACTATTTCTACTTATAAAAGTCCAGGTAACAATTTTTTTTCTCTAAGTTTATTATTTGGTAGGACTACCTAAAGTTTTGTCAATTCAACTCTGAAACACCCGGTATATGTTGTATTCACTGAATACCACTTGATATTTTACTATAAAATTAAACTTCATAAAATACAGCAGTGCACTATTCAAATTCTATTCTGCATCCAGTAAAAACTAACACTTTGTGCAAAAAGTGGCGAAACTGCCTACCGTAAAATAAACAAAATAAAATGAAGCGCCAACATGTTTGGCCCTTCCCATTTTACCATATTAACATCAGCGGTTTGTTTTTTGCGGGCCTAGCGCATTGTCGTCATATCCCATCAGGTGGATTGATACGGTTCACCTAGATTAGGTCAATGTTAGAGGTTATCGACTCCGAGATTCGCAAGCTAAACGCAGTGCTTTGGAAAAACAATAACCAATACATTTTATTAATAACTTCAAATAATTTTAAAAATATTTCAAATCCAGCAGCTTAGGAAAGACTTTTATTTAATTATTATGCACCTACATTTTATAAAAACCAAAAATAGTTATTTTAAAACATAAATTAGCTTTACTTATAATTTTTTTTATCCAACTATTTACATATTTGGTTTAAAAACAAAATTCAAATTGGCATTATGGGGAGTACGTATATTACCATAAAAAAAAAACTAAAGCCCCCCTCCCCCCCTATAAAGTTACACCTTGTATAACATGACTGAAAAAAGAAAAAAATCCGTTGTGCCACAACTCCAAGCCTCCAAGCTACTGTAATTCTTCAGGTGGAAAAGATCCGGGCGGGTTGCCAAGTGGCCGGTTGAAACTTTTTGATGTCATTCGAAACCGACGGCGTGGCGACCAACCCGGAAATTGTCCTTTCGGTGACAACTGCCACAGAAATCCGCAAACCAAGCTACTGCAACTCTTTTTCGAAATTAACAAAAGTAAGACTAACGTCATAAATCCCATTTTTAATTATTCACGTCGCTGTAAATTACCCTACGGAAACAAGCTTCTCCAATCCCATTATGGAGAAACACGATTGAAATTTTATTTAATCAGGTGGTGCGCACGGCCGAGGCCAAATCGAACAACATTTTGTCAACCGTGGAAGGTTATCGGGAGGAGGCCGACACCACGTCCTTACTGGATACTACGATGAAAATGGCCTATACCACAACTACTCCGGAAATCCTCAAGGTAAGTTGCATGTACAAGTTTGTAAACATTTATCGCTTCATTTCGTCTTCTTACAACGTTCTAACATGTTTCTATTCTATCAATTCAGTATGTGATATATAAATTTTTTTTTTATATTATAATCACCTTTCAAACAGGACAGAATTAGTTCAAATTAACAATAAACACTCATATACAAACACAGGTATTCACGGGGTACCTCAAGGTTCAGTAGTCGGCCCACTACTCTTCCTCGTATACATAAATGATCAAAAGATCTACCTAATTGGTAGTATTCCAGGAATTGAGCTTAAGCAGATGGCGCAGAATTAATGATAAATGATGACTTATTTATTTTTCTTACTAGGTGAAGTGGTGTTCAACAGAACGTACACCGTAGAAACGACAGATACCATCCCTATCGACCTATCGGGAGGACAGAGCGGCCAACACCTAGACTTTGGCGAAACCGCATTAGGTAGCGGATTTACCGTCCAGACCCTAGATCTAGGCAACTCGGCTAGCGAATCGTCACTGTCGGGTGGATACGGCGCTGGTTCGGAAACTTCTGGGTCCTCAGGCGGATTTCGGGAACAACTGTATGGACAGCATCAAGGATCACACCAAAGCGGGTCGTCTTCGTCCTCAGGCGGGAGCTACAGTCAAGACTGGCAGGTGGAAGGCGGTTTCTCGCAGAGGGGCCAAATACCACCGACTATCGTTCACAACACTGTGGAAAGAGACAACGTACCGACCGACAGGCCGAACCCTAAAAGCAGGTCTAGGGGTAAAAGGGAATTGGATCCCTACGAAGAGATTCAGGCGCTGGTAAAATGTAACGCCACCAGGTGTAACTACATCAGATGCGTCGTGGGAACTTTAACTAAGGACAAGGAGGTGGCCATTGCGTTAAGGTCCAGGCTGAACCTCAGAGAAGTGAATAATGTGAGTTTGAAACGAATCGAATCGCGTCGGTGGTGAAAAAACTTGATCTTTTGTTCCAGATAACCTCCAGCCAAGCCATCCAAATATCCTCGATGATAGTTGGGAAAATCAGCAAGCTGAATATGCGGAGTCAGGACGGGCAGCTTCTGAAGGAGCACGAAGTTTTCACCGAGGTGCCAGCGAAAGGACCCGAGCTGGTTCCTGAAGTGGCGCCCCTTTGGATATACGTGGTATCCGCCGTTGCCGGCGTAGTTATGCTGCTTCTTTTGATATGGATTCTTAGTAAGGTAAATTTCAGGGACTTGCAGACAGAGAAAATGCCAAAAAAATGCGAAACGTTACGAAAATTTCGAGGTACTCCGACAACGTTTAAATTTCTCAAAATTATTTGTTCTTCTTTTAATATTTGGAACACTTGAAAAGCTCTGAAATGCATTGAAAAATATGAAATACTCCAAAATGTTGCTTCAAAATATAAAAAAATTCATTCATCAAAATAGCATACCGAACCTTTGGTTCACGGAGGTCATTTTGCTAACGAGCATCAATGAACTGTGGCTGGTTAACTTTTCGGGTATTTCAGAGTATTTGGTGATTTCTGGAAGGTTTCAGAAATTTCCGAAGTATTTCTAATTCTATTTTGACGTATTTTGCCTTTTTGATGTATTTTGCCTTTTTGATGTATTTTGAGTGTGTTTCGATCTATTTTACCATATTTGTCAGCGGATTTGTAGAATTTTTTACGAATTTTAAAACTACTAAAACGTATTGCATTGTATTTCAAAACGTTTTTATGCCACAGAAGTGCTCCGGACCCATAAAATCTGTGACGGGTCCCTTCCTAGCAAATACATCCGCTTTCCATTTTCCATAAATGCCTTTACGTCAATGAGACTGTACCTTGTCATATTTTATAGAAGTTTTGACGCACTTTGAAGAATTTTGAAGCTGATACGATGATTTTGATTTATTTTTAACTTCTTTTTTTACCATTTTTTTCTTTTCAAAACTGCACATGGGCTGAGAACAATTTTTTTTGGCTAGGGTCATTCATCAGCTTGAATTTGTTTTATTTTTTTATTTTCTGTACGATTATTTCTGTTCTTCTATTGAGATATTGGCTATTGAGTGAAAAATTTGGAATGTCTGCATTTGAATAAATGTTAAGGTTTTCTTCCACTAAAAATTTCACAGCCATCGCAAGAAATTATGCGATATCCATTGATGGCACGAAAAACAGTAAATACCTTAAAAACCGGAAGAGATAGGTATAGGGAACCATTATACCATTCGAAAGAGAACATCTTTTTGAATTAGGAGTGCTTTTTAATTTTTTTTGAAGAAAATTAAATATCAAAAACGGTTAACTTTAATAATAGGAAGCCTTTATGAAAGTTCACCTAAAAATTGACATAGAATCCAAAATTGCAATAATACACAGAGTAGGGTGGGCCAAAAAAAAAACGTGTCTCTTGTGAAAATATGTTAGTTTATCATGTTTTAAGAGCCCCCTCAAAAAATCAGCTCAAAAAAAAATTTTGAAATAGAAGAATAGAAATAAATCACGAGACACTTAAAAAATTTCTCGAGGCCAGATTTACTACTGCACTGTGAGCATCAAATATTTATAATTTTTTAATTTTTTTAAATTTAGGTCTCGTGATTTATTTCTATTTTTTTTTGTTCATCAAATTAAATAAAAAAATTAGTTCGTTGCTATTTATTTTTAGAGGTCGCTCGAAAACATAGGTACACTTAGGGTTGCCAGATCTCCGGGTTTGACCCGGAGTCTTCGGGTTTTGATGGTACATCTCCGGGCTCCGGGTAACATGTCATTTCTCCGAGTTTTCTTTGTTGCGGAAAAAAGACATATTCCGATTCCTGATCTCTGTCACGCAGTAGATACTTCCTGATTGCGTCCTTTTTTTTTAGACATCGATTTCTTTGAAAACAAGAAAACAATTTGTCTCCCAAATTTCCTTCATAATCTTCTTCTCTTCATTTTAGGCAACAATTATACAAACGAGTCATATCTCCGGGTCTGTCACGAAATAGATCTGGTAACCCTAGAAATTAAAATATCGATTTGCAATTTTCAGAATCGAGATTTGTTTCAACCTAGAAAATGATAAAATAGCGAGAAAAAAATTAAAAAAAAAATTCAATTTTTGACAATTTTGGAAATTTTAAAAAATCTTGAGTGACCTCTAAAAAATTCTTTATTAGCTGATTTTTGAGGGGGCTCTTAAAACATGATAAACTAACATATTTTCACGAGACAAAAAAAAATATTCGTTTTTTTTTTTTGGGCCACCCTAATACCGAGTGTTCCATTTAAAATAATGAAAATGACCTCAACTTCCGGTATAACCAGAAGCATTAGGTGGACGGCATTATTTTAGTTGAGAAGAGCATGCCCGAAAACACTATTGCCCAAATTTTCAAAATTAAAATCGAAGTATCTGAAATATGTCTAATGTCTCGTCACCGTGGGACACCCTGTATATTCGGCATTAATTTGAAACTGCAAAAAAATACTTTTTCTGCTGTTTTGGAAAATCAACGACTACTTTGCAAATATTGCGAATTTCACCTTAAATACTCATAAAAAAATATCGAAAAAAACAAGTTCAAAATTTAAAAAAAAATCGATTTTGAAAAAAAAATCATTTTTCAAAAAATTTTTAAATTTTTTTCACATCCTCATTTTTACAAATCTACACTGAATATTTCAAATGTCGAATAAAAAATTTGTTTTTCAAAATTTTCAATTTTTTTTTTTTGATATTTGATGAGTGTTTAGCGCCAAACCGTAAGAAAGAAAAGGCAAAAAAATTTTGTTGTTGACGTTTAATGGACAATAAACCTGCTCCTTTAATTCTTTATGAATCTTTGCCGATTCAGGAAAGAAAAACGGTTCGACCAAATATTTTAAAAACTTACAAACCTCATGGGCATGGACGTTGGTACATTTTGCAATATTTATACAAAGTAGTCGTTGATTTTCCAAAAGCAGCAAAAAAGTAATTTTTTTGCACTTTTTCAAATTAATTGCTGAGCATATAAAAAAAAATTCTCAAACATAGCAAAAGGCCCTTGAAAAGGATTGATTTAGGTTCTAAAACCCACCTTCCATTCGCTTTCACTAGTTCATAAGATATCGCTGATCAAAAGAAACGTCACTGAATAGCCGATTTCTCAATGTACAAAATCGTACAGAAAATAAAAGAAAATCAAATTAAAGCCGAGGAATCAGGTTAAATGACCCTAGCATTGGTCCTTCATTAAGCCAGCATGAAATTTTCGGAGCCCATGTTGAAAAAAAAAATTATACAATTTATGCCTTGCATTATTTCTTTTGATTGCGCCGAATGATGGTCAAAAAAATTTTCTATCAAGATTTCAAAACTAAAATTCTCAAGATTCAAAATGCTTCTTTTTTTTTTGTCGAAACAACCATTATTCACGAAGTTACAGCCTCAAAAATCATTAAAATAATTTGGAAATTTTTCTGCTCCTTTAATTTTTTTTGGTGAGTTTATATTCTTCGTATCTTCACTAAAGAAAGCTAATGGTAATTTAAAACTGACTGGTTTATTACGTTACGGCAATTTACGTTACATCATTGTTTTCAGTGTGGTTTCTTCAAGAGAAACAGACCGTCTTCGGCGGCGGAACGTCAACCCCTGAACCGCAACGGATACCACAGCGGAGACGAGGCGCTCTAAGAATTTTGAGCGTATCGCAACCGGTAGCAAGATAACTGCCTTAACACAAGACTCGATTTTTTAAATTTATTTTTATTGCGTGCATGTGTTTAGTAAATATTATTTAAATTGCCATAACAGAAGAAAAGTAACATCTAACACGTCATTTTAACTGGGAGGTCGAGAGATTTACTACTTTGCCTGATAACACTCTGCCACGAGATTTATATTTGTAGAAAGTAACGTGAGACCGCATCAAGAAGCGACTCATTTTGTTCAGAGAAATGCATTCGTCGCCACCGCAGCTGGAAGAAACGGATTAAAGCGAGGTTGATTAGTAAATTTCAAATAATGGTTCCATTATAGATTTTGTAGGTCTCGTTGTATATTATTATTTATTTGAAAGGAACGCGTTTACCTTTTTAGTTATTGTTAAAAAACGTAAGTCTGTACTTATGGATGTTTTCAGATTGTATAAAGTGATTTGTAATATTTTTGTTGAGAAATTATTGTCATTGTTATTAAACCGTTAATTGTAACAAAACTGTGAATAAATTAATTAGGGATAAAGCGTCAGATTTTATTTCATTCCTCGATAAATATAGTAAAGGGTATTTCTTTCAGCTTCTATAATGAAATTAAATTATGAATTTTGAAAATTAAATACAAAATGGACATCCACTTGGTTGTAACAAAATACAAATACGAAAATTTGAGGTTATGAAATCGGATAGAACCTACTAAACGATATTTAAACATTTCTTATCTGAGATCAGGAAATTAGACAGATTTCTTTAGTTTTACCTACAAGCAAAGTTTTACTAAACAATATTTAACATATTTTGTATTTGAGGTTAGAAAATTAGTCAGAAACTACTAAAACTATTTTATTTCGTATTTGAGGTTAGGAAACCAGATAGAACCTAATAAACAATATTTAAACATATTTCATATCAGTAAATTGGACAGGTTCTTCAGTTTTACTAAACGGTATTTAACATATTTTGTATTTGAGGTTAGAAAATCAGACAGGAACTACCAAACTATATTTTATTTCAGATTTGAGGTTAGGAAATCGGCTAGAATCTACTAAACGATATTTAAATATATTTCATACTTGGGACCAGTAAATTGGATAGGTTTCTTCAGTTTTACTAAACAATGTTTAATGTGTGACGTATTTAACGTTAAAAAATTGGAACAAAACTACTAAACCATGTTTAACATATTATTCTCTGTTTGAGGTTAGAAAATCAGATAGAAACTACTAAACTATATTTTATTTCGTATTTGAGGTTAGGAAATCGGACAGAACCTACTAAAGATATTTAAACATACTTCAAACTTGGGGTCGGTAAATTCGATAGGTTTCTTCAGTTTTACTAAACGGTGTTTAACATATTTTGTATTTGAGGTAAAAAAAATCAAACTGAAACAACTAAACTATATTTTATTTCAGATTTGAGGTTAGGAAATCGCCTAGAACCTACCAAACGATATTAAAACATATTTCAGATTTGAGATCGCAATATTAGACATGTTTCTTTAGTTTCACTACACGATGTTTAACATATTTTGTATTTGAGGTTAGAAAATCAATCTGAAACTACTAAACTATATTTTATTTCGTATTTGAGGCTAGGAAATCGGATAAACGATATTTAAACATATTTCATATTTGAGATCAGTAAATTGGACAGGTTTAAATTTTTAGTTTTACTAAACAATGTTTAATGTGTGACGTATTTAACGTTAAGAAATTGGAACAAAACTACTAAACAGTGTTTAACATATTATTCTGTATTTGAGGTTAGAAAATCAGTCAGAAACTAATAAACTATATTTTATTTCGTATTTGAAGTTAGGAACTTGGATAGAACCTACTAAATGATATTTAAACATATTTCATACTTGGGATCAGTAAATTGTACTAGTTCTTCAGTTTTACTAAATGGTGTTTAACATATTTTGTATTTAAGGTTAGAAAATCAGTCAGAAACTACTAAACTATATTTTATTTCGTATTTGAAGTTAGGAAATCGGACAGAACCTACTAACGATATTTAAACATACTTCAAACTTGGGATCAGTAAATTAGACAGGTTTTTTTTCAGTTTTACTAAACGATATTTAACATATTTTGTATTTGAGGTTAAAAAATCAAACTGAAACTACTAAACTATATTTTATTTCAGTTTTGAGGTTAGGAAATCGCCTAGAACCTACTAAACAATAGTAAAACATATTTCAGATTTGAGATCAGGAAATTAGACAGGTTTCTTTAGTTTTAATAAACAATGTTTAACATATTTTGTATTTGAGGTTAGAAAATCAGTCTATATTTTATTTCATATTTGAGGCTAGGAAATCGGATAGAACCTACTAAACAATTAGTTTCTACACGATGATTAATGTCAGCCATATTTAACGTTAAGAAATTGGAACAAAACTACTAAACGATGTTTAACATATTATTCTGTGTTTGAGGTTAGAAAATCAGATAGAAACTACTAAACGATATTTAAACATAAGGCAAATGTTCTATCTAGATGTATCTCTTTGTCTTTCCATCGGTTACAATTAGAAAAAAACAAAACACGCCTAGAGCATCCAGATGTTAATACCGAATTTCATATTTGAGGTTAGAAAATTTTACACAAACTACTAAATATTTTATTTCATATTTAAGGAAATAGGACTACTAAACCATATTCAAACATATTTCATATTTGAGAGACAAATTACTAAACGATATTTAATGTTTCTCGTATTTGAGGTTAGAAAATCAGACAAAAACTACTAAATGATATTTTAACATATTTCGTACTTGAGGTTAGCAAATTAGACATAAATTACTGAACAATAATTAGTGTGTTTCGTAATTGAAGTTAGAAAGTCAGGCAAACATTAAACGATATTTTATTTCATAATTAAGGTTAGGAAATCGGTGTTTAGATTATTTTGTTTAAATAATTAATGGAAATACAGTCCACATCAAATTAGTTTCTTTAACTTTGAATTATTTATACAATTGAACAGAAATTACGTAACGATATTTAATGTAGTTCATAATTGAGGTTAGAAAGTTAGACAGAAACTACTAAATGATATTTAACGTACTTCATATTATAGATTAGGAAATCGTATAAATCTTGGATAATCACTCCTATTAGATATTATTTGTTATTGCCCATATTTTTTGGATGGCGATTCTCGTAAGGATTTGCGCAGAAGAGGGGGTGGTATTATTATTTAACTAAACTCACATCCAATATAAATTTTACACAGTCCCAACAAAGACGGCTGTTATATTTTTAATATTTTATTATATACATGTTTTAACAATAATTTGTTACATACATACAAAAAATATTCAGACAAAAAAAAATAAAAACAAAAGAAAAGAAAAAAAAAAAAATATTCATGACATTTTAATTTAGCAAACAATTTGAAACGATAGGTACCTCGATTTTATCCAATTCCTCTACATAAAGCCGCTTAAGTGAAAAAATATCTAATACAAAAAAAAAGAAGTGAAAAAATTGGAGAATACATATTCGATCCAACTAAAAATATTTAAGAACAGAATATATCTTAACGTAATTATGTATTTTTTTGGTTTGGTTAGGCTTTTTAACAGAACAGGCCCGAAGACAGTCCGAGTCAAAAAAACCTTCATTATTCCTACTTTCACCATCTTAAATTTTTTTTGGGCATAGGCAACAAACACAAAATCCTTAGGCCAGTTCTGCTCTTTAATAACAAAATAATGAAGTTCCTAACGGTTTAAAACCACACAAGAGAACCAATATTTAAAACTAACAAAATTTAATAAACATACGAAACCTGATAAGATTCACGAACTCATCGCTTCGTGAGTAATTGAAGAATATTGTACTAATCGGAAAAAAATTACTGTCAAAACATTGAAACCTCTTTTGTTGGTGATGTGTAACCGAATATCAGAAGAAGTCATTATGGAGAGCATTAAAAGCTTCAAATTGTTTTGGAAGCTGGATTTAAGCGACTTTTAAGTCGTACACGAACCACATCAGATTTCGTAAGATTAGTCCTATATATGAGATTGCGAGAAAAGTTCAGAATTAATCAGCTTTGATAATGACGCAACAAGAGATAATAAGTTTTTTAAATTTCCATAACTGAAAAGCGATGTAATAGATAAAGCAAACCAAAAATATTAGAAAACAAACAAAAAGTACGACTTAAATCCAAACATGAAACCAAAACCGTCATATCTGAACTTCCCGCACGCTTTAACAAACAAATTTTCAACAAACACAGACTAAAAATTATAGCCATCTTTTATATAACTACAGCATTACACCTCGTATATTAGGGCATATATCTTCAACTTTTTTTACTCCACAAACACAACTAACATTCAGAATTAATAATATCATTTGGGTACGTACACGTCCTCCAGGTAACCGATTTTTTTCCACAATATATAACTTGTCATTTGCAAGTGATATAAAAATAGTTTTTATTCATTTTTCGTTCATTAGTACGCCAGTTACGATGACAGGTTTCCTTTAAACAACTGGAAAACAAACTGCGGTAACAAAAACTGGTGCGTTTGGACGCGTCAAAAGCATTTTCGTAGAAGTAAAACTGGAAATTAAGGCACTCCTAAATAGGCCCTAATTTCAAAACGAGGATATTTTATTTGAATTTATAGAACTTTTCATTGGATTTCAGTTTTTAGTACTGCTTCTCCAAGCTTTCAGGGATTAACGATGTGTTATGCTAAAGATTTAAAAGACAATGCAAAAGGAATTGTGTAAAAATTACATTACATTTAATTGTACACACTCACATTTAGGATCAGACAGAAAAATTTAAATGTTGAAATGCGAATCAGACATAACCTACAAAGTTTGTTTGTTTGTTTGTCTTAACTGTCAATAGTACACAATGCCTACTGGTGCAAAGCATTACTTTGTACCTACTGGAAAGAGACCTACTAATCTGTAGGTACTATGAAAATAGGTCGGTGTCTCCCTGGGCGAAAAAAACTTTTTTTACTGATGAAACAACTTAGATCTTAGCTGTTCTTTATATCGCGGGTGTAATTCAATGCTGGACGCAGCTGTAGTTCGCAGAGTAGTTGTATCTCACAAATGTTAAAATGTTTTGTTAAAATTCGTCCACTAATTGACTAACCCTTGACTTAATACACATTTAACCTACGAGAATGCTTTTAACGCTCAATTTTATTTGTAATAATAAACAGAAAACATTTTTAATTTGTGGCTGCTTTATTGTCAATAAACCTATTTCTAATATGAATCAATGTAATAATATCGATAAAATTAGGTGCGCTCTTGTTTATACTTCTATAGTAGACGTAGCTATTTTAGTTCATATCTTTCAATTTGTATTTTGATTATGTGAAAATATTGTATTAAAGGGTGTAACGGCACAATAGTAACTTGGCTGGGATGTTCCAAATTTCATTTCCTTTTTCACAAACCGAAAAAACTGAATGATAATCTTTTTATATCCTAAAAATACACATTTCACATCATTGCTATTGCTGGAAATTAACTTAAAACCTCTGTATGAGCCGCCATTAGTGATTTTAATTGTAGAAAATGCTATTGGAATTTGGAACCTACAAAACTCTACAGTAGTTCAAATGTACGATAGGTCTCTATAACGGAACAATCTGCAACAAAATTTGAAACATCCCTCATCGCTAGAAATTATTATAGGATCATCATATACAGCTAAACTATTTTACAGCATCAAGTACGTGTATCACAGACACACTTTCTAAAGCACCTTTTTCCGAAGATGCCGTTGCGGATCTTTTTCCTGTTTTTTTTTTCAAATATCCCATAAGAATTTCCACTAGTGATCGTGTGCGATCTACCGCAACATAGCTACCTACAAATAAAAATCTCTCAATCATAAACATTCGTCTTTGTTAGGTTCATCCTCGGACTCCTCGACTTGCTCCTTCAACAGAGGGCTTCCGTCCGTTATTTTGGTTTTGCTGCCCCTCTGACTGCCCTTGTGGTGGTGGATGGGGAAATTTGGCGCGAAATTGCCGCAGGGTGTACAAGGAGCCGAACGCGACAGCCAGCTCCTCGGAAATACTGAAAATAGTATCAATTGAAACAGGGTGAATTGTGACGAAATGGCAATTACAACCAACATTTTCATGGGTGCATTAGTTGTGTTATGTTGGAAGTTATAACTTCCCTATTTAATAAAACAATATTTCAAAACAAAGCATTATTAGATACTTTCTACGGGTTGTTACAATTACGCTGTGACTTGTTACAATTACGCTGCGACTTGTTACAATTACGCTGTGACTTGTTACAATCACGCTGCGACTTGTTACAATTACGCTGTGACTTGTTACAATTAACACTAGCTTGATGTTGATGTCAATTGTAACAAAATGTATTTTTTTAGAAAAATCATGTATTTAACTCAAAATTAAATTGAGACTGACAAAATTCTAATACGACTACTCACCGCTTGGTATATTTTTCGACCTAGTCGCTGCGTTCGAGTCGTACAAGGGCATGTAAAGGGTTTTAGACTTGACCTTGTGGAAGTAACCCCTGTTATTCTTGGGTTCCATCTGCTGCTGAACCGTCGGAACGGGACTTTTATGTTGAGGGAGTTGTTGTATCTTGTCCAAGAGTTCCCTCATCTCCACCGTAGGACTGGTGGCCCTTGGCGGAGAGTCGGGCGATCCCAAGTTGGCCAAACTGCTGATATCCGAGCCGATGCTGTTGGTAACGCTATACTGCAACTCCTGAAGGTGCGGGCTGGACTGTATCGGGTTTTCCAGGTGGATCACGCTGCTGGGCATGCACACCGACAGGTTGAGGAGGTCGGAGAAGTTGTGCTCTTCGTCTTGGCTTTCGGAATCGTCTTTCGATAGCTTGTTCTTGGTTATCCTTCTATTTACTCTACACATGTCGGCCGCTGAAGCATCACAGTTATTTTGGCTTTTGCTTTCTACCGCTACTCTACCTGGAAACGGAACTGGAGTATAATCGGGAGGTGAGCGATTGTAGACGTACCTGTTCTTGAGTTTTCTACGTCATTTGGCACCACGGGACTAACACTATTTACAAGATTCGTTGTGTTCTGGCCGAAACACGGATTGTCCCTGATCGAAACCACTTGGTGTTGCCGCGGGGGGGCTGGCAACTGGTGCGCTGGTGTCGAAGGAGGCAGCAAGGGCATACTAAGCTGCGTGTGTGCGCTTGGGCTGGTATGCAACACCTGAAAGAATAAGAAAATCGTTTCCCATTTTCAATTACTGCCAATAAATGTCGAGGATATTTTTCCCTCTACACTCTATAAAGGTGCAACTTTAAGTGGGGGGGGGGCAGTTTTTTCGGGTACCAGTACGTAATCCGTAGTAATAACTAAGCTGACTTTTTTTAATCAAATAAATGGTCTAGTTATTTGTTTTTTTAAACTGTACTTAAACTCTTGTCTACGCCGCTACTGGACAGCTCATGAACTCGGTTTTAAACCAATTATATGAAACTAACGGAATAGTAGAAAGCAAAACTGCAACAGAAAATAATTTCCTAAAAGCACACTGCTTCGATATGACCTTCAGAGAAGTAATTTTTGCCGTTTTATAGATTGTGCATAACAAAAACTTAATAAAACTTGAAAGCACTGTGTTGAGTTTATAGAATGATCTGAGCGTCTGTGGAAAAAAGTCGAGACCTAGGAGTTTTTTGACAGAAAACAATCCTGATGTGTATTTTTAAAGATCAAAGGTAGCCTCCGAATAGAAGTGACCCCCAGTCAAAATTACACCTTGTATTCGCTGTCGGTTGGTGGTTTGTTTCTTTAATTTTTACCTGGTGGTACTCAGTACTAGAATTGTTCGAGGCCGAGCGAGGTAGACGTCTGTTTTCAGCCTTCGCCGTCGGCTGGATGGCCGGCAACTGACTGTCCGTTGTGATCTCTTCTAAACTACCCATATGCGAATAGGGGGGAGGGATAATGTTGTTAGCCTGGTAATTATTCAGCAATTAGTAACTGAACGGTTGGCTAGTGATACTAATAAACAGGAAAGCTCAAATTGGTCCTTCGGGACCAAAAAGTATGAACAAGATAAAGAATGAAGAGCAAATATGGAAAGCTTTTGAAGATAAGACACTGCTTTAAAGCTTTTTTAATCTTAGAAGGCAGTAAAACTCTTCTTTGTTGGTGTAAAATGTAAAAACAGTTGATTTAAATATTTTAAAACTTACATTTAATATTGGATTTGAAATTTCCGCTTAGTGACGTCACATTGCATACTTTCAGTTTTTTTAGGACTTAAATGAGGTCAAAATGAAAAAAGAAATCAATATATTTAACCCATTTTCATTTTCGAGTGTTTATTTTAAAAATTGCATTTGGCGATGGATTTGAGATTTCCGCTTAGTGACGTCACAACGCAATTTTAAGTTTTTTAAATACTTAAATGGGGTCAAAATGAGAAAAAGAAAAAATCCAATATTTTTTTATTACTTATTTTAATTTTCACTAGACTAATATCAGAATATGCGCAACCCGTGACAGTTAAGAAACAACTAAATTTAACGCGAGCAATACCTGGTGTCGAAACAAATAACAGCCAACGAATCATTCAAACAGTATTATTAGCGGCATTCAAACACCGGTGTGTCATTAAAAATAAATGTCCGAGTTAAGTAAACATCCAGTACAAATAAATTCAAATTTCAAGATACTTTCAAACGGCTTTCCAATTTGCTTGGCTTTTGCCTCAAATAAAAAAAGCATCATTAAGTCTTATTGTAGTTCAAGTTACCTCATTAGTAGCGTTGCATAAAAAGCTTGAACTTAGAGAGTCTATTGTGCTTGTGGCAGATAATGATCCTGAAAATATAAATTCTCTTAAGGGAAACCTACAATAAGCATCGTTATATAATATATGTATGTATGAAATATTCATGCGTATGGGTACGAGAAAACATTCAGTTTCCAGTTACAAATTCAGACATTGGAGTTTATTTCGAGTGGTATCTACTGCAATATTTAGGTATTGATTATATTGAAAGAACGAACATTTATTTCTAGAACAGTTGTTCGTTTAGCACTGCTACAAAATTAATTGATTATAGTTCAGGCAAAAATGGAAAAAATGAGCGAACTTTTTCACTCTGAAATTTTTTTATAAGTATTTTTTATAAAAAAAGTGTAGCAACATACAGCGTTTTGAGATATAGACATATACATATACACCGGGTGGGGCATTCAACTTAGAACAAAATAATATCTCAGTTAGACTCGATTTTTTCGAAGAAAGTTTCAGACAAAAATTGTAGCGCACCGAGGGGGCCATTGAAAGATCCATATTACGACTTCCTGTCTAGACCGGAATTGGTGTTTTTGACCGGAAGTATTTTTTTTAAATGGAAACACCCATTTTTTACCACGGATTTCGATTGAAATTGGCTTAAATCGAAAAAATAATAAAAACAAAAATTTTTCGAAACAATCGAGTCCAACCGAGATATTATTTTGTCTCAAGATAAATGCCCCACTCGGTATATAATTTTTCACGTCTTTTGTCCAAAAACTGCCAATACCTCAATGAAGATGTATTTTTTCGAAAAAAAGTTTCAAATAAATGTTGTTCAAAATGAAATTTCCTACAAAATTTTTTGGATTTTCCCAATATTTTTTAAATGAACTACAGATTATGTGAGAATCTAAAATAATAATTTTAGAGCCAAAATAATGGCCCATTCATATTTAAATAACAAAAGGGGAAAGAAAATTGCGGAAAATTCTTGGAAAATCTTATATGTATATAGTTTGCCGAGGTTTCAATATTATTCTCCAGAGAAAAATCTGTTTTCTTTGAAATTTGCAATACATTAATGAAACTAAAAATTTTAAATTTGCTGACAATAGGAAAGGAATTTTCTGGAGATGCAAACGTATAATAAAAAAAATTATATCAATAGGTATATATTTTTTTATTTATTTGTAATTGAAAAACAATTTTTTATGAACTTCCATATTTAGATTTCTTATGTAAAACTGCTTAATCGCTGTCGCAAAAAAAAATTCGAAGAAAACAGATTTTTCTGGAAAATATTATTAAAATATAAGATTTTCCAAGAATTTTCCGCAATTTTTTTTTCTCTAATACACTTTTGTTATTTAAAAATGAATTGATCATTATTTGGCTCCAAAACATTAATTTTCACATAATCTGTGCATTCAAAATATTTAGTTTTGAACAACCTTTATTTGAAACTTTTTTTCGGAAAAATCTTCACCGAGATATCGGCAGTTTTTGGACAAAAAAACGCTGTATGTTGCTTATCCGTCCGTCTTTTTATGTCTAACTTTCCTGAACTATAAATTGAGTTGAGAATTAAACCGACCGAGAAATAAAAAATGCACGTTGATAGTTTTTTAATGATTATAATTTTTTGAAGCATATATCTCCAAAGTTTTTTTAATAAGTTTTGAATCACCTTGCATATAATGTGTTAGAAGTTTGACTGTCATTGACAGATTAAGCATAAATGAAGAAAAACGTTGTCCACTACACGAGCGAAACATTTTTAAAATGCGTCGAATTGTAATAATATCGGAGAATTTTACCACAACTTGGCAACAGTGCAAGTCAGATCACTTAATTCTAGGACAGCTGACTAGCGCCGCATGCTACACTTTTTTTATAATAGTTACCGAAAAAAACAAACTTCTTCAATTATGCTGTCATAGCCGCCTACTTAACATTTCTTAGTTGCAATCGTGCGAATGATAATGAATTTAATTTTTTTGTTGATAAGCGGTTAGTTATTTAAAGCAAAAAAGTAAGAGAGGTAGAACTTTTAAAATAAACCAGGCTATCTGATAAGTATTTTTGAATATTCAATTTTTGTCTAACAAAAAAGTTGTAGCAAAAAATAAATTATGAGGATGCTTATTTCAACCCCCTCCAAGGGGCAGAAATTTTCGAAAAATTATTGAGAAGTTACACATGCATTAGTACAAAATTTGTGTAAAATTTGACTATTATCTTTTCTGGTTTTCAAAATTGCAGCTGCTATTCCATAGGCGTAGCTACGGTGGGGCAGACTGGGGCGCTTGTCCCTGGTTCATTTAATGCAAAAAAAAATACAAAGAAAACAATTGTTGCGAGGGTAAAAATGAATTATTTAAAATCTTCGAAATGACGACTACATTTAAAAAATAAAAAATAATAACAAACAAAAAATTTTAAATTTAATTTAAGATAAAATAACTAATTTATCAAATTTGGGAAACATAATAATTTTAACTATGTGCATTTTTTGTCACGTCCCTGGACATAAATATAAATTACTTTGTATTAAATTATTTTTTTATTTATTTTTATTAATTATTTCAAAGTTCAAAAAGTTTTAAAGATATTGACTCGAAATTTGAAAAATACTTTGAAGGGATGATTGTGCATTTTTTAGGGTGATCCGAATATTTCTACTTGCATCAGTGGCGTTCATGCGAGAATGCCACAACTTTAATTTTAAAAAAATTGTATGCCAGACTTTTTGCCGTTTTGATATTTTTTTAGAAATCCGTCATCAATTCTGAATCAAATTGGTTTCTTCAATTTTTTTTCGTAGGATGAACCGTTTTTGAGGAAAAAAATAAAACATTTTATTGTAGGTTTTGTTAATTTCATCGATATTTTAAAAACTCGGAAACGAAGCATACACATTTGGACCTACGCTTATAGAAACTTTTTTTCACAAAATAACTTCGGCAACCACCCCCGAAAATATTTCGCACTTATTTACAAACACCCTGTATATTTCTTTAAAATTATATTAAAAAAATATTTTTTTCCATTTAAATATCATCGTCAGTCGTTTTTTTTTAATTGATTCATATCTCCCGACTCGTCTATTTCTTTCAATTATTTTTTAAATTTGAAATTCTTTAAGGTTTCAATTAAAATAAAACTTTAAAAAATTAATTTTTTAACGTTTTCAAATGTTTAAATAAAACAAATTTTTTAGAAGTAGTTTATATTATGTATTTTTGTTTTGCCTTCCCCTGGAAAAAATTCTGGGTACGCTCCTGGGTCACTTTTATGCAAAACGTGTTCTTTTTAGTTGTAGATTCACTAGTACCATTTGTGCTACTCCATTTGAAAACACCCTGTATGTCACAAATGTCATCTTAAATGACCATGAGAAAAATTTCCGGATATTTTTTGCACCTTGATAATTTTATTCTCGAAAACGGTGTTTCCCCCGATTTATTTTTTGTTTATGCTGTTGCCTATTAAAATTATGCCAGTCAAACCTCCAACACGCCGCGTTGGCACGTGTAATCGAGATCAGCGTCGTCCAGAGAGACGCCGCCCGAGGTAGGTACTTACCGACAGGCCTAACAATGAAATTTCTAAAATACTGCACCATCAGGTATCCCGTGGAGCCGTTGTTACTTTTTACCGGTTCGGCATTGTAGCTAATTACCAGCGGATATAGGTCGGGCTTCGAGGTCACCTGAAATTCAATTCAGACGAAATTAGACTTTAAATGGGCCCTCTTATAATACATTTTATTCCTTTCAAAGGGAAGCCTCGCGAGTCTGACGTCCTTTCAAATGGATATTTTTAAAAGGACTTTGTCGACGCGGACCTTGTGAAGGCAGCAAATATAAATGTATATGTTATATGTTATCCGACGCGTATTGATTTTCCATACTTTTAAGTGAACGCATAGAAAATGCCTTCGCTGGTTCAAGTACGAGACATTTTCTATACGAACCGGATGTTCAGAATCAATACTGTTTCCAAAAAAATGTTTCGATACAAAAACTAAAAAAATAAATATACAGGTTCGGAAAGTCCCCATGGTACATCGGCCGTTACGTGAGAGCGATAAAGTAAGTCATAGAAATCCGTGCGATAGACAAGGATGGTAACATTGAAGACGTTTCATAATCTGAATAGTCACTCCCACTTCTAACACGAAACGGGCCGTGACTATTCAGATTATGAAACGTCTTCACTATAGCCATCCTTGTCTATCGCACGGATTTCTTTACCTTGTCGCTCTCATGTAAAGGCAGCTGGACCATGTGGATTTTCCAACCCTGTAGATGACTTTTTAATAGAAAATCGCTGGCTACGTAAACCAGCAGATTTATTCCGTGGTCGGAACTCTGATCTCACTCAGCAGTTTCCGGTGACCTTGGATGAAGAAGGGCCGCAATAACAATTTTTTACTTGTTCAAGAAAACTCATTAAAATAGATTGTGATAAACATACCTCTGAATATGGGGGAGGCGCTTGATGAAAGCTGTTACACCGGCTGTACTGGGGAGGTGCATAGCACGACCCATTAGAATCGGGTTCGGAGGCCCTCTCATCTCGTCCGGAATCTCTGCAGCAAAGATTCCCCTGGGTGTGTTTCCTCCACAGGGAACAGGCACATAAAATTCCGGCCACTGTTGCCGTCACAGCTAGCCAGAAGTACCTTGACACAGAAGAATCGATTTTTTTCGTTTGAAATCAGTTTTAGTAGCTAAATATAAATGTTTTATACAGGGTGTCCCGAAATTAATGGGACACAGAGCAAGGGTAGATTCCTTACATCGAAATAATGCGATTAAGCCAAAATTACCTTGGTCCATTTGTGGCTAATAAAAAAGATACAGGGCGTTAAAGTTGAAATTTTGAATTCGAAATTCTTAAAATTCTTAGAAAGTTTTCAAAGGATTCATTTGAAAATTTGAATTAGGGGGTTTTCTGGGACGACAAAAACGAATCCGTACGAAATGTACTCTTGGTTGATAAACACTGGTTATAACTTTTTTATGTGTGTGTACGAAAGATTTAATAAAAAAATATTGTTCTCCTATCTATTTTTCACAAATAAGGGATACTTGTTTTATGTCGATAAATTTAACCGTTTTCAATTTATTTCTTGTTTTTCTATTGGATGCAATAAAATAAATATCCTCCTCTTATCCTGGAGTAACAGTTGTTGGACGGCCAGCATCTCGTCTTTTAGGACGAAACGATCCAGTATTTCCTAACCGGTCATGAAGATTTTTAAACAATTTGTGATTTGGTTGTAATCTATTTGGGTAACTTTCTAAATACCTGCGACACGCACGACGTCCATTAAAATTTTGTTTTGCATAAATACATACCATATCTCGCATTTCTTCATTAGAAAATAAATTATGGCGAGGCATATTTCACGCGATATTATTAATTGTAAACAAAAACTGAAAGGAATACACTATTTAACATAAATTACTTGTCAATCAGCTAATTGTCAATAGTACAATTTGTTTTCAAATAACCAAAGCTTACTGTGACAGTTTTACGTAAGTAACTACAAACTTTTATTTTATTTTATTTTATTGCATCCGATAGAAAAACAAGAAATAAATCGAAAACGGTTAAATTTATCGACATAAAACAAGTATCCCTTATTTGTGAAAAATAGATAGGAGAACAATATTTTTCTATTGAAACTTTCCTACATACACTGATAAAAAAGTTATAACCAGTTTTTATCAACCAAGAGTACATTTCGTAGCGCCCTCTAGCGTCTACAGCAAAATTAAGTACGGATTCGTTTTTCTCGTCCCAGAAAACCCCCTAATCCAAATTTTCAAAAGAATCCTTAGAAAACTTTTGAAAGAATTTTGAGAATTTCGAATTCAAAATTTGAACTTTAACGCCTTGTAACATTTTTATTAGCCACAAATGGACCAAGGTAAGTTTAGCTTAATCGCATTATTTCGATGTAAGGAATCTACCCTTGCTCTGTGTCCCATTAATTTCGGGACACCCTGTATATAACAGCACCACAACAAGCGTTAACAAATGATTCCTATTTTCAACTTAAAAAAAAACAATTTTTAAAGACAAAAATATATGCAGAAGCTTTATTTCTAGGCTTCATCTATGACGAAGATTTTGTCGATAAAATTATTGCTATTTGCTGCATACTCCTACACTCGGACGCGATATTGATACAGCAATGGTTTGTTTAAGTATAGTATGTAGGTACTATTGTTTCACAAACATACTAATTTGATTGGCAAGTCTTCTTCTTATTATACCGAAAACTATCGTTAACAATTTCTACTCTCTGCTCTTCTACCTACATAAGAATTTACTGATGGTCTATTTAGTCATGTTACGACGTCACACCACTCGTTAGCGACTAGTCCACATACTTAACTGGGTACCACATCACATACATCACATGATATCTCTAGCAATGCAAGCAGACAAAAACAAACGAATTTAAACTATGTATTTTATTTAAGCGATTTCTTAGAACTGCATGATAATAATTTCGGAAATTCTTTTGACCCTTTAATTTTTTGCATTAGTTTATAATAATTGTAGTCCCTAGTGTATGAAGAGAATAAACGCCAATATGCAAACTGTTCAGTATGGGAGAAATAAGTCGTCAGAGGAACAGTAAAAACAGGAAACGTTTTGTTTATTTTGATCTATACGTGAAAACAGATTGTTGTGCTACTTACCAGTGGCCTAAAAATAGGGGGTTGAACACCGACCCTGTCTGAAGGTTGTTGGGAGATGATCCTTTATGCACGGTCGAGAACAGAAAACAGCAACCTTGTTTACAACACTCTTTAGGGGGTGAGCAGCTCCACTGGCCCCCATCACATTTATTTTCCACTAATTGCTAAAAAAATGGTTCAGTATTGTTGTATCATGAGCACCCACAAATAGTCCAGTCACTGACGTGAAATTTGAACTGTAGCTAGGGAATAGCCCAAGAAACAAAAACAGTGCTGATGTGTGCTTTTACCCTAGGGGTGGTAGCCATCCCTTCTGGAGGGTGGGAATTTTTTTTATTAAAAATAACCTCGCGATTTGATAGAGGGACGAATTCTAAGCAAAAAATATTCTATAAGAATTTTTTGTACAGTCAATACTTTTTGAGTTATTTGCGCCTAACCATGCGTTTCGCGAATATCTCGAAAACTACAAGTTTATCAAAAAAATGATCATAAGTAAAAATGAAGGTAATTAAACAGCAAAGAGATTGCTTTTTTATTTTTGTAGGTTGTAGGTGGTATAGAACCCGAGTTATGACTCCCAGAAGTTGAAGTCAATTTCGAAGATAGCAATAATCGAACGTTCAACGTCCTGTAGCGGAAAAATTAAAGGTTTTTCGAGGAAAACTTATATAACACCTATTAAAGTTCTTGAAAAGACCTTTAAATTGAGTGGTGGTAGAAGTCGTTAGCATGAAAACTAATGAAGTTACAATCAAAATAAAATGATTGTCTTGATTTTTAAGAAAAAAAATCGGTATTAAAATTATGACAATGGAAAATAAAAAATTAAACGTATTCCTTCTGCAATTTACTTTATTTATGTATTAACAGTAGATTCTGGGAATTTGAACGATTTTAGAAGCCTTTAAATTTTTTAAAAAATCACCTTTTTTCAAAATATTTCAAAAACTAACGAAGTTATAAAAAAAATGATAGAATAAGAAATTGTAGGTTTTTTCTTACTGAACAATTATGACCGTTAAAAGCTAAAAACTAAGCTCCAAGACTGCCTTTTCTGAGCCCTTTTAGCTTACAAATCTAAAAAACAAAGGGCTCAAAAAAACTGCAAATCACAGAACTGAAAGTGCTTTAAATTCCGTAAAAAATGGTTTTTTGAGTAAATTTATAACTTTAAAATTACAAAAGTTATGGTAAAAAAATTAATCACATTTTTTCGGTAAAACTTTCGGTGCGGGAAAATTTCCATCATCTTTGTGTATTTTGGAGCACCTGTCAACTGATTTGAGTAAGTATTTTAATAATATACATACACACACGTATTCATTTATAACGTATATAAAATTTAATTTTTTTTATTTGATATGAATTTAATAAAAAAAATATTAAGAATAAAGAAAAGAATATTTTAAACTGTTAAAAACTTTTTTTTCTATTTTTTTGGCCATAGAAGGTTAGTTTTTAAGGATTTTTAAGTGCTGAAAAGTAATTAAATTTCATAAATTATATTAAAAAACATGAACGGAACTTTATCCAACATATTTGACCATGAACTGAATCTTTAAAATACCTAAATCTTCGATTTTCGCATTTTTTTCGTACAAGGGTACTTTTCACCCCCAAATAGAAAAAAGCACACATCTAGACAATGTAACTTTTGAAGTGGGGGATCAGATGAGCTTGTATGCAAATTTTCAGGAAAATTCATGCTATCCGAAAAAAATGGAGCTTTTACTTTGTTTTCGCCTTCAGTGACTGGACTAAAAGATGTATGCTTCTGGAGAAGCTATAGGCCAATTTTAACTTCTTAAACATTAATTTATTGCAACAACGAAAACTTTGTTTATATCAGTACGGAAAATGTCTTAATATAAACCACAAAGTCAACAGATACGTTGAATAGTAATTGCAACATTTCGTTTCGCGTAATATTAAATATAGTCCAGGCGATAGAGCATTCGATGCGTTTGTATTTAAAGTCATCTATTTTGTTATAACTTTATAGAAAATCGTAAAATAAACAAAAAATAAAGAATGGCATTTTTATTTAGGGCATACTTTCAATGCTACATGGAAAAATATGTCGAAATACGGGTAATTTTTCGTTCTTTTTGTAAGTTTGTTGTTTCCCTAAATTTAGCAATGGTTTGTTGGAATAGGCAATCTCAGATTCTTATTCTACAAAACATTTGGGATTTTTCTGTACAACAAAATAACGAGCGTTCAAATAAAAACGTGGTCGAAGTTGGCTCTGACACATTGGACGTAGGGAGTAGCTTATAGCGACCAACTTAACCTCATTTCTCAACGAGCTGTATAGCAGCTGTCAGTTTCAATAACGTTAATGACTATATAACTTTATTTTAAAGAATAATCGTGATAACAATAACAAACAATTAAAGGAGCTGCGGAAAGTGTCCCCCTCCTTGTTATAACAATAAATTAAAGCAGCTGCTGAAAGTGTCCCCCTCCTTGTTCCAAGCACTTTTCACACCTGTTCCTCAAAGAATTAAAGACATTTTCTAAGATGCTCGGGGTATTGTTAATTTCACGAATCTTGTCTATAAGTCGAGCCTGCAGATGGTTTAAATCAGGAATAGGCAGTTCAAAAATAGTGTTTTTAAGGTAAGGCCACAAAAAGAAATCACACGGCGTAATATCACATGACCTCGGTGGAAATTCATGTTCAGCATTGAGACTTATTAGTCGATTTTGGAAAACTTCCCTCAACATATTCATCGTCTCGCCTGCCGTATGTGCCCTTGCGCCATCTTGTTGAAAGTAAAAGTTTGTAATTTCGTTTTCTTCCAGCTGGTTAACAAAAGGAGCGATAATTTCTTCTCTATACCTTTGCGCAGTAAGAGTACCATTAAAAAAAATAGGTCCATAAATCCTCCTTCGATTGAGAGCACACCAAACTCCAATTTTTTGAGCGTGTAGAGGGCCCTCGACAAAAAAGTTATCTGGTTTTTCAGAAGACCACATTCTCATATTCTGTGAGTTTACGTAACCACTTAAATGAAACCAGGCTTCATCAGAAAAAAAGGTGATATTATGAAGTTCACCGTAGTTGTTTAAAAACCATTCACAAAATACAGCCCGTCGCGGAAAATCAACTTCATGAAGTTCTTGCTGACAAGTTAAACGATAGGAGAACAAACGCAAATCTTTTTTTAACACTGTGTGGCAGGTACCGACTGATACTCCCACCATTTGTGATAAAACACGTACAGAAGTTCTTGGCGCATTTTCCATTATTTGTTGGACATTTTCTTTTAATTCTTCAGTCCGCTTTTTAGGTCGGCCGCTTCCTTCTTTTCTTGTTACACTGCCCGTTTCACGAAAAACATTAACACAACGCTGAACTGCACTTTGAAAAATTTTGTACTCAACAACGCCGGGAAATTGATTTTGAAATTCTATGAAACATTCCTCAATAGAATACTTCCATATTCCATCAATCTTGCGTCCATTTCTAAAGTAGGACTCTATGATAAACACTTTTTGTTCTTGAGAAAACACCATTTTAAACGCTTTTTAAAACGAAAATATTCAAATTGATAGCGGCGATATAGCGCTTTGACAGATGACGTTTAAGTTCATTTGCTATACGCTACGCCCTACGTCCAAATTTTCAGAACCAACTTGACCACGTTTTTATTTGAACGCTCGTTATGATTTCAAACACAAACGCCAAAGCCTACTTTTACTGCTCTGCGGCCTAGACTAATAGAACGTTTAGAAAATTAAGCGTTTCAACATTTTCAGTATCAATCCAAGTATTTGTATAAAAGAAAATGATCCAAGAGGCCTGTAAATGTTTAAGTGCGGTTGTCGTTTGTCCATTCCATTTATCAAGAGGAGAAGAGAGAACGGAGCAATCTGATTAGTGATTCAATTACATTGTTTGCCGCCCCGGCTTGTAGGCTTTAAAAATGCAGCAGAAAAGGCTTTTAGGAAAAGAGAATAATAATGTAATGACCGTAATAAGTATCCACCTAATTAATCAAGTGAACGCATTTTCATTTTACATGCAGACCGACAAACAACGCATCTAGTTACTTACTAAAATTACTGTTTGTAATTAAATTAGATTAGGTTTTAGTAAATAAATGTATTCCTTAAAATTAAATACTGCTACACTAGTTTAAGCACAACCGCAGAACACGTAGAGTAAGACAGCATCACCATTACTGTGCATGCACAGGGTGAGGTATAAAGCTGCATTATTATTGACGAAATTGGTGGTTTATTTTCCAAAATAGGTTTGGAAAGATTCACTAAGATTGTAACCACAATTTAATTGCTTGGAGTTATACAACTGTGATTAGCATTAATTAATAATATAATAAGTATAAAATACTCTGTATTTATTTGTAATATAAATATATTATCAGGCTTATAAAGAATTTAACGATCGATTTCCTTAAAAATGCATGGAGTCCTTGAAACTCTTCAGAGTCCGCGCTATCGCGATGAAATTGAAACGTGCATAAAAATACTATTGACCCAATTAGAGTTTCTCGGGCGTTAGCGGAAACGGAATGCACCACCGCTAGCGTGGTTGAAAATAAGTGAAAACTTTGGAAAACTTACGGTACTCATAAGTTCGGAACGGTTTGTAGAGTTGCCAATTGCGCAATAACATAAGAGTGACACATTGCACCGTATTCGGCGGACCTTCAGCTCATCGTTAGCGAGGAAGATTGGAAGACAGTTTGCTGAAACAGAGAATTTTCATGTAGTAAATTCAAATACGTACTTTTTAAAATAAAAAAGTAGTGCGCAAAATATTGTAATTTGAATATGCGCCTACTCTCGCTGTGTTGATTTCGCTTTTTTTGTTTTAAAATACAATTCGACATATTTTGACGGAATTTTTATGCACCTTGAAACTATTACGTATCTTAAAGCTGGATGTTTTTTGTGAGATTTTGTTTTAGCATGACCACAGACAAAACAGCGATCGCCCCAGACCGCTACTGGAATAGGCCAGCAGTTTTTAATTTCCGAATTGCCGATAGAGTACACCACCAGCAGAATTTTAGGAAGAATCAAATGCAGCGACCCGCATTCCTACGCGAATCTTAGCAACATATGAACAACACTTTGGCAATGTTGCCAGGCGAATTTATTTTATACAATTTTTTATCAATACCTGTTTTTTGCGTTACTGTATTCACTTAAATGTATGATGTAAGTATTGATAAAAATGTTTTAAAGAATCAACGAATATCTATGTAGTTTCATGTGATATTCTGCATCATAATTTCGTTAATTAGCTACTATTTTCATTTTTTGGTATTGAAATACTGCAGAAAATATATTTCCAAATAAACAAAATTCGTAATGATATTTTAAACAGCTTGTAATATAGGTAATCTTTTTCATATTTGATGATGATGATAAATTTATTTAATATACAAGGTACGTTATTAGTACGTCGCGGAATGTAGGTACAGTTTTCTTTTTGTATTTTGACATTCACTTATAGGTTTAATAATTAATGATAGAAAAAAACTTTAAATACAAATGTACGATTTTTCCTTTATTTCTTTTGACATTATCAAAATATGCCGGCGTAAAATATGTTTAAAGTAAAAAAATCATTAAAAAAATTAAAATTCATCCTTATCGAAATTGTTATTTGTTATTATAAAAAATTTACTAAACTAAATTTAAAAACAACATAAGAAGAATACCTAAAAATGAAATAACATTAAAATACCTACAATTTTTACAAATTTTCAACATGCAAGTAATTGTGATGATACAGTTGAAAATATGATTTAATTTACTATTTATTGCTTTAAAAACAAATTCAGAATTATCAAACATTTCGTCCCGTATTTTTTCTTTCAATACCTGTAAATTTTAGGGTCTTTAGTAATATATTTTGTTGCAGTGCCCCCACAAAAATATGTCTAAAAGACTGAGATCGGGGCTGTTTTCTGACCACCTAAGGTCTCTAATAATATTTTTTACAGTGTTCGTTGACAGGATTCGTCCTCCAAAATAAATTTGCCGATATTCCTGAAGAACTTTTGCACATTACTGTTATTTGAATAATACAGTTTATTATGTTTTATATTTCGTCATCAGAAATCGTCCATTTTAATTTTTTTAATTTTTTAAATTAAAATGGGTTATTCTGGTAATGATAAATAAACGGTTTTTGCTCGTAACTCGAAAATGGTTGGAAATATAAACAAATCTCCCCTTGGTTCTGAGTGGAGCACTCGATGGGTGAGGCAGAGCAGGGTGTCAAATATATGAAAGAAAAAAACAGAATTTGCTTGTATAATACCTCGGAAATTAATCGAAATATCAAAAAATCTCCCATGGTTCTGATTGTTGATCGTATTTTTGGGATATTCGGACTTATTTACAGGTTTCTTTTTCTGTCCGGTATATTTCAACAAAAAAAATAACAGATGGGTTTCCAAGTAATTTCACAGTGACTTTCAAACAAATTAGAAAATGACTTCTTAATTCAATTTGCTCTCTTTAAGCAGAAATAATGGGATCGCAACCAACTCGACTGGATAATTAAATGCAGCATTTTTTGCTAATGGAATTGTCGGCCTTAACACAAACCCATTAATTTGCATATTTTAATTATTAATTAATGACACAATAACAATAACAACGACTCTAACAGATTTCAAAATGAGAGCAGTCACCATTTGAAATGTGCCTATGCATCTCAACACTCTCACAGGATGTAAATAAAATACTTGGCCAAACTTTGACAGCGAATTCTACAATTTGACGATAATGTCCGGAAACATTTCGAGATACACAGGATATTTTCCAAGAAATTCGCATGTTTTTTAAATTGTAAGCTTTAAATGTATCTGCATACCGCAGTTTTTTTATCTGCAGGGGCGTGGTTTTGGGGGTTGACTTAGCAATTTTGAAATAATAATAACTGATACAAGCAATCATGAAAAAAATAAAATATTACCTACATGGCTTGTGTCCTCTGTGTTTGCAATTTGAAATAAACCAAGTATTTTCATGAATTCATGTTTAAAACTTCAAAATATGCTTTAAGATTTTTACACTGGTTACATGAAATTGCGAATAAGTAAACTACCGCCCCCCATAAAATTCGTTTCGGTCTCTTTATTACAGCCATTACACGACCCCTTACCGATAACGACACAAAGTTATCAACACTCACATTTTATGAAGTCGAAATGACAGAGCAAACATTTAGTCATTAGACCCAATTATAATATCAGGGAGTATAACAAACAAATTTATATTTCAGTAGAGAACACGCAAGACTACTGAAACGAACAGAATGGGAAGTATAAGTAGTTAATTTACTTGTTTTATTTAAACGGAAAAATATAAATATTAGATATGCAAAATCGACCACAGATCAAGCAATAACCTATTGCAAGTTGCAAGCGATATTTAGTTTAAACATCTGGATTTAAATAAAAAAATATTTATCTTTCCGCTACTGGAATTTAGTAGATCTCGAATAATGTCGAATAATTTACTTATACTTGTTCATAATAGACCTTTTTAGTAGTGACGTCACATACGCCAAATAATAGGCAACCCGATAGTGCACATTGTTATGAAGAATTTCTCAATATTTTTATCGATTTTCGACTTTATGTACTTTAGTGACAAAAAAATGTCTTCTCTGTTATGACCCTAAATGTCGCGATATTCTGGCAATATTAGAAATATTTAAGAAGTTTCAAACCCCAAGTGACAAACTAAAAGAATTATAGAATTTATATATTTAAATTTATACAACAATATTGACTTTTATAGTAATTAATAAATCAAAATTATATCAGGTTTTTTGACGCATGAATCAGTTCTACCAACGAATCAAAGCAAATAAATTCAAAAATGTCACCTTTCCACACATAATTGTAGTGATACAACAGCGGTACCGTTTTGACACATATTATATAAATATTAGTGTTTGTAAGTAACAAATCAGTAAAAACAATGCAAAACTAGTACGACGCCACACAATTATTTACATATTCCAATAACATAACCTCATTACTGATCTGAGGCTGGAAATCTGTTGGGTTGGTACTTCCGAACTTCACGAAGAAATTGACGAAAATTAGAACATGCTTTAATTCGTCAAGAACTTGAATAAATTCATGAAGTTATTTGACAGCGGATTTGGTGCATTACACTTGTCCAATTTCTTGATGAAACGACTTCATGAATTAATTGATCAATAAATTGTCAATGTAAAACAGCTATAACACTTGTCCAATTTCTTGTTGAAGCGACTTCATGAATTAATTGATCAATAAATTGTCAATGTAAAACAGCTATTAGGAATATTCTTTTATATTGTTTTTTTTCTAAGTTTTAAGCACACTAGTGTATTTATTTTACCAAACACGTGTTGGTTGATCTTAAATACTAATAAATCCTAAAAATAAATTCATTTGAAGTTGTTCATTTTCATAGTATCTATGTAAATAGTACACAAGGGTCAAATTCGGTCTGTACAATTTCAACAATGACAATTTGTAGCAGATTGGCTAAATATGTGACGTCACCCTAAAAGAGTATATTATTGCTGTACGCATACGTCATTTTGAAATAGGGTTGCCAGATCTCCTACTAAATGTAACCTTGAATATCCTTTTTTCTGGAAATCTATAAAATGTACAGAAACATTTAATATTTAACTATAACTTTTCCGGTAACATAAATTTTATTTAAAATGGCGCACATGTGCCCAAACCGACATTAATGTACAACAAAAGATGTAAAAAAAATCGTACAAATTCTGTGAAATATAATATGGACAGTGAAAACTTGAAGAAACTTTTAGTTACATCAAAGTATCTCAAAAAACGACAAAATACTTCAGAACTCTTTAGAAAACCTTCAAATATATGGAACTTTGAAATATGTTATTATTATTATTGGACTTTTCTCTGTTCAAGTCAAAAAAGTAAAAAAGATAAAAAAATCTTATTTTTCTTATTTTTTAATTGTTTATTACGATTTTTTGCATAAAGGGGCGATAAATCCGGTGATCGCGCAGGACACTCAATGCTGTCTCTTCTCCCAATCCAATTCCGTAGAAAACGTCGGTCCAAATACTGACGGACAATTAACGCATAATGCGGAAGAGCACCGTCCTGTTGAAAAATCAAATGATCTTCATCATACTCTGGAACATTTTCAATAATATCAGTCAAGGCAGGGTAAATAGCGTCTTCCAGTAATTACAAATACATTTGGCCAGTAAAATTACCAGGTAGATAAAAAGGACCCACCATCCGGTCACCGAAAATTCCAGCCCATACTTTTTATTTTTCCGGTTGCTGTGTATGCACCTCGTGGAAAACTCTTGGGTTTGAATCGAACCAATAGCGGCAATTGTGACGATTTACCGTCCCGTTCAAGAAAAAACTGCATTAATCAGTAAAACAGATGTTAAAAAGGAACTGTAGATCGTTCCCTGCTCGCTCACTCATTCTTTCGCAAAATTGCAAACGGCGGTCATAATCATCCTCATGAAGTTCTTGGACTAAATGTATTTTGTATGGATGGAATTTATTCTTCTTCAAAATGGTTTGTATGCTAGTTCGATTGATCCCAGACACAGATGCCAGCTGCCTCGTACTTAATGTAGGACTTGTCCCAAAACTGCAACTTCACTAGCTTCATTAACTATAGGTTTTTCAATTTCTCGTTTTTTATTGGCTATGTTCCCTGTTTCTTGAATTTTTTTTACTAACTCTAGAACATACTTCCTCCCGACATGTTAATCTTGATATTGTTCATTAAATAGCTGAGCTGTTCTATTCCCACATTTATTGTTCATAAAGTAAAGCGGAATGATATCTACCCTTTCCGCAATGGAATAAACCATAGTGTTTAACTTTCAAAAAAACAATTAAATAAACTACCAACCAACGCTTCCAAATAATACTAGAAAATAATTTGGAATCCACTAATTTTACGTTCATCGTGTGTGTATAGCATTCATTTCTGGTTTTTACAATTGTGTTTTTTTTACGAAAGTGATCGCCAAAAACCAATGTAACGCAAGAAATACTAAATTTATACCATTGGCGTACTTAACTCGAATGACTGACATTTTTACCGTTACTAATTGTTTGTACATAAGTTTCAATTTTAAAATCAAAATTCTTAAGGGCCCCATATTCTTTAAATAGTGTTTTCCGCAAAGACAAATAATTTCAAACATTTAATAACTGAATAATCTAAAGCTTATCAAATAATAGGAATGTTATGTCATGCCACCTGAGTATTTTCAAAGACGCCGCAGTAAAACGAATAAACAGGTGCAAAAAACGATCAAACCATCAAGGTTTTAGGTACTGAAATCTACGAAAACACTAACTTTTTTATATATAATTCCACATGTAAATATTCTTATAACATTTACTTGCTTAGTCCTACATATAAAATTGTTTACTTTTATTTATAAGTACGTGAAAATAATTCTTAAAATGTGTGGTTAGAATAACAGCAACCGCATGTTTTACAAACGTTTTTTTTAGTTATTATTTTATTTGAGTAAATTTAAATGGTAACAATGAATAAACAAAACATCAAGGATTTTATTTTTGTGCTTACTTTTGTTCTACACGTTTTACTTTTAAAGATTTCAGTACCTAAAAACGCCAGAAATTTCACTATTTTTCAGCCAGGAATATGGCCACCTTAATAAGTACCAGCAATAAAATACCAGCAAAGAATGTCCCCCTTTAATATAAAATCGACGGGTCTGAGCGTTTTTCTACAATCTTGACGCAGTTCCTGAAAATAGCTCTGTTTCGTTTTCATTTGGCCACCCTGTATAATAGATACGGTAAGTTTAGCGAAATTCTGAAATAAAGCTCCGATCATAAAAACTCCGGCAGATAGTTTGTTTGTCTGTGGTCACTTTTACTCCTTTTTCCGACACGTGTACCTACAAATCTACCTTGTTCTATTACTGTCCTACTAAAAGTGCGATTTCTTGTTTATAAAACATCGAAATACCTTCAAACCCATTTCAGTTTTTTTAATTTTGTTAAAAAAACGTGATCGGTTTAATTGTAAGAAGCACTGGTACAACATTTGTATACCCCGTTCTTTTCTCTGTTTCAAACCAATATTCTACACTCTTGTGAATTATTACACAATATAATTTTCAAATTGGGCTCGCGTAAAAAAACAAGCAAAGGGATGTGAAATACCCCAAAGACACCCGCTACCAACAGAGGGACAGGCATATTTACGGTTTATTTTTCTCCTTCCGCATTAAATATCCAAGCGTCTTTATTTATAAGAATTTTCTCTCTCGACGACTGGGCCAACTCGATCTCATTCCGGCGGTTTTCCCGACGCTTCGGCACACACAAACGAATTTTTAATAATCCGCGTTGGCGTTTAATTAAATTCGCTCTCAATATCCATCTAACAAGGTACATTGTGACGACAGGCCCTACATGAAACGAAGTTAATTGTGAAGCGATCTAAATTGGTTGTTTATCCCGCATTAAAGCGATACGTCCCAGTTTTCGGAGGCACGATACTCGCCTTCCTGCTCCTGCGGGTCGAAGGAGTAGAATCCTGGCGCCGGGCAGATCAGGCCTGGCGCCAGGCCGGTGTCCTGTTTTATCCTGTATCCCGTTGCGTGGTCCTTCTTGTTTAGGTTCTGTTAGCTACACACTGTAATGTCTTGAATAGTGGTCGCTACGTATGTTTTCCCATCGAAAGCCATAATATGATCGAAAATAATACACTATAATATAACGAGCGTTCAAATAAAAACGTGGTCGAAGTTGGCTCTGACACATTGGACGTAGGGAGTAGCTTATAGCGACCAACTTAACCTCATTTCTCAACGAGCTGTATAGCAGCTGTCAGTTTCAATAACGTTAATGACTATATAACTTTCTTTTAAAGAATAATCGTGATAACAGTAACAAACAATTAAAGGAGCTGCGGAAAGTGTCCCCCTCCTTGTTATAACAATAAATTAAAGCAGCTGCTGAAAGTGTCCCCCTCCTTGTTCCAAGCACTTTTCACACCTGTTCCTCAAAGAATTATAGACATTTTCGATGCTCGGGGTATTGTTAATTTCACGAATCTTGTCTATAAGTCGAGCTCTATGATAAACACTTTTTGTTCTTGAGAAAACACCATTTTAAACGCTTTTTAAAACGAAATTGATAGCGGCGATATAGCGTTTTGACAGATGACGTTTAAGTTCATTTGCTATACGCTACGCCCTACGTCCAAATTTTCAGAACCAACTTGACCAGGTTTTTATTTGAACGCTCGTTAGAAAGCAAAGATAATATGATTAGTCAAGACGGTGTCTGTTTCAAAAAGTCCATATTTGGGTGAATCGTATATCCATAGATTTTTGGCTTTTTAGCTTTTTGGCTTTCAAATATCACTAGAAATGAAAATTTTTCTATGCGCATAAAAAAAACGTGGGCTTAACTTTTGGCGGCACAATATGTTAAAAAAATTCGAAATATGTCATATTTTTCTTCCTATTTAATTATGTATCTTTTCAAGAGTTGATTTTAAGTTTGTAATTAAATTTTTTACAAAATATGACTGGCTACAAATCGAATGAATCATGATTATTATTGTAAAAATCGGAAAAATCGCCAAAAATGGGGTTAAAAAACATTACTTTTTAGGGAATTTTTTTGAGGCTTTAAATTGGGTATAGGACCTTCATACTTGGTTCAAGATAAACTTCATGTTATGTAGAATCATCACACCAAATTTCATCAAAATCGGTTTTATAGATTTTGCATAATAATTTTCCAATCCAATTTTGAAAAGAAATTTGCAAATTTTCAAAATTTTGCACAGCAAAAACCAAGGCCCTTAGATACTTGAAAATTTAATCACATATAGAAGGGCTCTCAAGCTTTCAAACGCTTTTTGAAAAATTCGAATCCGTCAATTAGGAGAGCTCTGACGTTTGTTTAAACATTGGTCGAATTTTTGTACTTATAAATAATTAGAATAACTGCGAATATACAACCACATTTTTTAAAATAGGTTTTAAAAGTTCTTGGAAAAAAAAAATCAAAAACACGTTTTAAAGTTGGTTGAAAATGAATAAAAGTATTGCAAACTTAGATCTGGTAAGTACTCGGAATACCAAAGGTATTTTTCGAAAAATTAGGTTGTACGTCTCAGTAACGGTTAACTTTAATCGGCTATAACTACGTAACTAATTGATAAATCTATTTTTTTTAATGAAGTCTTTCCAATAACTTTTAAAACCTGTTTTAAAAAATTTGATTTGATTGAATATTCACAAAGTTATTCTAATTGTTTATAAGTACAAAAATTCGACCAATGTTTAAAGAAGCGCCAGAGCTCTCCTAATTGAGGAATTCGAATTTTTCAAACAGTGTTTGAAAGCTTGAGAGCCCTTCTATATGTGATTAAATTTTCAAATATCTAAGGGACTTTGTTTTTGCTGTGCAAAATTTTGAAAATTTGCAGATTTTTTTTCAAAATATGGATTGCAAAATTATTATGCAAAATCTATCAAACCGATTTCGATGAAATTTGGTGTGATGATTCTACATAACATGAAGTTTTCTTGAACCAAGTATGAAGATCTTATACCCAATTTTTAGCGATTTTATCAATTATTACAATAATAATCATGATTCATTCGATTTTTAACCAGTCATATTTTGTAAAAAAATTAACTACAAACATTTTTTCCTCTTCCATTTTGGCCTAAAATCAACTCTTGAAAAGAAACATAATTAAAAAGGAAGAAAAATATGACATTTTTCCAATTTTTTTAACATATTGTGCCGCCAAAAGTTAAGCCCACGTTTTTTTAAGCACATAGAAAAATGTTCATTTCTAGTGATATTTGAAAGACAAGCCTAGTCTAGATCCTGAAATTTTGTTTACGGGAGTTGTCAAATATGCTGTCTTCAATGAAAATAATGCCATCAACACAGCACTTCCGGTTATACCGGAAATAGTTGTCAAATTCGTTATGTTAAATGGGACACCATATACCGGGTGTTAGAAGACGGATAACACGAGGTACTAAGCTGTCAAGCAATACGCAATTCAGTTGGTATCTGGAATTGGACCGTGTCTGAGTGTTTTTTGCATACCACTATTTCCTTTTCTTGAGGTGTTTTCCAATGAGTGCGCAAAAATTGGATTCGAAGGTGTCGTGAATGCATCGACAATGACGATGGACATTTTGAGCACATGTTGTAGTTTGTTTTGTACTTGTGCGTTTAAAAATTACTGAATTTTGCTTTTTGGTAAGTCCATAAATTATTTTTAACACGTATGATTATGTACTTTAATTACATATTATCCAAATTCATAATTTGATTAAAAATCAAGTTCCTGTTTTAAGAGACTCATAATTACTAAAATAAACTCGAACTAAAAAAAAACTTATCTTTGTATTACAAAGGCAATTTGTCGACAACTGAAATTTATGGCTGGTCGCCCAGTCCGGCTGTGTTTGTTTGCCGTTTGCCCGGGCGCTCATTCAACTGGCTAAATAAATATGAGAACAAGTTTTTCAAATATTTCAATGCCAAGTTGTTGCGTAGCGACTGAACCTGGTATTTTTAATTTATCTTATCGATAATGGAATAATATATAGGATGTTCCATTTAAAATAACGATGTTGACGGCTATTTCCGGTATAACTGTTGATTGCATTAGATTTAACGAAGAGAGCATATCTGATAACCCCCGTAAACAAAATTTCAGTCATATTATCCTTGGTTTCTCTGAAACGTTTAATAGGCTACTTACTTTGAAGAACTCTGTATATTAATAACCGGTTCATCCGGAATTAGCGTAGTAAGTTGTATCATCACTTAGCAGCGTTGCCAATTGTTCCCTTTTTAAATCAACTGTTAGAAAGCGAAACTAAGATGGAAAATAATTTAGTGAAAACAGACTACTTTTGCATGTTTTAGCGACGTATCATTTTAAAGTCATCATACTTGATTTAACGTCAATGTAAACGAATCGATGAATATTAAAAAAAGATTATACGTGTTTAAAAAAGTGACATTTTGTACATGATTTATTGAATATTGGTATGAAGATACGGTACTAATTGCAAAATTGCTAAAATAATACGGTGTTTCTACTGTTTTCGGTTACTTTAAATTGAAAAGAAAATTTTATATTTTGTGCACAGAGTTGAGCGATTTTTGTATGGTCACTTAACAACCTGCGGACAAAAAATACTGACAACACTGGCTGATAGAACTACGAAATGAAAATGTTTAAAGCAAAAACTTTTGAAACTATTTTTTATCGTGTTAAACTTGTTTTAAAATAATTTAGCACTGTTTAGCTGCTAAAAACAAATTTTAGGACTGGAGATATTTTTTTTATAAGTTACCAAGAGACTCCTCATAACACTGCTAAATCTACGAAACTTTTTACATCCGCCTACCTATACAAACAATTTTAATAATTTATTTTAGAAATAATTACGGCAAATGTCCCTGAAGTTGTTACCATACAACTTGACCTGACCCAACTTCTCTGTCCTTGTCCTGCTTAATACAAACTTCATAAATCAATTAGGTTTAATAGAAGTTAGAAAAGTATTACAGGAACAAACCGAAACCTCTAAAAGTCTGTACATGGATTAGACAAAGTCGTTAAATGGTAAATAAAACCGTAAGTTAATAAATGGGTGTGTTTTTAAGTGAAGCAATAAAAAAAGGACATAAACTCAAATTGCAGTCTCATGAAAACAGCATGTCTAATGCTGATTGATATGCTCTTCTTGTAATATTATTAACTACAGCTTATCCATGACATTTTTACGTATCACTGTTCTTATAAATTAAACAAGAACGGTTTTATTCTTTTTTAATATCTATATATTTCAGAAAAGTACTGCTGGATATACGCCTTCGCTCTTTGTGATGTTTATACTCGTATCGCTGTTTGTCGTTGTAATATTTAATTCACTGGACAAATAATGATTCAAATAGTCAAATAGACAAGAGGACGCTAATTATTTACTCTTGCTATTGACAGCACGAGTCATCGTTATGTTGTTACTTTCTTTCGATATAAATTATTTTTAAGTGCTGTTAAAACGATTACAATCATCAAATTGCTGGAAATTCATATAAATAAGTTGTTTTCTTGATCTTATATTGTTGTTGTATAATACAAAGGTATAGGTACATATTGGAAAAATGTTTTTGATTTACGTAAAGTATAAGTTTCAAGTTTAAAAAATTATTATTTCCGCAATTTTTTAATCATATGAAATTAAGGTAGAAAATCACAAATGTAAGATTGTTTTCTTTATTTGTTAAGTATTTTGTGCCAAAAGGATTAAGGAAGGAATATTTTTTACGAAAGTAGTTTTGCCTAATCAAAAATCTCACTAAACATATGAAAATGCAATTTTTTTAAATTTTCTGTCATTATTTGGGCGCTTCTGCAAAAAAAGTTAGTAAAGTACTGGTTGTCTGAAAAACTGCTATAATGTTTTTATAATAACAATAATAATAATAATATAATGTAAAATAATAATTTTTAAATTAATAATGTTAATTATTAATTCAAGTAGTAATAATAATATATAATATTATATTCATCAATATACACATTGTTCCTTTTGTCATATAATCAAATCGAACACTTTATACATTCTTCCTCGTATAATATATATTTTTAGAAACTGCAGAAATGGAAGCTTTTAACTGTAGCATCTGTTGTAAAACATTCAGTCGATCAGACAATTTAAAACGTCACTTATCTTCCATTCATAGTAGCAATAGTCATTTGAAAATGAAAATGTATAAATGTAGCGTCTGTTCAATGCAAAGTACATATAAAAACAACGTAATTAGACATTTAAAAAGAGTGCATGCTGTGGAAGAATGTGAAGAACCATCATCAAGTTATGAACAAATAAATGACGACGTTATCCAACAAAAAGGAGAAACATCAATAGTAAAGGAAAAGCCTTCCTCAAGATTTTGTGAAACTTGCAATCTTGAAATAGCAAGAGAAAAATTCGCTTCACATGAGAGAAGTTTGTTCCATAAACAAAATTCATGTGTAGAAATTGAACCTGACATTTATTTAATAAATTCGGCTTTCAAACGAAACATTGCAACTTATAGAATCAAATGTGAAAGTCAAAATGATTCTACAATTACAGACATTTCACTATTTTTCTCCAAAATCAAAGATAAAATAATAAAACTAATTGCTACGGCTCTGCGAGGAACTTCATTAAAAATCAATTTCGAACTATTTGCTTGCTATGTTCTTTCCACAAAAGAGAATGATGAAGAAGCAAGTATTAAAAATGAAGTTAAATCATTCAATAGCAAGTATGAAATTGTGACAACTTCGACAAATTTGAATGATATTTATTCTCATTTTTATAATGTCTTAAAAACTAAATCTGAAGAGTTTGAGGTTAGTAAATTTATTATTTTTAATATTAAATTGTATAATAATGTCATTTTTTTTATTATAGCAGCAAGATTCAGGCTGGTCTCTACTAACATTACTTTTCCTCGAAGTCAATTTGTTGAAGTATAATCCTCTACATGCATCATCGTTTATACCTCTTCCATCCGAGATTAGTTCTAGAAAAGCAGTTGTAAATGTAAAAAACAATGACTTAATGTGTTTTAAGTGGGCTTGTTTAAGTGCACTACATCCATCATTAAATAATTCAGATAGAATAATTAATTACGAATCATATTCAAATGAACTTAATTTCAATGATATATCATTTCCCATGGAGTTTAAAAATATTTTTAAATTTGAAAAACAAAATGAAAATATTAGTATTAACGTTTTTGGTTTAGAGAAGAGTGCTGTGAGTAATAGCAAAATGAAATATAATATTATAGGTCCTCTTTACCACACGAAAATTCGTAAAGAAAATCATATAAATTTACTCTATCTAGAATCAGAAAATGGTAATAATGGACATTTCTGCTGGATAAAAAACTTGTCTAGATTAGTGGGTTGTCAGATAAATAACCATGGTCATGTCCTTTCTATTTGTGATGGTTGTTTAGTATTTTTTCGAAGAAAAAGTGATCTGGAAGAACATCTAAACAGAGGAGATTGTGCCAAAATTTGTACTATTTTACCAAAACCGGGCGAACATTATCTACAATTTAAGGATTTTCACAGATCATTTCCTGTACCATTTACAATTTACAGTGACTTTGAAACAATTCTAAATCCTATCGAGAATTGTGAATTAAATCCAGAGAAAAAGTATATAATGAATAGTCATATACATGAAGCTTATAGTTTTGCATATTATGTTAAATGCCATTTTGACAACTCCCTATCATTTCTAAGAGAATATAGAGGACAAAATTGTACATCCATTTATATAAAATGGTTGATAGATGATGTAAGAGACATATACAAGAAGTATTTTTCTAATATAATTCCAATGAGAGCACTTACTTTTGAAGAAACTGTAAAACATGAAGCAGCTACAACATGTTTCATTTGCGGAGAACCTTTTTCCACTGCAGCTACTAATAATTATAACAATGAACGAGAACAATTAAACATGATCAAAGTGCGAGATCACGACCACTTTACGGGTATGTTTGCGATTAATACAAAATTATTATTTTATGTAGCTTACATTATTATATTTTTCAGGTTTATACAGAGGGCCTGCACATATGAAATGCAATTTAAATTATCAAACACCCAACTTCATACCAGTGTTTCTACATAATGGCAGTAATTATGATCTACACCTGATTATAAAAGAATTGGCTTTACAAGTAAAATCACTTGACGTCATCCCATTAAATAAGGAGAAATATATTTCTCTTTCTGCGAAAATATATGTAAACCATAATACATTAAATGATGAAGTTAACGATGGTAATATGGATGAAGACGAAGAAGCAGGAAGAAATGTAAAGAAATACATAAGTTTACGATTTCTGGATTCTTACAGATTTATGGCTAGTAAATTGGATACTTTAGCAAAAAATTTGGAAATACATCAGTTTATTGAAACGCGAAAAGCCTTCCCAAATGATGAATTATTTAATTTAGCTAGAATGAAAGGCATTTTTCCATACGAATTTGCAAATTCCTATGAAAAATTGGAGGCAACTCGAGAACTTCCTTCAAGAGAGCAATTTTATAGTAGTCTAACTGAGACAACTGTAGAAGAGGAAGAATATGAACACGCTAAAAGGGTATGGAATGCATTCAATTGTCAAAATTTAGCTGAATATTCTGATCTATATCTGAAGACGGATGTCCTTCTTTTAACAGATATATTTGAAGCTTTCCGAAAACTGTGTATGGACTTATATGATCTAGATCCTTGTCATTACTTTACTCTACCTGGTCTATCTTGGCAGGCAATGTTGAAATATACAAAGGTTTGCTAATTATCATTTTAAAAAGTAGCTGTAAAACTAATATATAGTTATTTTTAGGTTAAACTAGAACTACTTACAGATCCAGACATGTTACATTTTATTAGAAAATCAATTAGAGGTGGTATTGTGCAGTGTTCACATCGNGACGATCCCCGTGAACTCCGTGCGTTCCTGCCGCGGAACCCGGTCAAGGGAACTAACATCCCAGATCACAGGTTGCGACATGGTTTCCAACGTGGAGCTCGATTAGAACTCCCGATGCCTCCACTGAGGACCCATGCCGACCAAACACAACATTCAGATCATACTTCACGACATGGCGCTCGACGTGGGGCTCGAAGTCCTGCTTCGACGTCTTCGCGGCGAGCCCATGTTACAAATTCCCCGCACAATTCTCAAATATTAGGCACTACAGATAATAATCCTCGACATGGCGCCCAACGTGGGGCTCGATTCGAACTTCCGATGTCTCCACCGAGGGCCCATGTCAATATGGCCGATACAAACGATCATGCCCCACGACATGGCGCCCAACGTGGGGCTCGATTCGAACTTCCGATGTCTCCACCGAGGGCCCATGTCCATATGGCCGATACAAACGATCATGCTTCACGACAAAAATATTCAAATTGATAGCGGCGATATAGCGCTTTGACAGATGACGTTTAAGTTCATTTACTATACGCTACGCCCTACGTCCAAATTTTCAGAACCAACTTGACCACGTTTTTATTTGAACGCTCGTTATTTGAATTTTCGGCAAATCTATTACAGACACAACAATAATTTGACAACTAATTTGACAAATGTCAAGTTGTTATAATTGTTTTAGGAGTGTTTCTGGTCATGGCCAATTTGACAACAGGTCTGATACGAGAAAAACTGCCCAAAAAATAGAAAATTGCAAATATCTCTAAAAGTAGTAACGGCAACCCTGACAATGCTTATATGGCTTGAAAGAAAATTTCATTCTGCATACGACAGAATATACAGGGTATTCCACTTTCAGTTAACAAAGTTATAGCTGTTTGAAGTTATCAAAATGTAACAGATTTAACAAAGTGACCCTCAAATTTAACATAGAATCTGAAAATGCAATAATATATACGGTGTCCCACTTAAAATAAGAAAGTTAGTATCGACATCCGGTATAACCGGAGGAGCCATAAAGTTCTAAATATTTTAGTTCTATTGGCTCTACTGCTTTTGCCAAATTTCAGTACTTTCAGAGGTATCGATAGTGATGATCCCTGATGAGACACTCTGTATTACATTATACAATTTATATATTTAACCGTGTACATATCTGCAAACCAGCATAAATAATTATCAATTCCCTTTAATTTCAAATTTCTGCTAACCGCATAAATTTAGAGTTAACCAATAATTCTGCTTTATCCTCGACCGTATCTTTTTGTTTACTGACCACAAACTGTAACGCAATTCATGAATGTGTAATTCTCGAAATTTCTCTGAATACCTGCTACATTTTGTTCTAATTATTTCTACGAAAACCGTTAGGTTTTTCAGTGGTTATATTTCTGGAGGAGGTCTTATCTTTGGATTATCGCTGTCTTCCCCATTTCCCTTATGCCTCATGGTTCGGGGTTATACAGTGCTTTCGAAAAGTAACGAATAAATTCATTATTTTTTAAATTGAGAAGTTTTCGAGAAAATCCCCTGGCACGACGATTTTGTTTTCAAAAAAGGCACTTTTTGACATACGACCCTTATTTGTGACGTCATCGTTGTTCGAGATATGACGTCATCGAATTTTTTTAAATAGCAACCCCCAATTTTGACAATGCCATTTGAAAGAGCGTGTCATTCTACATATACATCATGAAAAATTATGGTGTTACAAACAAAAATTTCAAGAAAATAATATTTGAAGATTTTAAAATTTAATTTTCACAATACTGAAAATGATAACGATTATGTAAAAATTTATTAATCGTCTTGGCTACTGTCAGGCAGCCAACCGTGCACAATTTGAACATTTAATTTAGTCGAAAAATAATGAATTTATTCGTTACTTTTCGAAAACACTGTATAAAGTTTAAATATACAACAATCTATAGCGATAAAATGAAAATATCTGAATAATGATCTGAAAAGTTCCTTTTAGTTGTAGCTGAGGTCAAGAAAATTAATTTTTCGCATTAAACATTACTGAAAATTCAAGCAACATATAACAAAATGTAAGCTTTTGCAGCCTTTTTTCTGTGAGGCCTTTTACAATTAAAAAATTATTTCAAAATATTTCCTTACCAACAACAATCAATGTGTTTTTAAAAAAAACAATAACAGTGACAACTAAAATCCTGAACAATTTATAAGTAATCACGAAGCAAGAACACAATTTTAATCATTGCTTAGATTTCTTAATAATTTTTTGCTCACCTCATGAGATGTTCGAGCCTTTCAAATTTTCGGTGGTAATGTACGACACTTCAAGCACTATCAGCGATAAGATTTCATCTAAATCAATAATTAACTAATACTTTGTAGGTAGCGGTAGCAGTACTATTCAAAACGTGACTACACAAACGTACCACTATAAACTAAGTGTTTACTTCTGTCCAACGAGTGTTTTCACTCAATTGTCGTTGACCACAAAGCAATTATTAATAACGATAAGTGTGATGCAATGCAATCAGAATTTTATATTTCTTAGAAAAAAATGCTTAGTTAAGAAAAGTGTAGCGCTATAAAAAAGGCTTTAATTAATTTCGTTTAGAGTCAAAACAAATTTTATACTGCCAAAGTGCTATGATACCAACAGTGGTGATTAACCAACTAATGTTTAAACGGAAAATGATAGACTATAATTATCGTAATATAATTTATCAATATCACGAATGTGATACATAATAATAACATATATCTATGTATAATTAGATAGAAATCAGTTCGTGAAGGTTGTTACGTATTGCGTTACATTTTTTAATTGCGCTACAATTTTAATTTGTAGTTTTTAGAAATGTAATCATGAAAAATTCCACACCTCTACTTTGTAGCCTACCAAGTTACATATTTTAAAAAGTTAACGTGGCAACGAAAAAAAATATCCAGATACATTGCTCGCAAACGAAATTATACTATTTTTATCATTTAAAATGACATTTGACATATACTGACATTATACAGGGTGTCCCACTAAGGTTGGGTCCTAGACCTAGGAAAACAATTTTGATTAATAAATCAACCAAGAGAAATCGCTGGAAATAGATTTCAAGTTCGAAGCTCGGCCAATTTTTGTATGCATTTACTATATGTATAATTTAAATGCATTTTTGTTGAAGACGGTTAGCCTTAGAGATATTAGTAAGCTATACCTTTTTTGAGCAGAAAAGTTGGGAGAAATGATTTTTCTGTCCGAAGTGAAATACACCGTGGCAAAAAAAGTTTTGGCAGTATAAATGCGTCCCAATGGTCGCGAAATCGTCCACAAATTCGAATTTCTCATCCCAAAACACCACCGGATACGAAGTTTCGCGAAATTAGCTCAAAATAGCCGACAGATATTAAAGAAAATGTTTTTTTCCAACTTCAACACCCTGTATCTCGAAAACTAAGCGTTTATGAGCAACATTGTATATAACTTTTCCTAATTAAGTTTCGTCATAGAATCTAGTGGCAAAGTTTGCTTTAACGAACACCCTTATAGTGTTTCTCTTCATACACTCGAATAACTCGAATTACTGATTGATTTTCTTTGCCGAAGCGAAATATTTTAAAACCCTACACAACAATTTCGACAAAAGTTCACGTGGGCTAAACAATTAACGTCGACGTGGCAGCAGTAACAAATCAACGCGGCCGGTATGGATTTCTCTACATTTTGATTTCAATTATTCGACTTCCAAATGTCAGGCTTGATTTTTAATTTTATTCATAATTTAATTTTGGTGTGAAATTTTCTTACCAAATGCCACACGTGCTTAAATTATTAGGGATAATTTTTTCATGATGACGAATAGGTATCTTTAGAAAATTATGTCTCGCCTACGACTACACTAGACAATTTTGGTGGAATTATAAGTAATAATTGCCACTGATGAAATACATTTTACAATACAACGGAAATGTAAAACAAAAAACAACCATTTTAAAGAAATCTATTCACGAGCAGATTTTAAAAAACCTAAAACCCTACACCTCAAAATGTGAAACTGGAGCAGAAAAATAACATTCCATCATATTTTGTACACAACTAAATTAATTACTCTTATATTTATTTATATCTCTCTGGTTATTAAGATTTTCAAAACATTTTTTTATATTGCTTATTTAGATAGCAGTGAGCAACTTCAAAGGTGCCGCAATGTTAATGCACTCAGAGGTCATCCCCCTTGTTATTTAGTTATACGAGTGCAATGTACTCCAAAAATTATATAAAAAAAATATTTCCTGAATAAACGTAAAAACATATTCCTACGAAAGTTGTTAGAAACTACTATTTAATAAATTTTAAATGAATGAAAGATACCTACAGTGACATAAACGAGATTCAAAACAATTGACTTTGCCGAATTCTTTGTAAAACAAACAACTACTAAAAAAATGTGTAACGATAAAATTAAACTAACAACGGAAATATGATACAAAGACCACACCAGCACAAAAAAAGTGGTCTTTGATTTGATCCAACAGTATTTTGACGTGCTCGATCCGAATCTAAACTCCGTTTAGCTCAAATACACCCAAAATTTTGAGTAATTGGCAAAAAATAGTGAAAAATCGCCGAAAATCACGTTGGTGAGCTCGAAAAAATTTGTTCTGAACTTAACGAAGTGGATGTCTTATGTATTTTAATACGCTGAATTCGAGTCTGAAGTCTATTTGCTGTATCCCCCCCAGATTTTGCAAAAAAAAAGCAAAAAAATAGCTGAAAATGGCAAAAAATCATATTAATGAGTCAGAAAATTTAGAAAGAAGTTTTCTAGATTGGATCAAGTGTCCTCATAAATTTCATCTAGTCGATTTTGAATCTAGTCTGTTGAGCCTCATTACCCAAAAATTTTGCAAAAATCGCAAAATATCGCAAAAAATGGAAGTTGTGAATCACAAAAATCTTGTTAAATGTAATGGACACGAATTACTTCCAAATAAATTCGACTGAGTCGAACCAGGCTTTCTTTGATGTTGTCCTTACACTTTTCTTCTCTTGTAGCGAACTCTTTTCTCTTCGAATGACCTATCAGCGGGTTTCTCTTTCTCTTCTGTCTATTCTGATTCGTTTCTCTTTTTAGTGTCCAACAGAAATCTGCCATGTTGATATCCCATCTTCCTTTATATCAATTTTTACATTTATTTTTGAAAAAAAAAACTTTATAGAAACGGTTATTTTTAGACAGTACAAGGGATCATAAAAACGCTCCGGAAAAAACTTCAGGAGAAGTCCGGGGGAGAACTCTGGAGAAAACTTCGGGTAAATGCTTTGGATGAAAAGTTCCGAGTGAAAAGTCCGGGGAAAAGTCCGGGAAAACAGCTCGGGGAAAACTCCGGGGAAAAATCCGAGGGAAACTCCGTATAAAACGCCGGGGTAGACTCCGGGGAAAAATCCGGAGAAAAATTCCGGGAAAATTCCGGGGAAAAACTATTGGGTCAAATCAAAGCTACAGACCACTTTTTGTGTGTGTCGGTACAACGATTGCCTAAAACGATAACACAATCGATTGCAATCGATTACTCAACTTAATAAATTAATAATATTGATGAAAAAAACTAATTGTAGCGTTAAATGTGAGTAAATTACTGAAATATCGACGATTCAGAAAAAAACTACACGAAAATATTAAAAGTTGTTCATAAGATTAACTATAGGGAAATTTCCATATCCACACTAATACACTCTGAACAGCTCACCACTCATCAATATACCTAATCAATGTAAAAAACTTAAAAGAAAATTAAGGCTCTTTCTAGAAAGCCAAAGGTTAGTGCGAGTCATGGCTCTCGATAAATCAATCATAGCAAGAGACAAGGTAATGAACTTTCAATTCAAGGGAAACACTTTTTTTACTGTTGTTACCACAATTCGCGTTTTGGAATTGACTCTGAGCGTTATAAATTAGTTGCAACGGATTTTTTTTTGTCACGCAGATTGCAGAAGGTAATCAATCCTTTTATGTGAGGTAAGTTCTAAAAAAATCTGTCGAACCTGCTATTGATCCTCTTTCAACAAAGTGCTCAAAATGTATTCACTGAATTTTTGTGAAATTGGCCTCTACAAACTCATAGATTTAACGAATATTATAATTAAAGTAACATAAATTATGTGTACATAACCTACAACATATCGAAAAATTATTACAGACTTTTTGTTATCTTTTAAATTTTGAAATAAATAATATGTCGTCATTTTGTTTATGCTTGTTAATTATTCCGTAAATTTTCATTAGAAAATATATTATTAAATTCATGTATAATACGTCATATTAAAATAAGAAATAATAATAATAAGACCTTGAAAATATAAACACTGACACACTGAATATACAAAAACAACAAATAAAACAAACTACTCTTACCCTGATAGTTACTTTGAAAACGAAAGTTTAAAAAATAAACGTGCAATATAAATTTTTAACGGTTTTCTTATTTCCTTGACATGCCTTAAAAGTGACATTTTTTTAGGCTGTTTAATAAAAAAAAGGCTTGCTCTTTTTGCTGACAGTGTTACATAATATCTTACAGATAGATATTTATTCTCATAGATATACCAATTTTATTTCATGAGGAGGCGCCGTAAATGAACTATTACCTTGATACTGATTGTGATTTTGTCGTGGAAAGGTAGACACTTGCCGAAAAGTCATGGTTATACAGTCTCTTCCATCCGAATCAAACACTTCGAGTCTCTAATGTATTACACATGAGCAAAATGATGTTCAAAATAATTGTGTTCATTCACTTCTACGTGCTTACTTATACAGAAAGTCACACTACGCTACATATCGCGTGGAAATAAAAAAAAAGTCAATCATATTCTTCCGCCAAAGGTACCTACTAATTCACGCAAATACAACATACCGTATCAAATTATGGATTCCGATCCTTCTTATCAGTGATAACCGGAGGATAGCGCGCGTCTTACTACACAAAGGCCACCCCACTCGTGACTGTCTGTTTTTCCAGTGATTTGTCTTTTCATCCCCTATCCCCTACGTTCACAACACATGGAATCATCTTCGCTGCCGTTTTGCCATTGACCCAAAAATATATCGATTGTTCCAATTTCGCGTAATCAACACAACAAATTCATGTGCATAAACAATCAAGCGATTTCGAAGGGCCGACCGCGATTTTTCCTAAAGAAAATACCTCGTTTCTCGGACAGATGAGCAGGTTACGATTCGTCACGGCCTACTACTTTAGATTACGTAAAATAAATCGTGCGTAACTTACCTGATTTTGAATAAATATGGCTTAGTTGAGGAATGTTGTGGCGATTACTTATCCATTGCTCGTAAATGTCGGCTGCAGTTGGTTCAGTGCGATTTTTAGGCGCTTTTACTGGAGCTCGTAAGTGTAGCAGCCATTCAGGTGGGCCGAAACTGAACTTCGCCGCGACGCACTGCAGTGGCGTCGATTTCGACATTCCTGCATTGTTTGCACAAGTCCGAAATTTAATCAGATGATCCGGCCCTAGTGTGATTGCAGTTTTCGTGTATTAGCATTTCCAGTTATTCTTTTATTGTGTTCGACCTTGATTGGAGCGATATATCGTCTAATTTGCTTTAGTAAAATGAAAATGAAGTAATCAATTTATAAAAGTTCTTAGAAAACACAGCAGCACGTATAAGGATTACAATTCCAACTAGAAAAATAATAGTTTTTAATACAACTAACCTTCGGAATCAGTTTATATAAAAAAAAAACTGAAACGTTATCTAAAATAGGTCAAAGATACATAACACCTATATAAAAATTTCTAAATTTCTACTTATCATAGCAATATAGGTAGTAGGTACATATTTGTATGTGTATAGAATTTTATTATACGAATAGTTTTCTGCACTTCTTTTTTATATGTCAACAAAAGGAATTTTCTAATATATTTAACCTGTCTGAAATGAATCTGTTATGTTAACATTTCAAACTGCAGTTTTAAACAGTCAAAAATAATTTACAAATAAACATCCCTAATGTGTGTTAATATACAGAAAATACTTACATCTTTATAAAATATAAAGGTAAAATTCCTCAGTGCCTCCATTTTAATAATTCAATTCAATTTTAATATCAGTTACATTTTAATTTAAAAAGTGTTGGGATTCATTATACATAATGAATATTTTCCATAATGTGCAAAATATAACGACATACCTACAAGTAATGCCATAATTTTCTTCGACTGCAAAGACAATATTCAAAATACTTATTTATTAAATATTTTTGGTGATGGTGATGCAAGTGATTAAATTAAACCGCTGTTTTTTATTTTGATATGAATCTATAAATCCAACGATTTTTCGTCACTGCACGATCTCTCGATAATTATTGAAGAAATGGAAGCAAAGCATCATTGCCAGATTGGATGATTTGTGACAAATGAAACAATTCTTTTGCAAAACATACTTTTAAAAGTAATGTATATATTTTAAATTACAATTAAAACCATATCGTTCGAAAATGTTGAAACTACAAACTTGATTAACATTTTATTGGTACTTTTTTAATTTATAAACCAGCAGTTACTAATATTTGGAATTTCTAATCATAATTCTGTGCGTTATTTTCAATTTGTATAGATCATTTTATTACAGTTTCTATTTGTATTACAACCTTACAAATTTCCGTCATTATAGTGGATGAACTTGGCAACACTGAAAACATATGCTATGTTTCTGAAATTTCAGCCATTCTGGATACAGATTGGTTAATTATGTGAAATCAACTGAGATCTCAGGTAAATAAAACACATCTATAAGCTTATAACATTATAGCTTCTAAAAAATTCCTTATTATTTTAACGACTTCTCATTTTGTGATGTACGAATATAGAAGTAGAAGAAGAATTGTGTCTACACCTGTCATCTATCATCATCTGTCAGCTGATTGTCAAAATTTCGTTCATTCTAAACAAACAATATCTTGTAATTTCATCTATATTCAATGAAAATTCACGTTTCTTTTCGATCAAGCAATGTCTGAACACGACATAATAATCACAGAGCAGTGCAGTTCCCTGGGGGACAAAATATACTATGCTAGAAAAGGTTAATTTACGTCTTGTTTCAACTCCAAACTCTAATGTTGCGAACTTTACTTTTAGGAAGGAACGGAATTGTACACGTAAAACACGGAAGTGTAATATCGTTGTCGTTTCAGTGGATAAAGAACTTTTTCCGGGAGGTCCTCCTTCCTTATGGTTACCCCGATAGTGTTAGTGATGATTACCTTCATTATCAACTTTGGGACACTGCTCAAGCATTTTGCAGCACCATAACTAACGCTTTCACGACTAGAGCCGTTCTAAAAGGTGTTGGTGTGGGGGATCCGAATGCTACAGCTCTTTCGGCAGCAATAACCTGGATAATGAAAGAGGGTACGGGAATGATCGGAAGAATACTATTTGCATGGTGGAAAGGGTAAGTCAATGATTTAAGAGCTGTTTGCAGTACTATTTCTATAACTTTTCATCTAAACATTGGCCTTTCAAAAATCATAATTATTTACGTGTATACAATTAATGTTTTTATTTTAGGAATGGCTTGGATTCGGACTGTAAGAAGTGGAGACTTTTTGCAGACACACTTAACGATGCAGCCATGGTGATAGAACTCACTGTCCCATTTTTCAGTAATTTTTCAATGCCGATCTTATGCACCACGTCAACAATGAAGTCAATTGTAAGAATCCATGTTATATTACGATTATTCATAAAATTTATTTGCATTTTTAGGTCGGTGTAGCAGGTGGTGCAACTAGAGCCTCTATCACGCACCACCAGGCAATAAAAGACAATATGGCGGAAGTGTCCGCTAAAGACGGAAGTCAAGAGACTTTGGTTAATTTAGTGGCGAGTTTGGCAAGCATATATTTATTGAATACGTTTGACGGAACAGTGTGAGTATAAATGTGGAATATAACGAAAATTAACAGGGTATAAATAATATTTTAAATATTTTCAAACTGACTAGCTCTTCGGCGAGTTGTCCGAAATGCAAAAGACCCAGCAGCGGCTTCCCAAACTACTCGTAATTGAACGATTAAAAGGATCGTTTCTGTAAATATATTATAGTTTATTTGTAGGACCGAATGGATTCTTATTTTTTGCTTTATGTTCCTACACTTAGTGGCGAATTATTGTGCAATGAAATCACTGAAATTCAGGACGTTTAATAATCAGAGAATGGCAATAGTCCTAAAAACGTATTACAATGTCGGTACTGTGTTGAGCCCTCAAAAGGTCAATGAAAAGGAGTCGATATTTCTCGGTTTCGGATCGAAAGGTAAATTATAAGAGTAGGCTAGGATTGCCAACATTGGGTCGATGCTGACAAATAATTTTCACTTGAAGAAAAGTCAAAAAAAATGAAAACGTTTATAAATCTTAAAAAAAATTTATAAATAAAAATATGATCTATGAGTATTAAAAATAAAAAATTCAGTTGATACATAATATTTACTAAACAAAATAACTAAAGATTTATTTAATAAAAAGTATTCGTTACTATTTTCTAAAGCACTAAGTTTAGTTTGTGAATTTTACAGAGATTTTTGTCAAGTAGCGCCGCTTGAGACGGTTGAAGCAAGCCCACGAGACAATTTTTGTGCGACTCAACCTCTTCGATTTTTTAAATGTTTGATATTCGAGAACAGCGGACGGCATTGATTTTTGTTTTCTGCTCGGTAAAAGTGAGTCCGATGCGGTTGACATGTTGTTTACAGTTTATAAACAACATACCTTGAAAAAAACTAAGTAAGAAAATTTTCTGGTCAAAATAACCTTGTTGGCAACCCTACAATAGACACTCGTCTAAATAAATCAGTGATATTTCAAATAAATTTGTTGCAGTAAGCGATTTTTGTGGATTTAACATCTTAATGGGTGAATCTACCAAACAGATTTTACTCAACTACAGCTTTGCCGATTTCCAAGAAACATTGTCGGTCTACAAGGACAAGACTTATTTCATACTAGCCGATATTTATAAAAGACAAATTTATATATGTTTCGAGAGTGGAGAAACCACCGAAACCGTACTCGAAGCGTATTTCCACTCGGTGTGTTTAGGAATTGCGACATGTATTTACAACGAAATGGACCTCGTAAGACTTTTCTCCTCCGATATCGTTAAAGGTATTCGCTTATGTTGACTATTTTTAGGACATATACTCTAAAAGACATTTACGGCACCCCACGCCAATCACAAGATTGTACACTTTCATGAAATCGTATGAAAAATCGATAACGATTCAAAACATTCCGCATAACTACTTGTTAGATTTCAACGACTTTGTGAAGCAAGAGTATTACATGTTTTATACGGCCTTGGATGTAAACGGTAAGTACAAAAGAAATGCTGATGCGGTACGATAATTCTCACAATTTTAGGCTGGAATTTAGACACACATTCGTTGTCTCTAGGCGAGTGGAGAACAGACTGGAAAACGCACAGTCGGAAAAACGTGTGACCCATGGAAATGATTTTATGCATAATTTTAATAAAGGTTTCGTACAAATTTTACAAAAATATTGTTTTATTCAATCAATTTCGTATAACAGAAAAAAATAATTTTACAACTTTGATATAAAAACAATAGGATTAAACATATTTAATTTTCCTAGATAACACAGCTTTACATAATCACAATAAATAAATAAATTATATTTAGCTAAGGTAAATAATTTCTGCTAAGATATCGTCTCGTCAATTTTTTAAAAGTCTCTTATTTTCGCCGAGTGCTAATTCTTTGTTCTTGATCCGCAGCTGGTGCATGTACGCCAAAAAGCAACACCAAATCAAACTGCACATACTCACGAAAGGCACCCTATTCTTCTCTTTTATATAACAGAAATTTATCGTTTGTAAAACCGGCCAGAAACATATACCAACCTACAAACGAAATACATTATATATAATAGGAGGAAACTTAACATAAAAATTAGTAATACCTTATACGATGGTAAAAATTTTGTTTGCATTTCAACTTTAGCCTCATTTACCGTTTTTCCTTCCATCAAACTCATACCAAAGAAAAAACAGACTAACGCAGCAGGACCATAAGTCATTTGTTCTACAACTGCCTAAAAAATATCTAAATCGCTTAGACAGACTAGAATATTATTCTGCGTCTTACTTTCGTAATCGAAGTTCTTAAATTTGTCGCTGGCCACATTATCGTCGACAAACGAATCCACGCATATAAAGTTGGAGCTGTAAAAAATCCTCCATACAGGCTAAATCTTAGAGCCTGCATCCAATCGTAATTTTCCCATGTTTTTCCCGATATCGTTTGTTGGATGATGCAAGAAGTTGGCCATATCGTTCCATAAGATATCATACCCCTTATGATGGGGTGACGGTTTGTAAAGGCTACCAATCTTGAAAAGACTGCAACCATTTTATTTTGCACAACTTAATTTAACCTAAAGGTCTAAAGATAAAAAAGCTGTTTAAAATGACAAACAGTTGTTTCCAAATCCCTAATAATAAATATAAATATTTGTCGCCTCACCACATCATATTTTTTGTGAACTCGTAATGGAGCAACGCAACTATGCCAGCATCTACTGCCAATTTTGAAACCTTGGACCTAAATTAATCCATCTCCGGGCATTCTAACATCACCTAACATCTGATTACTTGTACTTACGTCAAAATCCACGTGTTGCTATGACATCACCACTGATAACTTCAAATATAAAAAAATATAGATCAGACTGTTACTCTGAAAGTAAGGCCCCCAAATAGTTTTTATTCTTTTCTTATGTTTCATCATTGTTTACTATAGGGTATTTAAACAATGGTTTTATGATTCTTATTGATTTATTTTAGTACCATATTTGAAGATACCAAATTTGAAGGATATATTTTTGAGGTTGTTACAAAGTACTAAAGAATTCTTCATTTCTTCCGCAGTTTAGTGTAGTTTCTAACCAACAGATGGCGATCTAAAAGTTCCTCTTTGCACTTCACTCATTGAAGAATTATAATTTTTTGGAATGACCACATACGTGAAATGACGTATTTCTATTTCTAACCCTACTTTGTTGACGTTGACCCATGATACAATAAACTTACTTGGTTGTATGTGTATCATGACGTTGACCAAATAACGAGCCAATATTTATTTTAATTACATAAGCTTTATATCAATTTATTTTGTTGAGTAGCATAATCCTAGCCTATATGTTCAAAAAATTGGTAATAGTATCTTTAATAGCAGTAACAGTCGACTTTTTCTGCGGTGAGAAAGCTACCGATATTATCTTGAGTTTATATAAAACGGTATTTTATTCAACTCAAATCCCTGTGAACAGAGAACGAGTATTTACAAAGGAAGAATTGAAATTATATAATGGGGTAGATAAACCACAATTGTATCTTGCAATTCTAGGAAATGTTTTTGATGTTAGTAAAGGAATCAAACACTATGGGCCCAATAAACAGTACAATGTCTTTGTAGGTATGCCAATGTTTCTTTGACGCAAAACAGTATATTTACTATTTATTAATTCATTTACTTAGGTCAAGATGCTTCCCGCAGTTTTGTAACGGGGAAATTCAACAAAGAGGATATCAGTGAAGATGTAGCTGATTTCAGTTATGAGGAACTACGATCGCTAGATCATTGGTTAAACTTTTACAAAAAAGAATACACAAAAATCGGTAATTACCTCTAGCATCTTCATTTTAAAGTTGTGAAATAGCCATCGCCAAAAATTAGAATTACTGATTGTAAAATGGGTGGCTAATACAAAATACTTTTAGGATTATTGAATGGGAAATATTTTGATGAATATGGACGAGCAACACCTTATGGCGAAGCAGTACAAAATCTCATTAAAGAGGCAGAACAAGCGAAGCAGCAAATTCAATTAGAAAAGACCAAGTTTCCTCCTTGTAATGTAGAATGGGACGCAGATAAAGGAAGCCGCGTTTGGTGCTCACAGAAAAGGTAATACTAACACAACTGCCACAAATTAAGTACATAATTTGTTATGTTCGTTTTAGTGGTGGAATAGAACGCAGCTGGGTCGGTGTACCTCGTCAACTATACGAACCAGGCTCAAAGAGTTATCGTTGCGCCTGCATCAACGAAAGCAATGAAGATCTAGGGGTTGTTAAGGAATATGAAGGTTGTGATAAAACATCCTTTAGTTGTTTTGTCACACAAAACTGAAAATTACATAATTTCTATCGAGAAGTTCGCAGTTCAAATAAAATTTAAATTATTTGATTTTTCATTTTGACTGTCTTTTTAATATAATTATGAACTGATTTGTGTTTATGTTGGAAATATTTTATATTTTGTGTTGTTTGAAGAAAAAAATATTAGTTTTCAATCCGAGTCCAAACTGGTGCTATTGCAATTTTTATATAGGACTTATAATGCAGTACTTACTTTTGAAACACTTTGTATATGTACAGGAGCTAATAAATTCAATATTATGCATCTCTTAAATTAATAATTATTAACTGAAAATTTAATAACTGTACACAGTCACAGTATAATTAAATATTAAAACATAGTTTAGTTAAAATAGTATTACAATGTGATTAATACATATTTAGTGACGCATCATAGACCCGATTATATTTTGCTCTCTATTTTACTTAAATAACAACCAGTAAGTGTAATACAATGTTGTTTAAATAAATTATCTACAACTTCTGGTTTTTGTAGAATTGCTTCCAAAAAAAATATTTATAAACCCTAACAGATATAGATACCAAACGTTTACAGTGTGGTTTTGGTAAAATATAGTATGGTTTTTATATTGTTAATAACCACAATATTTATCATTTGCATTAGCAACTCGGTTAGGTTTGTGAAGAGACTGAGTATTATCACCTAATGTGTCCCCAACCTCTAAATATATAAACTGATGATAATCAATCAGCCAAACCACAATGCCTGTGTGCAATTCCAAACCAGTGACACAAAGACACACACTTTTATTTTTATTAAATAAGTTTCAAGGGGATTAGAGATGTTTTTGCGACCAAATATGTTCTAGTTCGGTTCAAAACATTACATTTTTGCGTTGAAATATAAAATACCAATGATATTTGACATATATGTTGTAGGTTATATTTCACAGAGCGACCTACAATGCTTTGTGTCGGTAGGCATTGAGTAAAAATGACATTTATTAATATTAAAGATATGACATATATTTTGTAGGTTATATCTCACCATGATGTAATCAGAATCGACGTCTGATGTTGTGTCGCCCAACGGGGGGCCGTAATTTTTATTTTTTTATCGGCAACCACTCTCGCTATGAGCACAATGTGTGCTATGATGACCATACCGCCATTATCGCCATTATTCTATGGCTAGAAATTGGCCTCAATGATTTGGGATCGAGGGGGATTATCCCTCTTTATCCTGCCTCATCTCGTGTAGGCCT
>NW_019416517.1:0-201301 GCF_000390285.2 Anoplophora glabripennis
TAAAGTAGTTCCCATTTTTAAGAAAAACGATCCCCAATTTGTTCAAAATTATAGGCCAATAACCATAACGTCATGTTTCTCTAAATCCTTTGAGTATGCGTTCTTGCATAGACTGTTACCCTTTGTCAATAAACAAACTTTACTTTCCCCTAGTCAGTATGGATTTATCTGTGGTAAATCTACAAATACCGCTATCTTGTCTCTTTTGGAAACTATCATTGATTGTGTTGAATCTGGCGAGGGTCCCGTTGGCATCTTTTGTGATATTAGTCGGGCGTTCGACTGTGTTCAGCATAATATTTTAATTAACAAGCTATTGGCATATGGTATTAGAGGCGTCGCACTTGATTGGGTGCAATCTTTCTTGAGTAATAGACCTCAGTATGTTTGTGTTAATCATATTTTAATTAATAACATGGGAGTTCCACAGGGATCTGTGCTGGGGTCTATCCTTTTTCTTTTTTATAGTAACGACATTGACTCGGCTTCACCTGTTACCTCTGTTGTTCGTTATGCTGACGACACAGCGTTTCTGTTTTCATCTCCATGTTTTGAAAATTTAAATATAATGTGTCAGAGCTCTCTGAATGAATTGTTGCCTTGGTTTGAAACTCACTGTCTTTTCTTAAACAGTTCTAAAACAAAGGCCATTAGATTCCATAATAGGCAAAATAACTGCCCAAAAATTGATGTTATTTTAAAAGACTCTATAATTTCTTCTAATTCAAGAAATATAAAGTTTCTGGGTGTTACGATTGATGAAAATTTGAATTGGAAAGAACATTGTTTCAACTTAATTGCTAAATTAAATTCAGTTAGTTATATGTTCAGGAGACTTAAAATGGTACTTACCAGCCATCAGTTAATTAGTTTATATTATGCACAGGTGGAGTCGAGATTGAGATATGGAATTTTATTTTGGGGTACGTCCACTTTGTCAAGTGATGTTTTTGTTGTTCAGAAGCGTATTCTGAGGTTGATTGCAAATATACATTTCCTGGATTCATGTAGAGATGTTTTTAAAAAATATAAAATTTTAACTTTGTGCAGTCTTTTTATTGTTGAGTCTGCTGTTTATGTTTTCATGAATAAGCAGAAGTTCTCTTTAAATTCTGAAATCCACCATTACAACACAAGGAATTGCAATAAATTCCGTTTACCCTTTTGTAAATATAACATTTCTCGCAAATCGCCGAATTGTCTGGCTATTAAAATTTACAATCATTTACCTTCTGAAATAACAGACTCACTTACACAGGGTGTTTTTAAGAGCAAATTGAAGAAGTTTTTATTGGAACGGTCTTTGTATGGTCTAGATGAGTTCTTTGCTGTAGATTACACCGGTACTGACAAATGACTAACATTTTTCTTGGTTGTAATATGTTAGTTTGTTCTTATTTATGTTTTATGTTTTATGTTTTATGTTTTATGTTTTATGTTTTATGTTTTATGTTTTATGATGTGTATTGTTGTATTTATTCCTGTGTATTATTTTTTTTTCTTCTGTTTTTTATATGACTATTCCTATATATATATGAATGTATATCTCATGGAAAAATAAATGAATTTGAATTTGAATTTGAATTTGACAGCTGATTTAAGGCAATGTTTTGTAAGTTATATCTCTTATGTATTTGTGAAACTTCAATATTGATTTGTTCCTCGTTTCCACTAAATTCCTAGTATGCTCCTATTATTTTTTTTCTTAACTAGAGGCTTTGTTTCAAAAACCTTTCATATTAAATACTTTTCTTTTATTTTTTAGGCATTTAATTTTTTTAATTATTAAATACTATCTGATACCACAAAAATGACCCGTTTTGAGTGAAAATAGCAATTTGTAGCTAGTAGAATCTATTTCTGTTTTGTTTTTCTGAGATTTCTAACTGTGGTCGCATATTGTCAAACGGGGTTTGATAAAAAATAATAGTTTTTTGAAATTACGCCTCAATTACTTACATTATTTTTTTGAAAAAAATAATGTAGATTCTGTGACAGTCTTTCGTATGATAAGCCAGGTTAACTTTTTTTTGTGTGCATTATCGCATTATTTTTTTATTTGATCAACATGTGATCGACTTTACCTTTACCCTCATTGTGGGGTAAAGTTGATTAAAAACATCGAAAATCGACTTAGCCCGTGAAATGGGTCGATCACGAAATATTAAAAAAAAACAAGAAAAAAATTATTTGCCTATTTTTTTATAGAAATATACCTTATAAGTATAAAAATTTCCTTTATTATAAGTCTTTTTTATACAACCTTCAGTTTAGAAATCGAATAAAATAAAAAACATTCTCAGGAATAATATAAATCAAAATAGGAACTTTCTTTTAAACTTAACTAAAAGGAATAACATAAAAACTTTGGATAAAAGTTGATAAATGATTATTCTAGGACATTTTGTTCTTCCTCTGTCAAATAAAAAATGTATTTACCGCGTCTTGATTATTTTAAATGTAATTTTCTGACTACTTATTTGGTTCTCCGAAACTGTTGATAAATCCGTGTTAAGAGGATACACAAAAAAATTTCTCTTTCTGAATCTTTCTTACGCATTGCATTAACTGTATATTCATTGTCTGATATTGCCTCAATCTTTGCTTTAAATTGTGTGTCTCTTTTGTTAGTTACAATTATTGTTACAATTACAAAATCGTTCGTATTCAAAGATTCTGGAATATCAGGTTCTTGTAAAGCAAACTAGACCTTGCAAGCGGATTTATTAACTTTTGTCGTGTGTCGTATGTCCACTATCAACTGAACAATCTAATTCTATAATTCTTCCACATGCCCAATTTATTTCATATTATTTATATATTCAGTTAATTTAATATTTCATAAAACTTCCTTTTCCAACTACCTACACCAAACCGAGGTTCAGCGAACATATTGTTTGAAATTATTCACAGCTGTCGGGTGCTTATGTTACACGAGCAGCTCAGAATTTTAACGTGAACAACGCGATTACACACAAAATGTTGTGTAATCGCGAATTGTTCGCGAGCACCAAAAATCTATTTTCTGTCAATATCAACGTGGAAATACCCGCGATCTGTTTGCGCGAGATGATTGCGAGTAGTGCTTGTAAATGCATGCGAACTATACGGACCTTTAATCGTTGTGCAGAAAATGAAGCAGTCAGTGTATTCTAACGCATACATTTAAGACTGGGCTTTCAACGTACCCTTTAACATGTAAGGAAAGCTTCAAGGTATGGCCAGTTACCATTGGAATGAAAATTATCTAGTGTGACAACAATTTTCACTCCCATCTGTTGAATAAACTGAACCATTTTTGTGTCCGTGGCAAACTGTTAAACTGGATCAAATCTTTTCTAGAGCATCGTCAATTTACGGTTCGTGATGCTGACAGTTTTTCTGAAAAATTGAAGGTATTAAACGGTGTGCCGCAGGGTTCACTCCTTGAACCAAATTTTTTTCTAATATACGTCTATCCTTACCAAAAACTACACGTCTCAAGTATTATTTTATGCACATGACCTTAAATTGTTTTCTTCAACTTCGCTTCTACAAAATGATCTTGATACGATTATGAATTGGTGTTTTAAATGGATGCTGTGTCTTCGTAACAGAGTATCTCTCTTGGAGTGCACATGATACTAAAGTTGTGAAAAAGCGTAATCAATTAATTTTCACCATTAGGATGTTTCTCAAGTTATATAAATCTTATTATTTCTTAAAAATAAATAAGAGTATACTACGAAAGCAATATTTTGTAACTAATTTCTTCGGTACTAAGAATTTCTATTGATTGTATCCATATATTTTGCAACTTTAAATGAAAGTTATCAGTTTCCAGTTCCAATATCCAAGATCCATTATTTCAAACTATTTTTCGGACAACTAGAATATTGACAGTTAACTAACTACAACAATTCGAAATGTATAAAATAATTACATATATTAAATTAAAAATATTAGTTTCATTTCGTTGAAAAGTAAAAAATAGGAGTTATATCTCACCCATATNTGGAAATACCCGCGATCTGTTTGCGCGAGATGATTGCGAGTAGTGCTTGTAAATGCATGCGAACTATACGGACCTTTAATCGTTGTGCAGAAAATATAGCAGTCAGTGTATTCTAACACATATATTTAAGACTGGGCTTTCGACGTACCCTTTAACATCTAAGGAAAGCTTCAAGGTATGGCAGTTGCCATTGGATTGGAAATTACCTAGTGGGACACCAATTTCCAAAAAAGATGGCAAAGTTTCCAGTACCAATTACCGACCAATCAACTTGACGTCTGTGCCATGCAAGGTTATGGAGAGAATTATTTGTGAAGAGCTGATCAAATTTTTACTTAACAGTGATATCATATCTCAACACCAAAGTGGATATCTCACTTGTAGTTCGGTTGTTTCAAATTTATTGTAAGCTAGACTAATTTCTGGACTTTATATGAAGATAATAGACAACCCCTAGATGTTCTATAGTTAGGTTTTTCTCGATCCTTTGACAAAGTGCCGCACTCCCGACTGTTCAATAAACTGTTAAACTGGATCAAATCTTTTCTAGAGACTCATCAATTTACGGTTCGTGTTGCTGACAGTTTCTCTGAAAAATTAAAGGTATTAAACAGTGTGCCGCAGGGTTCAGTCCTTGAACCAAATTTATTTCTAATATACGTCTATCCTTACCAAAAACTACACGTCTCAAGTAGTATTTTATGCAGATGAAATTGTTCTCTTCAACTTCGCTTCTACAAAATGATCTTGGTACGATTATGAATTGGTGTTTTAAATGGATGCTGTGTCTTCGTAACAGAGTATCTCTCTTGGAGTGCACATGATACTAAAGTTGTGAAAAAGCGTAATCAATTAATTTTCACCATTAGGATGTTTCTCAAGTTATATAAATCTTATTATTTCTTAAAAATAAATAAGAGTATACTACGAAAGCAATATTTTGTAACTAATTTCTTCGGTACTAAGAATTTCTATTGATTGTATCCATATATTTTGCAACTTTAAATGAAAGTTATCAGTTTCCAGTTCCAATATCCAAGATCCATTATTTCAAACTATTTTTCGGACAACTAGAATATTGACAGTTAACTAACTACAACAATTCGAAATGTATAAAATAATTACATATATTAAATTAAAAATATTAGTTTCATTTCGTTGAAAAGTAAAAAATAGGAGTTATATCTCACCCATATTCATTTACGACTTTTAACTACAAATACGACGTTAAGAGAATACTAATCGTACTCGCTTCAGCGGTACATATACTAAAATTGGAACGATACAGAGAAGATTAGCATGGCCCCTGCGCAAGGATGACACGCAAAATCGTGAAGCGTTCCACATTTCTTGAAAAAAAAATTATTTGTGTAACAATTTCTCTGATTTATTTTCACATTTTTTTTTAATTGAAAAATAAATAAGAGTATACTGCGAAAGCAATACTTTTGTAACTAATATCTTCGGTACTGAGAATTTCCATTGATTTTATCGAGATATTTACAACTTTTAATGAAAGTAAGTTTCCAGTTCCAATATCCAAGATCCATTATTTCAAAATGTTTTTCGGACAACGAGAATATTGACAGTTAACTAACTACAAAAATTCGAAATGAATAAAATAATTACATATATTAAATTAAAAAAATAGTTTCATTTTGGCGAAAAGTAAAAAATATGAGTTATATCTCACCCATATTCATCAAACATGTATAATAGGGTAAGTGATTTTTTTTGTGTTAGAGCTTAACAAGCATTTGCTTTTGCTCTTAAAAGTTGTGCATAATAATATCTTAACTGTAGTAATTTATTTGCTTGTTCTTTACTTATCTGTCTTGATTGACTCTATTCTAGTTTCTACCTCTCTACTGAATTGAAAAGCTATCTTTTTTATCAAAACTTGAACACCTTGTATCTCGGAAACGAACAGTTTGCGGGCATATGTGCATATTTCTTGGAGTACTGTTTGCCTAAATTTTTTTAACACTGTTTAATGTCTTCGTTATTGACATTTGACATATAAACCGAACTAAAGAACACTTACGCCGTTACCTGTAAATATTCTGTGCCTAATATTATTAAAATAGATTTCTGCATGCTGATTTAGACTTTAATTATATTTTAGTTTTCCGTCTTCTCATCGTATTGGATAGAAAATTTTGTATAGTAGGATGTATTTTATGTATTCTTTAGACATGTCTCTTCCATTTATGGGGTATCATTTCTGCGTATCACTCTATATTACATACATGTTTTTTATTATTGTTATTCTTAATCTAAAATTAACTGTTTAAGTTTATATATAACGTTTGCATATAATAAGCACTTTCTATTTTCTTATTCTTTTTTCTCTCACAAAAAACGCCTCATCTGCTAAAATAACTTTTAAGTATGTCTCCTGTATATTAACGATTGATTTTTTAATAATATTTGGGAAACAACTACTATTCTGCGGAATACAGACCCGTCCAACATAGAATTAGGTAGTTAAGATCTATCATCTGAAGAACCTTCAAAATAAAATAATGTTAAACAATGCTTTATGCCAGTAGACAATGAGTAGACATGACTTTTAAGTATAACACATTTCGAAGATTATGTCTCATAACTCACTGCTATGCTAGTCGAAAATCTATAAACAAATTCAAATAATAGAATTCTATCATCAAAATTATAATCTGTATGACTTCCAAATAAATCTCTAAAGGCAGGAGATATTCTCCATTCCATAAAGAGATCTGAATTCTGAATTAATCTCAGTAATTAACGTTATATCTAATTACTAATCCTTCCNCGCAGGCCGCATTTGCGCCCAGGAACGACTTATGTTGGTAGGCCCTAACCACCATTCAGTGCAGGAATGAAGGAAACTTGGAAAACCTTAATTATGAGGGTGGTGAAGTGCCAATCTGGTGTCAATCTCTCTCATTGACCCGAACCAACATTCTTCCACCCTACCATACCTGAACAGAGGGTGCCAATCCACAAGCATAGCACAGCAAATTAACGGTTTAAGTTTATATGTAGTTTTTCTTATCATTTTTTCTCTCACAAAAAAACGCCTCATCTGCTAATAACTTGTTAAGTATGTCTCCTGTATATTAACGATTAATTTTTAAATAATATTGTGGGAAACAACTATTCTGCGGAGGACAGACCCGTCCAGCATAGAATTACACTCGCAACATCTAGTTAAAATCTCTCATCTGTAGAACCATCAAAATAAAATAATGATAAATAATGCTCTATGCCAGTAGAGAATGAATAGATATGACTGTTAAGTATAACACATTTCGTAGATTATATCTCATAACTCACTGCTATGCTAGTCAAAAAACTATAAACAAATTCAAATAATATAATTCTTTCATCAAAATTATCATTTGCATGACTTCCAAATAAATCTCTAAAGGCAGGAGATATTCTCCATTCCATAAGGAGATCTCTAAAGTTATATCTAATTACTAATCCTTCCACTACGCCACTGTCCCCAAGGAGCTGCCATCAATCAGAGACACAATCTAACTAATTAAATTTTACTACAAAGTTTAAAGACGTCCAATTACGACCATTTTCAATTATATCAATCAAACTAATAAAGATATTTAATTAGCACCATAATAAACCACACTACTAAAATTTAGTCACACTGTAAAACTGACAAATTACCGCCGCGATTGTTTTTTTATGTTTTTATATCTATACTTGAGAGATTTAGTAGCCTTAAAATAAAAGCCTTCTAGGAATTGAGTTAAATTCGAGCCATAAACCACACGTGAAAAAAAAAAGAATTAGAAAGCAACATTCGGTGCATTTAATCGGTTGGTTTGGAATTTTATACCAAACTCATGACATCTTAGATAGAGTCAGGTGTTACAAACACTGATCTTTTTTTAAAGCTGTTGGATGTTTCCCTTTAAAAGGGGATATTCCGTTTTTGTCTGTAATTATTTATTTGTGGCACTTTCAGTTATTTCTTTTATTTAATTAGGCATTTCTGCAACACAGAACAAAAACATAACTACTTCCGCCAAGAAGGTCAGTCAAGCTGATTTTTTAAATTTAGTTCTACCCGCATAGTAAATATCATACAATGAGATAGTTATATTGTTATTTGAAAAAATAAGCATTCTGAATATTTCAGCAAAATTGAATAATCATAAAGCTGCAATTGATATACAGGGTGTTTCGCATAAGAACCGACAAGGAGTAAGGGTATGTAGGGGAACCAAAAATATGGTGATTTAACGTAACTATATACTAAGTTGCACCCCTGAGAATTACAAGCCTTGAAAGTGGGGTTTCAAAAAAATCGATATCTCAGTTAGGTATAGTTGAAACTAGAAAAACCAAATTTGGTACACTATGTGAGTGTACCAAGAGCATTAACCGACAATAAGTAGAATTCAATTGAAGCATTTTAAAGTGTTGATAAGGGATGATGCACAATTAAAATGTGACAAATTTGTTTAACCAGTTAGACTTGGAATTTAATTCTAAAACTTTTCTGACTCTTGTTAGTTTTCAAAAAACTTTGTCGTTTCAACAAAAACGCGAATGTGTGTATTATTTAAAATCATCGAAAAATCAAAAGTTGGCTATGAATTTAAATGTCAAACAATCAGCAGTTATTGGGTAGAGTAGAATTCAATTATCGACGAAGAACAAATTTATGCCTGAGAGAAAACGATGATCATTTTGAACAATTTCTATAACTTATCATTGCAAATTGTATGTTATTTCTTTTGTTTAAGTTATTTGTTTTTCTATTAAATTATTCTTTTTCCAACTTTTTTCCTGATCGTCACGTTTGACGTTTAAATTCATAGCCAACTTTAGAATTTTCGATGATTTTAAATAACACAGCTACAATATGTATTATTAGTTATTCGTGTTTTTGTGGAAAACGACAAAGTTTTTTGAAAACTAACAGGAGTAAGAAAAGTTTTTGAATTAAATTAAATTAAATGTACAATAAAGTAATAATTGTTTAAGTCCGCCAATGGGTTATGTCACATTTTAATGGTGCATCATCCCTTATCAACCATTTAAAATGCTTCAATGAAAGTCTACTTACTGTCGATTGGTTCAAGTAGTATAAAGGTAAGTTGCGTTAAATCACTATATTTTGGGTTCCCCTACATGCCCCTGCTATGTGTCAGTTCTTATGTGAAACACCCTGTACAATTTATTTACGATGTTATAAACATTTCAGTTACGCATTTTATAACTTTTATTTTTAATATAAATAAATATTTTTATTTACTTCAAATATTATAATACTAGCTTTTGTCTAATGGTGTTCCATTAATGTTTTTAGATATTTGATATCAAAGACTAGGCATAGGTAAACGGCAGGTAAGAATTATTTTGAATTAGCTTACTAAACTAAAGTAGAAGTACAACCACTAGCAATAAAAAATTTATAATTGAAAAAATGCGTTTTAAAATTAAAGAATTTTTATTTTCTGACTGAAAGACGAGATTTATATTAAGTATTAGAAACATTATTGATATATCAGAAAATACTCTATAAACTCTAGAAACATTATAGTTATATCAGAAAATACTCTTAGATTTTGAATATCTCTAAACNATTTCTTCTGTGTGTGACATTTCGTTTTGTATTTTATTTAAAACTGTGTTTAGTGTTTGTTTTTTGAACACTGTTATTTTAAGAAAATAGTGTGAGGAAAACTTCAGCAGTTATGGATAAAAAGAAGAAACTGTCAATTATTGTTCAGTTCAAGGTTGCTCTTTATGGTCCAAGAAAAATCCAGAATTAAATTTTCATCAAACCATTGAAGAAATTTTCAAAATATTATTGCCGATAGATAATACTCCCTGAATTTCATGAGCGTTGTTAGAAAGGGCACTAGTTTGCAAACACAATGAATAAATTTCTAAATTTAAATTAACTTTTCCCAATTTTCCCATATAGTACCACATGACCAGCGTTAAAAACTGCCTTTCCTTCTGATATACAACTAGAGTTTTCGTTGGGATATATGTAAATAGGAAATGTATTCCACAACGGGTAAGTTCATAGTTACAACCTAATAAAATGTACATTAAATTGTAATGCTAAAATTTATTTATGAAATATTTGAAACCTATAAAATAACACAAAAGTCAAATAACCGCAGTTTGATAACAAAATTACTAATAATAATGGCAAATAACACAAATGTTGTTCAGATGAATGTGTAAAAACGAATGCCAAGGTCAAAATTACCTTGTCTGGGAGTTTACTGCTTTCGCCGCTTGGTGCACTTGCATCTTAAAAATTATCGCGGATTGATAAGGGATGATGCTTCATTAAAATATGACAGAATTTTTTAACCCCTTGGCAGACTTAAAAAATTATTACTTTAATTTATGGGGAATTTAATTCTAAAACTTTTCCAACTCTAGTTAGTTTTCAAAAAAGTTTGTCGTTTTCAACAAAAACACGAATAACTAATAATACTTACGTATTGTAGCTGTGTTATTTAAAATCACCAAAAATTTAAATGCTGGCTATGAATTTAAAGAAAAAACGTCAAACAATCAGCAGTTATTGGACAGAGTAGACTTCAATTTTCGACGAAGAATAAATTTATGCCTGAGAGAAAATGGTGATCATTTTGAACAATTTCTATGACTTATCAGTGCAAACTGTATATTATTTCTGTAGTTTAAGTTCTTTGTTTTTCTATTAAATTAGTATTCCAACTTTTTCCTAATCGTCTGGCTTGACGTTTAAATTCATAGCCAACATTTGAATTTTCGATGATTTTAAATATGTAACATAGCTACAATACGTATTATTAATTACTCGTGTTTTTGTTGAAAACTACAAGTTTTTTGAAAACTAACAAGAGTAAGAAAAGTTTTAGAATTGAATTCTCCATAAATAAAGTCCGCCAACGGGTTCTGTCATATTTTAATGGTGCATCATTCCTTATCAACCCTTTAAAAATTAAACTCTAGTTACTGTCGTACTGTTGGTACACTCACATCGTGTACGAAATTAGGTTTTTCTAAGTTCAATTATAATTGATATATTAATTTTTTTTTGAAATTTGAAAACCCACTTTCAAGGCATATCAGGTGTGCAGCTTAGTATAAAGGTAAGTTGCATTAAATCACCTTATTTTGGGTTCCCCTACATGCCCCTGTTCTGTGTCGGTTCTTATGCGAAGCACCCTGTATAAATTAAATTTTTTACGATGTTATAAACATTCCAGTTACCCATTTTAGAACATTTATTTTTAATGTAGAAGTATTTTTATTTACTTTAGATGTTGGAATACTAGCTTTTGTCTAATGAGTTGTTCCCTTAATGTTTCTAGATATTTGATATCAAAGACTAGGTACAGGAATGCGGTAGATAATAATTATTTTGAATTCGTTTAGTCAAGTAAAGTAGAAGTACAAAAACTAAGAATATAAGATTTATAATTGAAAAAAAGCAGTTTTAAAATTAAAGAATCTTTTATTTTCTGACTGTTACTTGATTCAAACATGAAAGAAGAGATTTATATTATTAGAAACATTATAGTTATATCAGAAAATACTCTTAGAGTTTGAATATCTCTTAACTAAACATATTAAATCTGATTTAATTTTTTCTACGTAATTTTTTAAATCCATACTATTTTATATACTAGTTGCCCAGAAATTAGCTTTTAATATCTTGACGGCAAATACTACGATTAAATTATAAGTAAACGAGTATTGGTGTAAAAATGCCTCCTAAGAGGTTTCAATCTTTTAAATGTGAGCCCCTGTATATTTTTTCAGATATCTTCAAAATTAATCAAGGCAAAGCAAAGCAATTTGAAACTGACGTTACTATTACAAGTTGCTGGAAATTATACTAGAGATAATATTTACTAGGAAGTTACCCAAAATTTCTAATTTTTTAAACAGTTAGAAAATCTGAAATAAAAATGGAAATATATACCAAGAGTATTTCTTAATTCGACTTCTACAGGTTTTTCCCTGGTAAAAATGCAAATCAACAAGAGTCAATTCCAATTAAAGATAACCTGTTGACAATTCTTTGAATCAGCTGAACCAGTTAAGGTATCAGTACCTACCAATTTATACAGAGTTACAATAATATATTTCATACAACCAACATTTTCAAAGTTAGAATTGAAACGATAAATGTAGAATATTATGTCTCTTGAGAAAATTGAAAAAATCCTGAAAAATTTTGTTAAAGAACTTAAAAAGTAGGTACATATATATTATATAAATTCTCTTTATTTAGGTAACTGTAAAAAAATGGGATCCACACAATCTTTGTCTTGTGTCTCTATACATATAAATATAACAAGGATAAAAATGAACCAAACTTGTTACTGATACTTCAACTGTATCAATACCATGTAAGAATTTGGCAATCAATAACTTAATAGATACCTTGTACAATCACAGGCTCCTCAGTTTGGCCTCTCATTAAAATTTATAAATTATTTTAACTATTGTGCAAAATGCCGAAAAATAATATCTAGTTCTAATTTATAAAAGTTTAGAATATGTCTTGAAAAATCTTGCATAAATCTATTTTATACACATTTGATTTTTTTCTGAATACAGCTTTTGGTTTGTTTACCTATTTATTTATTGATTTATTTATGTAAGTTTTATATTAAATACACAAAACTTTTTGCACGCCTTCAAAAAATAAAATACATATACAATATTATAAAAAACTTCTTTTTTCATTAAAATAAAAAAGGAAAACAACAAATAATATACTGTTTATAGTTAAATATACAGAATATTTATTAAGTACTTGTACAAACTTTAAATGGTGAATTCTTGACTAATTTTAAGATAAAAAGTTCATATAAACATGGGTCCGCAACGGCTTGGTTATTGAAATGCAGATCGTTAAAAAAAAATTTGTTTGGTATTTTGATTATATTTTTGGCAATTTGACGAAATTCGGGAAACTGGGAATATTGATGCTGAGAAAACTCAAATATAATTTAGTTTCTTGTTTAATGTTAGAGGGCACCACATACAGTGTTGTACCTGGATTTAAATAAACATAACATTTTTGTGTCACACTGTATGTCATTTTTAACTAAACATACCTGTTCTCCATCTAATTTTACGTACAAAAAAGGTACTTTTAGTATTTGTCACTTGAAGCAGTCGTTTTGTAAAAAAAACGGGTTTAAAGTTAAACCTGCTGTGGAATTTTGTCGAGTTGAATCATTATGCATTTTTGAGAAACAAGTAAAAAGATTTGTATTTTATTGATTGTATTGCGATGTGACAAGCTTAGATCATTTACAAGACTAAGACTAAACAACTTCTGCAAATAATTTAATGACATTTACAATAGTTGCTGAAATAAATATTTTTTTGGACGCTCTGTATCTCAAGAACCAAACTGTTGTGGACTCATGTTCATATATGAAGTTTTTATCTTAAAATTGGTCAAAGGTTCACCCTTTAAAATTTGTATAAGTACTTAATAAACATATTGTATATTAAAAAAATAATCGCTAAAAATTATTTTGATAAAAAAGTTATTAAATAATGTTGCTCTGAAATCAGAAGCATCAGAGATGGGAATATGACCATCTTCCTTTAGTGAAATTGCAAAATAATGTTTTTCTTTCTGTGCTCGTNGTCTAATCTATTTTATACACATTTGATTTTTTTCTGAATACAGATTTTGTTTTGAATACCTAAACATACAGAGCTTTTTGCACGCATATTAAACAATATTATAAAAAAATCTCTTTTCACATCAAAATAATTGAAAAAAACAAAAAAATAAACAACAGATAATATACTGTTTATAGTTAGATATAGAGGGTGTTTATAAAGTACTTGTACAAACTTTGAAGAGTGAATTTTTGACTAATTTTAAGATAAAAAGTTCATATGAACATAGGTCTGCAACGGCTTGGTTGTTGAGATGCAGAGCGTTCAAAAAAATTTGTTGTTTGGTATTTTGATCATAGGTATTTTTGGCAATTTTACGAAATTCGGTAAACTGGGAGTATTGATACTGAGAAAACTCAAATATAATTTATTTTCTTGAGTAATGTTAGAGGGCACCACATACAGTGTTGTACCTGGATTTAAATAAACATAACATTTTTGTGTCGCACTGTATGTCATTTTTAACTAAACATACCTGTTCTCCATCTATTTTTACGTACAAAAAAGGTACTCTTAGTATTTGTCGCTTGAAGCACCCGTTTTGTAAAAAAAAACGGGTTTAAAGTTAAACCTGCTGTGGAATTTTGTCGAGTTGAATCATTATGCATTTTTGAGAAACAAGTAAAAAGATGTGTATTTTATTGATTGTATTGCGATGTGACAAGCTTAGATTATTTACAAGACTAAGACTAATCTACTTCTACAAATAAGTTAATAACATTTACAATAATTGCTGAAACAAAAATTTTTTTGGACGCTCTGTATCTCAAGAATCTAGCCGTTGCTTACTCATGTATGAAATTTTCATCTTAAAATTAGTCAAAGGTTCACCCTTTAAAGTTTGTGCAAGTACTTAATAAACATCTTGTATATTAAAAAAATAATCGCTAAAATTTATTTTGATAAAAAAGTTATTAAATTATGTTGCTCTGAAATCAGAAGCATCAGAGATGGAATATGACCATCTTCCTTTAGTGAAATTGCAAAATAATGTTTTTCTTTCTGAGCGCGTTGTTTCAGTTTGGTTTTATGTTAAAATTTGATTAAAAAATAACAACTTAAATGTTGCTTTTAATTTAAACTATTTTTTGCGTTATTTACACATACAAATTATTGTTTTGTTTCTTTTTGTTATCGTAAACAAAAAAATACATTGATTTCTCAATGATTTGTGCTTGAGGTCTACTATTTTCACATATTGGAGCATACAGATCCAGGATATATAAATTTTGTACTTACTGAGGTTTAAATTAGAAAAATATATGTGAAGAAATATTTGAATAAGTATTTTTTTAAGTGTTTATACTCGAGTTTCAAAAATGTTTGTATTATTTGCTGTAAGTTCAGCTATTTGTTTCAGAGTAAAACAAAGTTTCCCTCAATTTTTCCCTTTTTTCTCCGAATTGTTACATCTCTAGTTAATTTTAAAGAAAATTGCGAATAATTTCCTTATCGAAATGCAATAATTAAATTTAATCAAAATCGTTGCAATTTAAATTTTATTTTTTATTTATTTGTTCTTTTTACATAATTCTGTACATAATGAACATGATATGTATATCAAACAACATTTATTTAATGTTTACTTATACTATGTAAATGACTTCAAGCGGTAGTTGCAAAATTCCAGTTTATTTTACGGTAGACAACTAATGTTTATTCATTTAGTATTTATGAAATATTTATAATCGTTATCTAAATATAAACGAAATAAATTGAGTATATCACATTAGATGAGGTTGAAATAAATGTAGGAGTAAGACACACCCTGTATCGCCAAGTTTAAAAATGGAGACTTTAACGGTAGATGAGACGCAAAACGTATAATTAATATTCTAGTGCAACGCAAGCTTCTATGAGTAACAGTAAATTTTTTATAAGTATAAAAGTTACTTTAAAGTATTACATTCTTTCCCTCGGTTTATATTTCAACCAATATTTATTTATATACTATTCCAATGTAAATAAAACGGTTGTTTGCTTTTAAATACACCATAGTTTCGCTCTGGGATGTTTTCAAAAGTAATTATCGATGTTTATCATCCCTTTTGTGAAGCCTTAGTAAATAAAGAAAGGGCAGGAAAGGGGTTGTAATGTAATAATGAATAATAAAAGTTACTCTTCCTTCTCTGTCGGCCGCGCGGAGCTTACATGGAGCTCTCTCTTATCCTCTATTTTCATCTAGATGGCGCACAGGTAAAAACAAGTGAAGAACGTTTTAACAGCCGCCTTGATACCTTGCTTAGTCGATGGTCTACTGTTTAAGAATAGAGTGTGCGCGCGCGCTGGACATTTGAATAACGACGATCCTATCCACTAATGATCGAACAAAAAAACAACAGACACACGTTGAGTGCGAAAAGTTGGTTAAAATTAGTTTCTCCAAGGACAGTAATTACCTAAGTAAAAACGTATGTGATAAGGTATGTGATTTTTTATTTACCATTCGAAACGGTTTTATAAATATTTAAGAGGACGGAATACAGAAACTATAAATTTCAACGCACGATAAGAATTTGTCACCGTATCAAAATACGTGGGTACATAAATTTCGTTATACGCGGGGATCAAGATAAAGCAACAGGTGAGAGTGTTTAACCTGTCTAAAAACGCTTAAAATTTATCGCGTCCTCACACAAACCCATCCATCTTTTTATCAAATGCTAATATAATGCAAACATCAACAGACAGCACAGTCCTACAAGAAAATAGAACCGATATGTCGCCGAAACCCACCGAAATCAACGCAACGCAACTTAACCTGGCAACGGCGATGTTACAGGAGAACTTTTTGCAAAGGTCTATCCAGAACGTGGCCCTTTCCTTGCAAAACGCTATGATGAACTCCTTGCAGCAAGCCGCGCTTCTTCCCGTCAACTCTGCTGCGGCAGCTGCCCTGAACCTTCAAGCCCTAGAGTCGTATCTAACCCTGCAGAGACTCACCACAGTTTCTGCGAATGTTAACAGCAGCAGCGGTAGGATAGATATCTTAAAAATAGCCGCCAGCACTGCCAAAATCAATGAGGAAACCGCGAGTAATAGTGAAGATGCGACAACTAATACCAATTTGACGGAAGATGTGGATCTCGCCGAAGAAGTCGAGGAAGATTTGGCATTGCTAGACAACGACGACGCCTTAAATAATTTTTCTCTGTCCTCTTCGCCGGTGGACACGAGCTATCCCAGTTTAATAATGAACTCTATATACCAAACCTCAGTAAATAGTTCGGCCAACATTTCGTCTAGCACGGCCGCCACTAACGTGATAGTGGCGAGGCAGAAGGGCAGTTCGAGACCAAAAAAACAATTTATATGTAAATTTTGTAATAGACAGTTTACGAAAAGTTACAATTTGCTGATACACGAAAGGACGCATACTGACGAGAGGCCTTACTCCTGTGACATTTGTGGGAAGGCGTTCCGAAGGCAAGACCACCTAAGGGACCATAGGTAACTATTTCACTTCACTTTTGAATCCGAATGTTTAAATTATGTAATCCTAAGCCGGTACTACTAATTTGTTATATAAAAAATTATGTGTATCAAAATTTGTACAAATTTCAGTGAACAGCCTACGCCTGTTTCTTGATAAATTATCCAACTTGTAAGTTATTCAATTAAGACTAGTAGTTGTGGGTTGGTCGCACTAATAATTTTAACATCTAAAGTGTGTATCTAAACATGCAGTTAATGTGTTTTCATTTATCAACCGGACCTACTTTTTTAAATATTTACGTGATTAGAAGTAACAAATATTCATTTATATTAATATCCTTCGAATTTAGTCCTGCTTAGAGCATTATAACAACAATATGTTACTATGGAACCAACAAACTTTATTTTATAGTAAAGTTATGTACCTTAATATTACCTACGTTTTTAATTTGTATGCATATATTTCTGATCTGAGCCACCCTCTGTTATTTTTCAATACAAATAGGCGCAAAACTCAAGGTGACAAATCAGGTTACACCATATAGCATGTAGGTAGGGGGGTCTTCTCCAATATGGCGTCTATGTTACTCAGTTTCTTATAAAGAAATATTTAAATACTCATACAGATATTGTTCTTCCGTCGGCATAGTATCAAAGCTATTTTTGAATAAATCCGTGGCACTTTAACCTTTACTAACTTCGTTTTAACTTGTTCTGACATATTTTTTAAGAAAAATATTACGGTATGCCGCAGTCATGTACCGGGTGTTCCAGTACAAGTGACGTGATCACAACTCCACATAATGTTCTTTCTCATACAACGCCATCTGTTAATAGATATAAAAAATAGTCATGCATTTTGTACTTTATAATTATTTTTGCAACTATTGTTCTTGTGTGGAGAAGGTGCTGTTTATTATTATTAGTCGTTCATTTGACAGAGTCAATAATGCATATTAGGCAACATTAACTACTATTAAGAAAGTGTTAATACCTAAATAATTATTAATGCTAATATGGCTACCTTAATTATAGTATAAAAGTAGCCCTTTTCAAGAAATTAATATTAACAAAACTGTCTATTGGAATATACAAATATAATTTTAGCTATGTTATTTTGTAACATTTGAATGTCTGTCAGGAAGATCTTCCAACTTAACACTCCATTATTTACATATTCTACTTATGTACATTTTAAATCGAACGTTAAAAAAATAGATATCATAATAATATGCAATTTAGTAATATCTGATTCTTCAAATGACGATTGTTTTAACTATTAAGTAGTAACACTGTCCTTTTATTCCGAATTAAATTGGTCTTTGGCGATCTAGTAACATGACTTCACCTAGATTGTTAATAAATTAATCCATTTCAGAAAAAGTGGTGTTCATTTTACTTTCACAGATATCCAAATTCTAGGATAAGTAAACAAGAAATATTCTTCTTTAATTATACTGCAGAATTTCCTTATAATGACAAATATATTCTGAAAGTAATTTTTGTCAAAATAATAAGATAATAGTAATATGAAGAATTATGTGATAATTACTTATACTGGCGAATTCATCTTATATTTCTTTCTCTCTCTGCCCCTCCCGCTTTTCCACTATCGCACTCTATCCTTTCCCTCTCTGTTTCTCTTAAATGTTGTCTTTCTCTAAACGTACATTGTGTATTCTGAAATGCTATACAAATTTATCGCAGTTTGATTTTATAGTAAGTTGTTTGAAAAAAGCATATATTTTGAAATAAACAGTGAATGAAATAAGCGAGTCCTTCATTAGAACATGTAGGTATATTATTTCACCTTATTTCCTTTATTTAAAATGATATTTTTAGTGAGATAAGAATGACGTTTCTATGGATGCACCATCATAATTTTTTTTAGCTGGCAAAGTATTTAGGTTTAAAATATATTCTTTCATTTGAAAAACTGTCGAAATTTTCACTGATCACAAAAAAAACTGTTTTACATGTATCAATTTTTATAACAACAAATCGATCAGGAAACTGACTAAGTGATATTGGAACACATGCAAAAATTGTGGTATATTTTCTAGCTTTAACAAATTAGCCGATAAATTAAGATATACCTAATTCTAATTTATTGGCCAGTTTTTACAGCTCGATCAGTTAAAACAACTTCATTGTTATTACTTGCTTCATTAATATTTTTCATAATCAATTAATGTATATTTTCCCATTATAACCCATAATATAACATGAATAATGAAACAAAATGATTTCTTTTTCACTCTATGTCTTTGGATATTTTACCGTCAGCGACAGTTTAATTCACGCTTAAACGACGTCATGAGTTATTTTTATGAAAGTATTTGTGTGTTAAAAAAAAATTAAAATTGTTAAAATGCTTTTAGCCCAGGAACATATTTAATTAATTAATTTTTAATATTTTTAACAAGTTGCAAAGTTTTCCAATGAAAAGAAAAAACTATTACTCTTCCACAAATCCGTATGTTCAGACAATATCACCAAAATTACGTTAGGATGAGACATTTATAGAAATCGTCATGGAATATATGCACATCCAGAAATCTGTTGCATATACCCAAACACGATTGATTTTGAGTCAATAGAGTTAAAATTACTAATTGTTTTTTTTTAATTTTGCATATTTCCATTTTAAAATGAATAATATTTGTAAATATAATTATTTTGTATAATAAATAATTTTATATATCTAATAAATAAATGTAGCAATGGAAGAAATATCATCGGATAAATATGGCACTCCTGAGCTTGGAAAAGTACTAACATAACCTACTTTTGGCGGCAAATTTAAATAGTTATTCTTTAGTATTCTCTCTTTGTTATTTCATACTAATCTAAGACAGTAAATAGTCCACAATAACTGTCGCTGGTTTCTTGTTATCTTGTTTGATTTCTGTTCCAAAACTAAAATTTGACACTCGCTTTTGCCTATAAATTGCCAGTTCATTGATGACATGCGAAATGATGACACAAATCTGAAAAATGGTGATAAATTTTCAACCAATTTCTATAAATAATTGTTAAACATAAAAACTTCTAAAATCCTATTAAAGTAGCTCTAATAATAAAGTTTTTTGTAAATGTTAGTAATCCAACTAAAATCAAACAAAGTGAATTTGAACAAAATTAAAATATATTGTTGAATAATTTTACCGGAACACTATAAACTTTGCACAGAAAATACTTTATTTTATTGAAAAATATTTATTTTTCAAAATTTTTAATATTGTGTAGTTAAAACATAGTTTTTAATTAGCTACACCACCTTGAATCTTAACAATTATAAAATCTCCACACACGGTTCTATACAGTCGGTACGATAATTATTGACACAGAATTCCAAGAAGATCCCTGCGTCACTTTCTTGGAATTAACCGCATTCGACACTCGAGGTACCGCTTGCAGTGCATACTGTGTTTTGCAGTGACGTAGACGTGTTTCTTCGTAAGTGTATCGTCCTGTGCATTTTCAATGTAATTTCTTATTTATGATTTGAACTCTGTTGTACTGTAAAAGAAATAAAAACACATTTTAATAAAAAAAATAATTTATATATAAGTATTTTGATATTCTGAAAGTAACGCGGAAAATGTCAAGGCACGCCCTTGGCATTATAAATTGTTACAGTAGTTCCAATAACAGAACTTTATTGTTTTCTTGCAATTCTAACTCAACAAATATGGTACGGACTGTAGGTATATTATATACTTTTTTCTGTTACATCCATATTAAGTACACAATTTTGGTATGAAAAGTGTATTAAGAATCATTATTAAATACATCATTATCCTGCAAAGCATCATAACTAGATTTATTATACGAAAAAAGTTTCAACAAACATAAGCCTAAAAATGCGACTCTGAAGAGGGTTTTTATTTCATGTCTCCGAAACTTGTAGGAATAACTTTAAATATGTATTGTTCTATTCTCCATCAAAACTCATGGAGTATGGATAAAAACTACTCCAACATTTTTGTAGATAGTTTTTTTAACGAAAAATTAAAAAATAGTATGTTTATTTACAAGCAAGGTTCTCCTGTCAGATGTCGACAGGGTGTACCGTTTTTGTTTTTAACAGATCTCCCACGCGCGTAAATGTAAATCTCTAGATCGATTGTCCATTTAGCCTGCTAAACTTTATTACTAGGTTTTAGGCTCAAAAATAAGAAAATAGTTATCATTTCTCCATTCAGGACGTAATTTTCAACCTGGATTTATTAGCACCTTACTTATTTTTGAAAGATCTAGTGATGAAGTTTGACAGTCTAACTTATTGAAATTGGGGTTAACATTTTCCAATGTTTTTCTCCATCATCTCTGATCTATTTAGAAATATTCCAACTTGTTGAGAATATTAGGGTTTGCAGATCTCTGTTTATTCCTCCAAGTTCCAGAGATAATAAAAAGCCTCCAAAGACCCGTATTTTCAAGGAGCTGTAAATCTCTTAAGAAGCATTTTGGGCCTATTCTCATTTGACTTTTCGTTTTTTTAACAAAATTTAATTTAACGTTTGGCAGGTTAATTATTACACCCAGTATATTAATAAATATTTATATCCAGTAGTTGTACTGGTAAATATAATTAAGAAAAAACATATTTACTATATCTATAATTTATTTATAAAAATTATATAAAACTTTATCGCTTCCCATGAATATGTCTAATTCAAAAGTTAAGATTTAATTTTGAAATTTCTATTATTCTTAATCCTATACGTATTATATCAATAGGTACAATGGATGCTAAAACAAATTGTTTGTATTGTGCTGGTGTACCTAGTATTATAGTTTTAATATTAGTAGTTTTGAACCTAAAGAAAACGTGGTTTTTGTTGAATATTTTATCTTGACTAATTAGAATAGTACAAAAAAAAAGGATACTTCAAATGTTAAATAAATAATTGAGGATATAATAGAAATGAAATAGATGTGAGAAATAAATGTAAAAAAACTTTAATGTGGCGGTTTTAATGCATATTTAATAATTGTTTTGAAAAAAAATAGAAACTTTTAAATACTCTTAAATTTTATATCAGAATTGGTACCAAATCTTACAACTCTATACGATGTGTGGCTATAAAATTACCAGACTGATGCTACTACAGACGAACTACGCATGCGCCAAAGTCGTACGAGCGACAACTGTGTAGCGTGAAGATTCCTGTTCCGATTGCTTTACCGTATCTGCAGACGTACTAGTTTGTCCTTGGCCTTCATTTATACAAGATTTATTTTTTGTTCTGCAAGATGACACACGCCCGGTATGCTTTTCCGCGTCAAAAACGGATAAAAATTTGAAAAAATCCCTAATTTAATCGGATCTGACCGTCGATTAATTATTCGTGCTATTGTTGAAACTGTAGGAATTGACAAAAAATGCGTAAGGCAAATTTTACACGAGAATTTGAACGTGCAAAAAATGTGTGTGAAAGTGGTGCCGAAATTTTCACAATCGAACGAAAAGAAGCTCGGGAAAATATTTGTTGTGACACTTTAAAAACCATTGAAAATAACCCAAACGTCTTGGAAAGAGTGATAACATGCGACAAATCTTGGTTTTTCACTTATGATCCAGAAACTGGGCGTCAATCCATGCATTGAAAGAGCCCAAATTCACCGAGAGCTAAAAAAGTTCCAAAGAGCAGATTAATATTCAAAGCAATTGTTTTTTCTCGAATCTATGAGATTGTGTACTTTCACTGGGTTCCTGAAGATTAATCAACATTACTACCTCGAAGTTCTTGCTAGACTCCGTAAAAAAAAAATAGAAAAAAAAATCGAATTGTGGAAAAAAAAGTCGTGGTTTTTTCATTAGGACAACGCACCGGCTCACACTGCAACATCTGTCAAGGAGTTTGTAGCCAAGTATAACATCCCAGTGTTAGACCATCCGCCTTATTCGCCTGACCTGACACCATGTGGTTTTTATCTGTTCTCTAAGGTCAAATCTGCTTTAAAGGAAACAAGATTTCAGACCGTTGAAGCTGTGAAAGAAAAAGTAGCACGCGTTATCAACAAGCTCACAGCATTGTTCCAGCATTGTTTTGACCTATGGAAATTTCTAATGGAGTGGTGAAGAGATAGAGAAAGGGTGTATATTGAAAGGGACAATAATTAAGTATATGTAAATGTATGAATCTCATTATTTTATAGCCACACCTCGTATTACGTGTTCAAAAATCAGGTAAATATTTCTTGCAACAAAATAAATACCCTCTTATACAAGTATTGCGTAAAAAGTATTATCTGGTAAAAAACCAGATTAGTTATCAAAATAAAATCTATAGCTGTATTCCATACATCTGGAGAAGGGGTAAATTATGTAAAATAATTTGTTTTCTTTTTTAGTTTCGACTTTACGCCATCATCAGTAATAAAAATGACACTTTTTTCCTAAAATAATTCCCATAGAGTAGTTGTTTCTCGCAATATCAACAGTTAGGAATCTTGTTTGTGAGATTAGATCTTTTGCGTGTTTGGATTTTTGGTATTGAAGAACATTGTTCGATTTCATTTAATAGGATTTTTTGAATTTACTCAGTAAAAAATAATGTAACAAAGTAAAAATTACATTATTCCACAAATAATGTTATTATTTTAACAGAGTTGGTTATGGACCCGTCTTAACAAAAAATTATGTTGATTTTGAGTGCAAATTTACTCAATTCTTTTTACGGTGTATTTGAATCAGCTCTGTAGTAAAATAAAAATACGTAACTAATAATAAAATATACATGCTGTTTCAAATAGACCTCCCGTAAATACAGAGGGTGATAGTACGTCAAAAAGTAATTATTTTTTGTCATATGAACCATATGTCATCTCCTTTTGTTTTCGAGATACAGAGCGGCAAAATAAAATTTTTAAATTAGAATTTTTACAAAAATTTCCAAAATTTTTATGAAATTTGATATTCCGGGGTTTTTAAGGATGCCAAGGATGCTGGTCTAATTATTTTTTTGAATATTTCATAGAGGGTGCTAGTTATGCTACATTCCTATTACATTTCTAATTTTTTTAAGGTTAGATTTTTCACCATTTGGGCTCCAATTTCTAACGTATAATTTTGTTTTCTAAAAATAATGCACTCTTGTTAGAATTTCCTAATGTTGGCGGTTTTCGAGAAAAAAGGCTTTTAGTTGAACTCTTACAATATTACGGTGAAGAGAATAAGTGACTTTTCTCAAAGTAGGCTTATGTCAATACTTATTGATGGGTGTCTCATAAACGACGCATACATTTTTAGTAATATTTTAAACTCTAATTAACTTTATATTAAAATTTAAGTGACTGTAATTAGTCATTACAATTACAATCACTAGAAATCACTAAAATTTTGATATAAAGTCAATTAGTTTAAAATATTACTAAGAATGTATGCGTTGTTTATGACACATCCATTAATAAGTTTTGAAATAAGCCTACTTTGAGAAAAGTCACTTATTTTGTACACGGTGATATTGTAAGAGTTCAATTAAAACCCTTTTTTATCGANTTCCTATTACATTTCTAATTTTTTTAAGGTTAGATTTTTCACCATTTGGGCTCCAATTTCTAACGTATAATTTTGTTTTCTAAAAATAATGCACTCTTGTTAGAATTTCCTAATGTTGGCGGTTTTCGAGAAAAAAGGCTTTTAGTTGAACTCTTACAATATTACGGTGAAGAGAATAAGTGACTTTTCTCAAAGTAGGCTTATGTCAATACTTATTGATGGGTGTCTCATAAACGACGCATACATTTTTAGTAATATTTTAAACTCTAATTAACTTTATATTAAAATTTAAGTGACTGTAATTAGTCATTACAATTACAATCACTAAAAATCACTAAAATTTTGATATAAAGTTAATTAGTTTAAAATATTACTAAGAATGTATGCGTTGTTTATGAGACATCCATTAATAAGTTTTGAAATAAGCCTACTTTGAGAAAAGTCACTTATTTTGTACACGGTGATATTGTAAGAGTTCAATTAAAACCCTTTTTTATCGAAAATTATTCACATTAGGAAGTTCTAACAAGAGTACATTATTTTCAGATAATAATAATAATATAGTAATAATATCTCTACTCCTTATTCTAACTACGAGAATTAGCCCAGAAGTCGGAGACTTGTGCGGGAGAGGAGGCGGCATATTATTATTACGCAGGCCGCATTTGCGCCCAGGAACGACTTATGTTGGTAGGCCCTAACCACCATTCAGTGCAGGAATGAGGGAAACCTGGAAAACCTCATTAATTAGGGGGGTGATCAAATGCCAACCGGTGTCAATCTCTCACATTGGCCCAAGCCAACATTCTTCCACCCCACCATACCTGCACAGAGGGTGCCAATCCTCCGTACAAGCATATCTAATCTACGGTCTACCGGCCGCGGGATTCGAAACCCAGGCAGATCGATAGATCGATTTAAGTACTGACGCCTTAAACCGTGCGGCTAGCGACGGTAATAAATAAATAATAAAACTATACTTGGAACCCGAATGGTAAAAAACCTAACTTTAAAAAAAATAAAACTTAAAATGTAATAGAAATGTAGCATAACTAGCGCCCTCTATGAAATATCCAAAAAATAGTTAGACCAGCGTCTTTTGCGTCCTTAAAAACCCCGGAATGCCAAATTTCATAAAAATATTTCGCACCGTTTGGGAATTTTCGTAAAAATTCTACTTTAAAAATTTTATTTTGTCGTTTTGTATCTCGAAAACAAGAGGAGATAGACATATAGTTCATAAGACAAAAAAATCTTATTTTTTTGAGGTACTATCATCCCCTCCATGTATTTAAGGGAGGTCTTTCTGAAATACCCTGTATACTTTTAAAAATAACAATCGTATGGAAAAAATTGCTTTACTTGCTACCAATAAATTACCAAATTTTGTTAAATAATGAAAATGTTATTACTTTTTTTACAAAATTTTATAATGCCGTTTATTAGTACACTTATGTTTAATTTTTCTTCCATATGAGAGTCATTTTTTTATCTGATGATGGCATAAAGCTGAAACTAGTAATGAAGATGCGAAATATATACAACCCTTAAATTTCACATTTTTCCACGAAGAACGATAAAAAATAATTGAAATCTAAATTACTTATTACGTTTGAAATTAAACATGACACGATAAGGACATCCACCGGACTTTACAACATTTCCCCGAAAAGTAATACCCCAGCCTTCAGTCCTTTAATACATCGTCAAATTATTGACCACTAGGTAATATATCTACATATATTCATATCCTGATGTTGTGATAATAAACATTAAATTATATGTGCGTACGATGTGCTGTCAACATACCAGATTAGATTTACCTTCGGATTTACTGGCGTCTTACCAATGACGATTCTCCTCGACTGAGGCTAACAACATGGTCGCTTATATTTCCGATGAAAGTCTATGACATTTAGCTCTTTAAAGCCGGACGCGGTTATTATGAGGCGCAGCCTGAGCGTTACAAATACTTAGTTTATTCGGAATGGGTTCGTTATAGAAAATCGAATTATAATTCTATTAAATATGGCTAAGGCGAGTTAGTGTTATGACGCCTCCTGAACCCGTAATCTATGCCATTTATATTATTTATTGCGATGTAGACACTGAAGTTAAATATATTTTATCGTTTTACGTTAGGTTTGTTAGATAAGAGAAAGTCCAAACATCGTATTTAAATAAAATAATAATAATGTGTATACGGTTTGTCCCATCGAGAACCAGTGCGATGGACATATGGGAAAGTTCTTTCAAGGTTCCAAAAAATTGGATTTGTTGAAAAAAAAAGGAAACATTATTTAAGAAATTCCGTAAATTTATTGTAATAATTTCGTGAGATGTAAATTTTTTCTTACCTTTACTTGCTTATATTCTTCTTCTTCTTCTCCTCATCATCCTCCTCCTCCTTCTTCTTCTTCTCACCAGACCTTCTTTTCTTCTAGTTCATCGCCAGCTCATGTGAGCACATAATTAAACTTTAATTTAAATTTTGTCTGCAAATTGCGTCTTAATTTTTTTTTTTTTGAGAAAGGCTTTTTGATTTTAAAATTTTATTACATTAATTAATTTTATTTGGCAATTGATACTAAAATAAAAACAAAAATTGTATTTAAGTTTTACTAAACCAAAAATATTATATTTATTATAGAAAAGTGATTTCAAACTAAATCAATTCCTATCATCCATTGGTATTTATATTAAATAAATAAATTTGATGTAACTGGCCAACAATTTGTTTTATTTTGTCTATGTTCAATGTAAAAAAACTTGTTACACTTCCGTAATCAGAAGTAAACTAATCTTTCCCTACTCTATCCTACGCCAAATCGTAAACTAAACAATGATATACAACAATTGGATATTGCCTATGAAATTTAACACATTTAGTTCTTTATACCTTCCTTAGTCTGTCTCACCACAATATTTTTTATCCTTTGTCCTTGTTGTATTTCACGTTCTACTCTGCATCTAGTCCTGTCAATGTTCTTGGTTTAGCATCTGTCATTATAGTCCATGTATGGTATTCTCGTCTCCTGTTCCGTTCTTCCTCTCTCCTGATTGTGAATTAGGTCATATTCTCCATAACATAATTTACTTTTGTATTTTCGTTAACTAAACTCACTTGTGCCCGTTTATTCCGTGAAATTCACTCAAATAGTGTATATTTTTCATGTGCGTATCGGTATGTTTTCCTTTTCTTATCACTTTGGACTTTCATTGGACATTAACATATTTGTCCTTATTTCATCAATATCAAACTTATACTCTTCAAACTTCTATTCTTCATAAAAATTTTTAATTCTTCTTGATTCTTTTTTGACAATGACTTTTTCTTCTCTATTTCAAAACCTTTATATTCATCAAACGTTTATTCTTTATACATATTTTAATTCTTCTTGATTCTTCTTCGACAATAACTTATTTATTTCTCTATTAATAAAATTTTTAAACTTCATACCAATTTTTTTCTTATTGATTCCTCTCATCTCCTAGTTGCCCGACACTTTTCTTTCATGTCTCATTATTTTTTAAATCTTAATTCTAGCAATACAAATCTTTTTGCCAATCACAAATATAAATTTTGAATACAATAATTTTTGTTTGAAATATCTCTTTCTCTGATTATTCTATCTATTATATACTATTTTCAATTTATTCTATATGTTTTCCTTTTCAGTTTCAAATACCTCCTCCTCTCCTATTGGTTGATTTCTGTGAACTATCTTAGTCAAATTTATAATTTATTTCAAAATTAATTTTTAAAATTTTTTAAACCTTTATTTTAAATTCCTTGCCACCATTCATTCTATTACAACAATATACCTTGATTTAACGCAGAGAAAAGTATTTGTACAATAAACTCATATATCTGGTGTTCCAATTGAAGAAAATCAAGTTTCACTGATTTCTATTCTTTAAAGTGTAGGTAAATTTACAGAGTAAAATTTCTAAAAATTAGAAACATCGCTTAAACTGGTATAGTAAAATTACATTAATTAATATGAAACCTTTCTAAATTAGAGAAAATATACAATAAATACATGAAATTTATTATACAGAAGGAAATGTCAAACAGAAATATTCAATATTTCCTATACAATATTTCAGATCTTACTTAAGAAAATTCCTTAGTATTCAGGATATTCTTTCAAGTGAGCTGCATGTGCTTCCAATTAAAAAGAATAGACGCATTAGACATGTTTGTGCAGTGATGAGCTAAATTTTGTAATAAATAACAACGATAATAGGTAATAAGGGTTTGCCCTATTAATTTTACATTTTATAATTTAGCTGCTTGTAGGTGGTACATATTAATTTTTTTCGGAGACTAGCAATGATTATGAAATAACAACCACGGTAGTCTCACTAACTGGTTTCGTTAACTTATTAAAAATATTGTTTTGTGGTATTTATTTTATATTATTAGTAGTAACAAAATTTGTTATAACCACCTTCTGACTTTTTGCTGACAGCCATTGAGAGTAGAGAATACAATAAGTGGGACAGATAAAATTGATTGTTTTTTATTTTCTCATGAATTTTATGGTAACATAAGTTTTGTTCAAACGATAATACAAATACAAAGTAATTAATTGTCACTGATACTGTTACTTCTAATTTGTGATTGTTTTGAAATTTTTTTATAGGCGGATAAAACACTCTCTAAAAGTCTGACACCTAGGAGCTCGTCAAATTTTGACAAAGATTTTCCATAGTTTTTTTTTCTGAATTAGTGTTACGTGTTTGAAAATTTACACTCAAGCCAGCCTTAAACATGCTGTTTTAAAATTAGAACAATAAATACATTATAAAGGAACAAATGGAAATTAGCGAATTCATAAATACAGTGTCATGATTAGTTGACCGTTAACTAGATGGCATTAAATTAGTGCAGAAAAAGAACGACATATATTGTTGTTCTCTTAAAAAGGAACAATCTATTCTGCGACTTAGCATCTTCTTAGCTGACACCAACCAATTACTTTAAAAGCAGAGTTTATTGGTCTTGCCTTAACTACCACAAAATTCCCCACACTGCTCAATAAAACGTATATATTCGGTTTCTGGGTAGTACCGAATTGAAAAAATACAAAACTGTAATTGTAATTAAAAGTTTTGTGCTGTTCAAGGTATTAAATTTTATACACCTGTAACCAGACAGTTTAAGAAAATGAAACATAAAGTCTTAGAGAAGTATTTTGGTTTGAAACCTTCTATGGCTGTTGTCTATGGTTGCACAATTTTCGAGTAGGTTGTCGTGTTTAAACTTCTCTACGTTTCGATACATAGCGCTCTCTTCTTCAGAAGGAACTGCCGGACTGGAAGTTTTGATATATTTACTAATCCGTATTGTTATAGTGAGAGGCCTTGATCTTTAAGAACCTTAAAGACTTAATCTCTAGGTTTAGGATTTCTTCTAAAGGAAACGGCGATATGTATTTAAATGTCAAGAACGTAGCGACAATCTCGGGAATTGTACAGTATGTTATTTCAAATAAATAAATTGTTCTCGACTTCTGATCTAACTGGAAATAATTTATAAATTGATCCCGTTGATGCTAGTAATAGCAGATATTCATTATGACAATTTTAAATAGACTTGAAAAAGCAATTCTTCAAATGCAGAAATCGTTAAGTACGTTATTGCAATTATCTAATACGTATTACTTTTTGTCCAGTGATGCTATAGCCGCTAGAAATAAAATAGTAAATATTTTCCTTGAAAATTTGCAACATTAGCTACCTATTTAATAAATTCAATATGTCAATTTACAATTTTGATAAATATTAATTACTGGATTGTTTACGATATTTTTTTATGTATTTAGTTATTTGGTATGAAAGGCTTTATCTGATAAACATTTTAAGAATAATTGCGAATCTTTAAATAAAGTCAATATTTATATGACCTGTTTAAATCAAAAGCAAAAACATTTTTAAACTTGCATCGTATTTCACTAGTGCCGTTAGTATTATTAAGATATAACCTCAAATCCCTATTTGGGAAATATGGATTTAAAACCTCGGAAAATATTTATTTCACCACCCAAAAGAAATAAAAAATATTCAGATTGTAAAATATTTTATATTTAAAAAAAATTGTAAACATAAAACTGTATTTCCCTCTGCCCCTCCTTCTTTGATTGCAAATTTATCTCAAATAGATTTAATTCATTCTGAAGAATTAGGGTAAATGTGGGGGTCATATAGTGTGTGGGAAAGACGCCGTAGTGTCTATGATTTTTCCACTAAACAGATAAAACTATAATTATCATGTATAATCTGATACAGTAAGTACCTACATTCTAATTCCAGTGATACATTATATTTGCATTTGGTTTTATTATTCACTTTGAACTTTGAATCAAAAGATTCTAAATTGTTTGTTTAATTTATCACATATGGGAAGTATTCTCCATCTTATTGACGTGTATTTTGACCCTACTTGTATTTTAAATGTTTTAGTAAATTTTAAGTTTAGTTTGACATGCACCTGTCTCACCAAAATTTGAACTCGAAATAGGCGCGGCAACCCCATCAATTTTTAAGATCAATATCACATTTGATGGCATGTCCAGTTATCTTCTTATCTAAAACTAAATTCACAACTTACTTAACTAAAAATGAAATTTTATAAATATATTAGCCAGTAAAGTAATTAAAAGTCCACATATTTCCAATGTTACTGTTCATATTATTGCATATTAAACATTTCCTGTTACTCAAAAGAATATTAATTAATGTGGTGAGTAAATTATGTACCTGATGTAATGTGTCTCTAGAACAAATATTTAATACTTAATTCTAATATAACTTGATTATAGGTTATGTTGAGCTAATTTATATTGCAATTAACTAACTATTTAAACGAGCCGTATCCACGCTCCTGCTCTCGTCAGCCGACGGAAGGTGAGAAACAATTCTCATTTTGTACACTCATATTAAAGCAATGCTTTCATTGAAATTGTCACTTAAATATAGTGGAAATTATAATGTGGATAAAACCAATATTAAACAGAAAGCAGTAGGTATACCTACCTACTATATTTAATTTATACTTTTATTATACAAAACATATTTTTAATATTTCTTTGCAAGAAATTGTAATAGAGTTCTAGAAACGTTTCGACGGGTTAATTTTAAATTTTAGTTTTACAACCCATATAAAAACTGTTGTTTATAAACGATTCGCCTGCATCTCTAACAAATCCTTGTTTCTATATTTACTACATCTATTTTATATTAGTTAATGAAATTAATACGTATACCTAGGAGATTCCTGAACACGAGATTATAGCAATAAACCCTAATTTTTTTCAGCTAAAGTCGAAGATAGAACATTATTTTTTAATATGTATTAAGACATACAAATACATACATACATTTTTTGAATTATATCAAATGTTCATTGATATAAAAAATTTAGATATATCTACAAAAATATCGAAGCTCATAGATATCTTTCTTATCTGTTGGTGTCGCGGGAAACAACTACTTTATAGACAACATGCCTCACTGAATTATACTAGAGTATCTAAAATATACTGATTAATAACCATCTAAAATTAAAATTAAAAATGATGTTTTTGATCAATAATATTTAGATATATATTTTTTATTTTTGCTTTAAATGTTATTAATTAGTATCTAATATTGAGATGTCATTTTTAATTTTTGTATTTATTAACTATTAACGGTTTACCAGATATTGCTGACGCAGAGTCTTCATAAATGATTACAAGACACGTGACCATCAGTTCTGTTTTACCGGCAGGTGATTGATGTACTAGATTTTTTTCAACCACGATGACGATCGGCGTGGCTTGTAATCATTTATGAATACTGTGTATAATTCAAGGCTAGTTGAGGAACTCATAGAGTACCTAATTGTTTCTCGTAATATCATCAGATTTTCTATAGGGCAGATGCCTTCTGCAAATCTACATCTTTGGTATCAAAGATCATTGTTTGACTCCATTTCATAGGATTTAAAAAATAATAATTTATTTCAGTTAGCCTAATACAGTTAAAATAAAGTAGAACAGAACAATTACCAAGAACTGAAATGCGTACCTACCTAAATATTCTTGTTTTCGTAAATATATTTAACAATTAAGTACAAAAATGGGGTATATGGACAAAGTGTATTGCCCTCCTTTTTTAATCCAAGGTTAATTAAAGCCATGTCCGTGGAAATATAATCTTCAGTCTTCTGAGGTGTAACGAAAATGATATCAAGTGCGCCGTAAACAACATACTCCTTTGTTCTTACCAAATCAAATCATAGTTTAAATCAGCAAAAAATTGTACAGTACAGATTTAGAATTATGGTTTACTGAAAACTAAAACAGGAAAATAACTATAGGAATATGCCATTTATCAATATGATTATTGAGAAGTTTGTACATATGTGTTATCATTGAAAAAGAAAATATAATATTGCGATAAAGTTTTTTGTAGCTAAATGCAATTTATAATTAAATAAGTAGTAGGTACTTATTTATATTTATGAATATTTTCAATTTTGTAAAATTGTAGTTCAAGCTTGAAAAAATTTATCAAAGACTCGCTGATTTGTGTGTCGACTATTACCAATGTAACTACGTTGCGATCTCCTATCTGCCTGAAAATATAGATCGTTAGGAACCCAACCCACTCGCAGATATTAGCAGGTATACGTAAGGTTTCGTGTGTTGCCGACCGTTGAAGTCTTCGAACAAATAAGGTGATTATCAGAAATCGTGGGCTATTCAAATTATGTGTGAACTATCTAACCCAACGTTTTAGTAATACAGTATCGTTTAAGTATGTATCGTAAACCTTTCTATAAAATAAGTCGTGGATTTGAGGGAATTTCAAAAATATAACGTATTGAATTAAGAATATCTTATTAGTGTAGAGTAAAAAGGCAGATGCTGTTATTTTTTGGCAAAAAGGAAGAACTTTATGACTTACCCAGTTAAAAAAATATGAAGGATTAATAAAACAATATTTCTTTTCTTCATCAAACAAAATCTGGGCAATATGGTATACGTATGATGTGAAATATGGGACACAAGAAAAGATAAAATAGCAGAATATATATTTCACTATTACCTGTCGTATTTTTACTTTATGTTAAAGGTTAATTCATTTTTTTTTCTAAAAATCCTACCAAACAATGTTCTTCGATATCAAAAATAGGTATGTAAAGAATATCTAACATATAGACAAGATTCTTAACTGATGCAAAGGATGTGCAAAATATTAATACAGATAATCATGTACATGACACTGAAATTATTAAATAATGTAATCTTTTAAAGAAGTATTCTTGTTATTCTATCATCCTTGACAAAGACCAGTATGTTAAATATGCCACTATTGAATGGTCTTATTATTACATTAGTACATTGTACTAAGATTGCTTTTTCAGTGACGTTCTTGCTAATGAAATTCTTAAATGTTAATAGAACAGTAGATATTATATGAAACACAATATGATTAATGTGAATTATTTTTTTTCGTAACCAATATTTATGCTTTTATTTAACTTTCCTTTTTAAGTTATTTCGTAGCTAATTCAAAAATATTTCTAAAAATTTTATCAGATAAAGTCAATTCAATTAAAATGTATTTAATACCCAGTAGAACACGAACGCTAAAATAACGTTAATTAATATCTTAATCTCCAACCATTAAGGAGGAATATCGGGGTCCGAGGGAAGTGAGGAGCGCAGGGGGGGTCCTATGCTTTTCTTATGAAACTAAAACCCGCTGCCAATTTGAAAAAAATAAATTCTATTGAAATTATTTGCGATAAACATTATCTATATAGCAAAGAAATCTACTCATATGCACAGAGCACACATATTGACTAATAACAATATAAAAATATCATATTTAAGTAGTTTTAAATTGTATTTAATGAACGCATAAAGACTATGTAGATGTGGCAACAACGCTAATAATTGACTAGCAGTTGTACACACTGCGAACCTACAGACATCGGGAGATATTGCACGTCAAATTCGGATAAAGATGCGTACGCGTTCAAAAATGTATTGTGTGTAAACTATGTACAATATCAAATATATCGTATTATCCTCGCGAAGATTTGTATCCTTTATTCAAAATCCGTAAATCATGTGAACTGGTAAAACAACGAGAATTATGTTAATTTAGTTCTAAAGAAATGAAACGAAACTCGCGCCCATCTCTCCTCCAAGTAAAAGAAAATGTTGGATGCAATTTTGAAGGTTCTGATGTGATATAAATTACATTATTACTCACTGTTCTTAATCTCTATTTTAGTAATGTTACAAAAGTTTTGCAACTATAACTAATTTTGTAGATATAAAGTTTTCTGAGAAATATTTATGTTCCTTTGTTATTTTGTACAAATGCTTTTATCTCAGAAAACTTTATGTAACCCTAAATATTGCTGGGTACGGATTACGATGTTTTTATAAACCATTAAATATATTAAAAGGATTTATCAACTGTATTTCTTCATTCCAATAAATATATCACAGCTTCTTAGTCTTTTTTAATTAATCTAGTTTTTTAAAAACATTACAAAAAATCATCTGTTGTGGATAATTTATTGTTGATAACAATGTACATGGGATTTAGGAAAAATGTATATGTTTGAAATCAATTTCGTTTTTATCAAGTGTTTCAAATGTATTCCCTCCTTCCTGTCAGCTGATTGCGACGTTGCCACATTAATCCTCAAGTCAGACAGAAATGCAAGTATTGGCTTCTGTTTCTAATTAATACAGCTGTACTATGTTCAAAACTTACATTAGTTTTACATGAAAAATATGATAATACTGTGTACTATCTACGGAAAAAAATTGTTTCACAATTTCTACATTTTTTTCTGTTATGAGCAAAAAAAGAGCCGCACCGTCCATCTTCGCCATATAAACTTATGTTAAAATGAACAACTTTCAACAACAATATCTCAAAATCTAGAATCAAAAAAAATTTCAAATAAATATGACGCACAGAGGGAGCACTGGGTAATACGCTATATAAATTTCAAGTATATGAGCATTTAAGTAAACACGATATACCTCCTTAAAATGCCTTATAATCCACATTACTTTTAAGTACATTTTTGAGTTTATTTTAGACCTTTTCAACAATACAATAACTCTTTTGAAGCTTCTTATAACTTCACAGCTTGGACTAACTTAAAATCGCAAGCAGGTGCAATTAATTAATCAGTTTAAAGTTTCTTCCCTTCGCTTCAAATTAACTACAATAATTTTGTATTGTTCAGTTTTCCCTATTTTTATAAAGATTAATTGCAACGTACGTAAACTATGTGATTAACGTTTCTTGTAAGTAGGTATATTGCGTTTCTTTAAAATATTTTGTTATTTTACTTTAACGAGGTTTTTGGTTTAGTCATGAAATATTAAAACAAAATTAACACTGTTTTTTGTTTTCAAAGACGGTATTCTCCAAATTTTAACATATTTTTCAAAGCTGAAGAAAAATTACACAAACATATGATATTGAGAAAATAATAGTGACATAAAATATATAATATAATGTAACATGTCACATTAAATCCTTTTTTATATGTATGTTACTCTATTTATTGTAAAAAATAATTTTTGGTGTCTTGATCTACATGCACCTGCCTTAGAAACGCGTGACCTTGTTTGGCGACACGCTGTATATTTAAACATAAAAATCAGTTAAAGTATATCCCGGAGCATTCGAATGGGTGTCGTTTTTTATTCCAAATGTTTCACTTAATTTGTACCTGACTAATCTAAAGTATACATCGCATTAAAATATCACCTGGGGTGGGGTATCCTTATCCTCTCGTCAAACCCACTTAAAGATCACTTCAGGTACCTTCGAAAACATCAATTTTAACAGGTGCATGGTGCAGAAGGCCATATATTTGTATTTTCATTAGTTTGCGTCAGTTTTGCACTAGAATTAGGTTTCCAATACTCTTGTAACATAAAAAAGGAAATGTTTCTTTATATATTATTTTTACACAAAGATTTTGAGTTCCTACTGCTTTATAACTTCATATTTGTTATATAGTTAATTAACATACAGCTATGGACAAAAAAATCCTAAAGGAACTTGAGTAGAATTAATAAAATTGAGTTAAAATTCCAAGGAGACCCCTGCGTCACTTTTTTGGTATTAACCGCATTCGACACCCGAGGTAGAAAGACATTGGCGGCGTGAAGTTCACCGTAGCACTTATTTAAATATAATATATTTCAATGTTTCTTTGTTTATTCCTTTGTTTGTAGCAGCGTGTTTATAATTGATTATCTTCTAGTTTATTTGTAAATGATATATATATTTTAACATTCTGAAAATAACGCGGAAAATTTCAAGGGACGTCCCTGCTGATAATAGAACTTTATTGGCTTATTCTTTTCTTGGAATTCTATCTTAACAAATATTGTAGGTACTGACAGTATGTCCGAAACGTTTTTTACGTATGTTTTTATGTCTATGTATATGTTAAACACAATTTGATATTTATATTAATTTAAAAAACTACATCCTTCGTTGCAGTAATATACCATGTGGGAAAAAGTATGAAATATATTTTCCGCAACATACATTGTGCCCTGTTTATGTTGGTGTATTACAAATGTACCGTTTTCATTATAAAATATATGTAAAGGAAATATAACTGATTTTACAGCATATTTATTTACACAATCATTATCTAATCAATATTTTCAGGTGTGTGTCGCCATTGTTTTCACTATTAACCTCATACTTATGATAATTAAGTGAATTAATTCCATTCTAAATAATATTTTTTTTTAGATTAAAAAATCCGTTTAATTTTAGGTTAAAAAAATCTATCCAAAATCAACCGTAATATTATGTTGATAAATCTGCCGTTTTCGCAAACACTTTTAATTGTTATTACTTGTAGTGGGGGAAAAACAGTCATAAATTGAGTAACTTAAAATGTACATAAGCTAAAGCTTGTAGACAGTATGGTGTGCCGAGGATGTGAATCGGCGGATGAAACTTCTCTTCATATCCTGGGCGAGTGCTCGGGATTTGCACGCAACAGAATGGCGCTCCTTGGGAGACCTTATTTGGAACCCAAGGAACTGAGAGAAGTGTCAGCAAGGAAGCTTTTGGACTTTGTAAAAAGGACAAATCTTGCTGAATAGGACTAATAGTGGGACGCACAATAGGCCTAATTAGGCCGCAGTGTTATGGGACTTATTAGGACCAACCACTAGGAGGAGGAGGAGGAGGAGGAGGAGGAGGAGAAGAATAAGAAGAAGAAGAAGAAGAAGAAGAAGAACTTAAAATGTAGGTTGCGAAAAAATCCTTGTTATTTCATCGGACTTTTTTTAATGCTGCTATAATTTTTTGTGGAACACAACTTTCTCAGTTCATCAGTATTACAGTGGATTTGTTGCAGTTGGTTGCAGTCTTCCATGGTTTTTCTAGCTAAGCAAAAATAAGTTTATAGAATTAACGCATGGAATGATTCTTTTGGCGCAAAGATTTCTTTTTTAGTTTTGTTATTCAATATAAATCTTTTTAAACATTTTGTTCTTGAAATTAATGTAACGAAATACCCAATTAAATAAAAAAGTAGATAAAATTCAAAGTATTGTAGAAATTAACAAAATAATAATTTTACTCATAAGGAAAGCGATTTAAGTTCTCCTAAGTGTTTCGCGGTTCTCCGGAGATCGGTAAATACCCATTTCAAAAACGAAAATGACCGTTCAATATTTACCGAAGTAACAGGCGCATTGATGTTTTAATGGATTTTACTGGTAGTAGCGAAGCATCAACTACTTCATATTTTAGTAATCCCACTATCCGACATGGTGTAATAACATGTAGGTACATGTCTGCTTCTGATCTGAAGCTTCGCATCGATCATTTTATTCGATACGTATCTAGCGGTACCCTAATGCCTACCCTATCGGCCAGGCATGACAATGAATAATCCATGTTTTTTGCCTTGCATTTCTTTGTCGTTTGTGCTTGTGCGATTGAATTTGATGCTTTGCTTGGTCAAGTGTATGACACACTTTTTATGGCAGTCAGTAGCATTGTGTATTGTGAGCAAAGAGCGGCACACGGCTTGACCACAGATTTAGAAATAATATACACTACTACTGTTTATTTATTTGATTGTAGCCACAAAGTTTCCGATGTCTTATCATTTTCATCATTATGTTGAACAATTTCCAGAAGAAAATCTGTATCTAGACTTTAAGTCTTCTGGTTACATTCCATGACATGACAGGGTTTGTAGTCATTGATCCGTATCAGTCTGGTATTTGACTTCTGGGAATGAATCGTTTTCAAAATCCTGATAATTCTAACCTCCCATTTTGAATGAAATTACCTCCATTCTTCTAGATTTAAAATGCCCCTCACACCTTAATTCCAGTTTTGTTAGATCTATCACTTGTCCTGTGTTGATCTTTCTACGTTGCTATTCTTCAAAATACCATTAATCTCATACTGACCTATCCTGTCGTGTTTTTTTAAGCTGCAGCCCATCCTACCAATGTATCCTTATATGTAGGGCAGACAGGTAGTTGTTAGATATTCCTATTTTTCCTTGTCCTTAAATATCCTTCTGATGGCTCCAATGTTCCTGTTCGTATATCCATTTTTTCCAATAGCAAATCGTAGATGCTGTACTTTCGCATCTAAGTCTTTCGGCTTACAGATAACATGCGCTCAATGTACTAATGTACTAAATACCTTATATTTGAGCTGAACGGTAATAATATTCAGGATTTAGATAGCGATGCTTGTAGGATAGCTTCTAGAACTATTGCGTTTTAAAATGCCGTCGGTTTTCTCTCGATATTTAGGGACAGTAGGATACAATTTACTTTCAGTTTCATGGAGAGGCTGATATCCAAATGTATTCCACTGGTTCAAGAATCCTTCTATGTGGTTGTATCCAGGCTGGATAATAAATGTATCGTCAACTGTCTAAACCTACCGTATGGCTGATTCCTGGATTTCCTTATCAAGGACTTCCATACAGATATATGCGGGAGCTAGGGACAAAGGTGAACCCATAGTTCCTCCATCAGCTTGTTCGTTCCAATAAAGTCAAGAATTTGACCTAAAATTTGAATGATATCGATAGCCAAGAATTGAACATAAAAAGGATGGCTGATGAAAAATTGTTGTTTTTTTTAATGAGGAATTATGTATGGGAGGAATACATGGAAGCAATCTTGGATAGGAAACTATCTTGGGGACCATAGGTTGAAAGGAATCAGTAGCAATCCTTGGTGGCCGTGTGTGGATCGGGTGATGGTAACCAGGAAACTATCGAAGATCCAAAGGCTGGTTTGTCTAGGTATTATAGGTGCAATGAGGACGACTCCAAGGCCGCACTAGAGGTCTTACTGGGACAGCCGATCCTCCTTGTATGGATTGTGAAGGAGACGATGGCGGCATACCTAAGGATAAGGGACGCAAGTGGTTGGAGAGCAGAAGGACAGGTCGAGGATCAGGCTGCCATAACCCTCAGGGCGGAGAGGGCAGTGGAAGCTGGAAGGTGATATGTGCCCCTCGAGATCTCTAGTATGTTATACTGATAGGAGCAAAAATATACCTGGAAGACCGTGGTATCCAGGAAAGCTTTTCATTGGGTAAGTATACCTCAGTATTTCAGGCACAGATTTTTGCTATTTTGATGGTGGTAAGTAAGGAGGAGGTAAGGAATTGTGTAGAGGAGACAATTTTTATTTGTTCTGACAGTCAGACGACGCTCAGGGTGGTTAGCTCCCCGAGGACAAGGTCTGCCATTGTTCAAGAATGTGGAAATCCCTAGAGCTATTGGCCAAATAAGGACAGGTACAGTTTGTTTGGATTCCGGACCTTATGGGTATCCCTGGTAACGAGAGAACGGACCAACTGGCTCAACTTGGATCCAGGGGACCTGGTCAGGGACCAGAACCAATTATCGAAATCATACGAGGTAGCATTAACGAGGCCCTCAATAAATGGGCCTATCAAAATTATGTCAAAACTGAAGGATGAACAGAGGATACAGGCAGGCATATACTCATATATACATGGACCTAATAATTCCGAGACAAGATGCCTGCTGTTGGAGAACCCTAAACCACATGGTGGGAATCCTGATAGGCCATTGTAGACGTAGGAATTGAAGGAGACCCTACATGACCGAAATTTGGAGAAGGGGAGGATACTCCTATCCATTCTTTGGGATATTACGCAGCTTTCGGGAGACGTCAAGACGGTTCAAGGAGGGACAAAGGTAGATAGAGGATAAGTACTGGGGCGGTGGGGCATCTAAAGAGGGCCCACTTGTAGCACAATTGCCAGGCTCAGGCCGCCCTAAGAACCTACTACTACTAATGCAAAATTAGTCTGAGGAAACATCATGGAACTTCATAGACTTGGGAAGAATTAATTTATTTGGAATATTTTTTTTCTTCTTTCCATGCTATATGTACTTGTAGCAGCATTAACAAAGGATGATTTACATTTTCAAACTTCCATGCTTAAATTATAACGCATTATGATATTAAACAAATTAATGAGTGTATATGTGCGAAAGTATTTAGGGCAAACGCGTATAAAGATAAAACAAATTTTACTTTTTTTTCAAGACTAAAATTAATAAATATTTTCTTTTTGGAACCAGAAAATGATACACATCAAATTACGTATCTATAGATATAGAACAAACATCACTATCACTTTACTTTTTGGTAAGTTGATATTTAAAGATGACTTAGTTGTTAAATATATTTGCATGAACGTAAGATCTTAGCCTCTCATAAGACAGATGTCAAATACGCTTCTTGTCACATTTTATTTTTACCGTGGACCTCAAAAATTTAAATAAAAACTAAATGCCATCAACATAACTTAAGGAACTGTAAATTTCATGCTTAGATTTTAATTTAGGTACAGAACTGATAAAATATGATCAAAAGAATGGAATTTCATTATTTGTGCATCGTTGCTTCTAGATTTGAAATATTTTATGTGTATGTAGTACATGTTTTCGACAATTTAAAAAAAAAAACAGTATTATACACAGAGTATAAAACAACACAATTTTATATAGGTATTTTCATTAGTTTCCCAGATATGTCAAATGGTCCAAGATCATGATACACCCTGTATACGATTTTCATTTTCATTGAAAGCGTGATGGTAAATGCCAGTCAGGTTAGGTCGTAGACAGTGCACGGCTGTATTGAAACTCAAACGAACGGAGCTATTATGTGAAAACCATACCTATCATATTTTCTATCACTATATTGGTTTCAACATACTGGTAGACATTACTTCAGTTAAGCATTTGTTTGTGCATATTATGGCTACAATTTTAACAGAATTTAATTGCTATATACATTGCTATGTGTATAAAATTATATGATGTGGCTTTTAGTACAAGATTCTTTGATGTTTACTTTTAAACTCAAAGATATTACGTATTAACTAAATTATGAGCATTTTCTCGACTTCTGTACATGTCTCCTAGACACTTAGATCTGCTTTCATTTCTTCCTGTTTTGTCTTCGTTTTTGCTGCTTTTCTCTTCTTCTTCTAAAGTAATTGTTACAATATCTAAACCACTATTACCAACAGGCAACAGCACTTGCTAACCTCTTATTTCTTTTAGATATTTAAAGACTTTTTAGTATTTAAACAACAGTAATTCTGGATTAATTAACACGATATACGACAAACAAACACCTGCTCACAAATATTCTGACATTATTTTATAAGTTGAAACAGTGCCTTTTATAACTTACCATTAGGCCAACCATTCCAACCAATATTTGAGAGAAGGTAATATAAAGACCAAGATACCGATATTATCGACACCGAAGATAATGCTAACAAACTCGAGGCCAGTGTTGTTATCTCAGTAGAATTTCCATTAAATCTGTTGGTTTCAAACTGATGTTTGATAGGCTGTGTTTCACAAAATTCGTCTAATGCTGGAAACTTTAGTGAATCAGGAAAATAGTTTAGCGGATTTTTAACGGAATTTTGATTGAATCTAATTCCTGGTAATACTGATTGTGGTAATTATTTTTTAAGAACAATCCATAATTTTGTCGAATCAAATAAGTATTTGACAATATGTTTCCGATTTTTGCGAAAACTTGTTATTAAATTCGTTTTATTAGAAGGTTCGATACCAAAAAAAAAAAATGGTAAGAAAGTTTTCAAAGCAATTGAAACCTGTTAATAAATGTGCAAACTGCCTCGTGTAAAAATATCAGATCGATTGCCAACGTAGTTTTTTTGAAAATTGATATTAAAAATTATGCTCTTATACACAGACTCTTATGAGAGTTGGGAAAAAACTTTAATCAGACGTCAATATTACTCTTAAAAATGATTAAGATCGGGAAAATAAAATTGTAATTAAAGAATTAAATATTACTAAACATTTTAAAACAATAAAAATATGCACTAGGAATGAATAGATTTTGACAAATTTGAACAAACATCTGATCCAACGAATGGAAATATGGCAACGCTGTACCCTGTATTTAACGTTTCGACTGATGCGCTATATTTGAATATAGACTATAAAATTATTCCAGTCGAAAACATGTAGTAATAATTAACATAAACATTTTTCGTGATGTAATGCAATATAATAGCAATTTGAAACAAAGTTGAAAGGATCTCTTTGCAAAAGGAACGGTATAGATATTCTGTCATAATCTTCAATTTGACAAGGCAACGTCTCACTACCATATACTGAGCTTCTTGATAGTTACCATATGTATTCTCAGTCTGCACATTTTACTTTTTTCTCATTAATCCACATTCCAGCTGTTTCACACTCCTTTTATATTGCTTTTCAGTCATTACTTTTCCTTTGCGTTTTGGATGTTCATTCATGTTTACGGTAATTGCGCTAAGCACAGTTGACAGTTGACCTAATCTTTACCACCATGTGCAGTGTTGCCAGATTTCACCCCATAGTTTTAAATAAAAACTTAATTGCCGTGGATTAAACACGAATTTGTATTTTTTTTTCAGTTTATTAAATGAAATACCTCATGCTGATAAGTTTTAACGTCTTTAAAACCTATTGTGTCGTAAATCAAAACCAATTTCCTTTTCTATTTTTCAACTGTTTCTAGGGGATTTATGTTAATGTCAACTATCTGGTGGAAACTGATTCGTGGGCATTGGCAGTACTGCTGGAGGTTGGTCCTGGGGCTTTTCAATAGTATTAAGTTTTTGATTGAACTTAAGTAGGGGATTTTATAATTTTTTAAGTTGCGACTCCTTCTTAGATTAGATATTTCCTTGTGGGAATTGTCCAATAATTACAGTTGTGCATATGATATTGTATGTCCTATACATAGATAACCATGTTTTTCGACATGTTTCAACATTTGCTGGACGATAGCGTTATATTTTATTCTTGTATTACTGCCATTAAATTCTTGTCGAAAAGAACTTTCTGTGAATATAGCCATATATTATGTATAGGCCTGTAAGGCTAGTGTCAGACTATCAAGTTACTCTAAGAAAAAACTCGAAACATTTTCGAAAACTATTTTGTCTTCTATCCATCTTTCATTTAACTGGAAAACAGAGAAGCATTGATAATACATCATAAAGGAGGTACCTAAGTGTTATTTACTAGTCGAGGACGATTTTGCACCAGAGCGGAGCGAGGGCTGGCAATAGAGTCCGAGTCTGCTAAATTATACTTAACTAATGCGTGGTGTATAACATTTTATCTGCTCCCACAATCCTTTATGGTTCATGAAATAAAGATTAGGTCTTATTTTTTGACATTCCTCAATCAATTCATTTTGACATTATTCGAAATCTTGCAAAGTCGGCTCGGTTGTTTGGATTTTGTCGTTTTTAAGGTGTTTATAAACAAAGCTACATAAAAGTTGCAATTTTTCTGATTCTCAATTATTATTTCTAAACGAGTGATTTTCAAATAGAAAGTGACCGAGAAGTCGAAAGTGCGCTACGGACGAGCATATAGAAATTTCAAAGAATTGTACCAGAACAAATATACTGGTGTTTCTGAAATGTTACTGCTAGTATATTTCATGGAGAAGTCAAGAACTTTAAACTCACCGGCGAGTTTGTGGAGTGAATACTCAATGATTAACTCAATTATTTTCAAGCGGAGAACATTTGTGAAGCGTAAGAGGCTGTACACCTAAAAAGTCAAACGTTTTTACAAGAGAACAAGTCAACGATTTTCTCGTTCAGGCACCCGATAACACATGTTTGCTAATGAAGGTGGTGATGGTTTTAATCATTGTAAGAGCATGCCGTTCTGATGATTATGCAAACTTACTTTGGACGTCAATTTCAAAAATTTCTATGACATTATTGTAGTTACAATTCCAAATTTTAAAAATGTCACGTACGTTTACAATTATTTCTCGTCTGGGTTCTGTTTCTCACCTAGAAATTCTCAAGAAATATTATTAACATTAGATTGGAAATTAAAACTGAAATTTTATGCTTTTATGCTTTTTATGCTCTATCAAGCAGGTAAATGTTACAACGAACCAGTCGGCAAGAATACCCTTTCTATGATTCCTAATAAGATTGCACAGTTTTTGAAACTGGAACATCCTGAGACATATACAGGCCATTCATTCCGAAGAACATCGGCAACGTTATTGGCTAATATAGGAGTTGATGTATTAGCAATCGAGAGACATCTTGGGTGGAAATCAGCCACATTTGCAGAAAGTTATGTTGCTGGCAGTTTATGAAACAAAAATGAAATAGCCAACAGGATTCTTTACAATGACACTTCAACTCCAGGTTCTAGTACTACGTGGCATCATGCTGTTTTGATGGATCAGTCAGATAATATTGAGTCTCCGGTGACTGAAATGGAGCGGGCAAATCATTTTGAGAAAAATGTGACAATTAGTAAAGGCGAGGGGAATAATTATCCAGATTTTATATAATAATATGTTACTAAATGTACTGTACAATTATTATAAATATTCATTCATAATAATTAATAAAATGTTCATTAAATAATTCTATTTATTTGTTCATAAAATATGCATTTATAACCCGATTTTTTCCCTAGGGAGGTAAATTACCTCACTTACATCCCGTTGTCCATCGCAACTTCAACTTCTACGGTAAAATCCACTTATCTCCTTAAAAACAATGTATTAGTAATCTATTTACTATAGTGGGAGCAGATAAAATGAGTTTGGTTAGTCAAAATGACCCAAATTTGAAAATTGTACTTATTGCAATTTCTGTCTGTTAATGAATTTGAAACTACTTCCTTGGATGTTTTGTGGAAACATCATGGAAATGTACCTGTATAAAATTAGCGAATTCTAAGTAAACCTATGTAAATCTAGAGAAAGTAATTTCTAAAATATCTAAACTAAAAAGTAAATATGTAAAGTATCTAAAACTGAAAAATTAACTATAGATTTAAGGAATTAGTTTTCCAAAGACAAGTACCTATATTTATTTATTTTATTTTATTTTTTGGTTAAACATATGAAATAAATTTATGTTAATATGTTTTACAAAACCTTTAGAGACCCACTGCGACCTTTTTGGAGATCTACAATTTGGAAACCACTAAAGGATTAATTTCAGTGAAAGCTAGTGAAACACCGTGTACCTTAGAAACGGTTAACGTTAAAGAGTAAATATGGAATGTTTGGAATTTAGTTACCGTGTTGTGCGGATGTTGTCAACAACGAAAATATTCAGTTAGACAAGTCGAAAATCTCGCATTCGTGGGAGAAATTTTCCGACTCGATTTTTTTGCATATTCAGATTCGTGAGATGATCCTTAACATGAATCAAGATGATGCCCATTTGTTTAAACAAACTTTTTTTAAGCAAATTGTAAAAAAAATTTTTTACAACCACATTTTTTTGGGTTTTTTGGCACATTATAAACAAAAAAGTCCCTATGCACTATTCCTCTAAAATTGATAGTTTTAAAGTTATAAATAATTTAAATTGCTAAAAATGTGAAAAAGACGATCTTCAACGGCCGATTTCCGGGTTAAAAATTGTTATTTTTGATGTTGCCAGGTACCTAAATTAAAGTTTAAGCACCCCCCTACAAGATGCTGAAAAGTTTTTGGCACTCGCATTATTCTAAAGCCTTGTTTTTTAATTGTTAATAAAGCGCTATGAGCCGCGCACGTGCCTTTCTCATACGCGGATTGCTATTTCGTCTAGTGGCTTCAGCTTGTTCTTTGAATTTAGCATTTTAAGTACTATTACTACTCATAAAATAATGCAAAAAAAATTAATTATTTAAATTTCATAATTCATAATAATTTTATTTAATTAATTCAAAATTGTACGAACTGAGTGCAGACAAAAATAAAAGGGCAATAGTATCAAATACATTTGAATTTTATTAGAGAACATTTATTTAATAATGCATATTATTATTATCACACATTTATTCAATCATAAGTATTCTCACACTGTTCTATGTTACAACCATATAAACGTACACGAGTGACATAGTTTTCCCTACAAGAACAAGCTTTAGTTTTACAATTTTTTGTACATTTACATTGTTTAACTAAGTCTTTGGGTAATGGATCTTTGGTAATAAATTTAGGTAATAATTCACCTGTTTCATTTTGATAACCAAAAGCTGTGAAATCCAAATAGTGGTATTGAGGAAAAATGGAACTTTTCCATATGTAGGTACGTTTGTAAAGAAGCTCTTAAGACGTGTAATTTCAATGCATCGGAAGTGCATGGTATTTTACTTAAGTTAATACCCATTCCGCTATAATGAGAGAAAATTAATTTTCTCGGCTGTTTCATCGGCTGTTTTGCCATGCTTTTTAATATATTTAGGTATAATCTTTGCAATGCATCAAACTCTTCGTTGCTTAATTCAGACATAAAACATAAGCTTCATTAACAATTAAAAAACAAGGCTTTAGAATAATGCGAGTCCCAAAAACTCTTCAGCATCTTTTAGGGAGATGTTTAAGCTTTAATTTAGGTACCTGGTAACATAAAAAATAACAATTTTTAAACCGGAAATCGGCCGTATAAAATCGTCATTTTCACATTTTTAGCAACTTAAATTATTTATAACTTTAAAACTATCAGTTTTAGAGGTATAGTCCATAGGAACTTTTTTGTTTATAATGTGCCAACAAACCTAAAAAAGTCCGAAGTGAAAAAACCAATTTCTACAATTTGTTTAAAAAAAGTGGCACCAGATTTCCGGCCGGCATCATCTTGATTCATGTTAAGGAACATCCTCACAAATCTGAATATGCAAAAAAATCTAGTCGGAAAATTTCTCCCACGAATGCGAGGTTTTCGCCTTATCTAAGGACCTACGCCTTTTTAATTATCTGAAGTATTTTGCCACCTTTAACTTTCAATACAACACCTTCCTTCGAGCAGCGAGTAGATAACGTCACGTTCTTTTCCATACCGTCAAATATCAAATCCATACAGCATTTACTTGAACAATAAGTTGAGAGGGCCTATAATTAGTTATACTAAATCATCATCAAACAATGAAGAAAGAAAGGTGCATTAGTCAAAGAGAAACTCGAAACGACTTTAAATAATGAATAGATTAAATATTCCTGAAACAATGAATTAATCAAAATTTATGGGTCCTAGATGGTATGAAAAATAACCACACGGAGATGTATTACTGTTTGGTGCGATTAACTGATTTGTTTTATACATTAGCTCTTTATTTTTGAGAGTTCGTTAACATTGGGAGATTAAATTTCTTGTGTGCCTCAACTTGCCATCCCACACTTTCTGTTTTTAGTACACGTCCATGGCCGCCCCCATATTTGAAATACCGCAACACACGGTTTTGTTGAAGTAAACGCAAATCAATTGTAATTATCCACTACCGATTGTTGCTTAACACGGTATAAGTATTTTTAAATTGTAAATTATTAGCAAGTATCTATCAAAGCTTGTCATGGTAACTGTTTTATGAAATTTTGCTTCACCTTTGCTGTTTCTAATCCTGGATTTAAATTTATTGCCATTATATACCAAGAAAACCTTATAAGATTGCTTTTCAGGATATGTGGTTGTACGCACACAAATTATTAAATTCGTTCTGTCATAATTATTTGAGTTATACCTACCTGAACAAAATTTGAAATATTTCATGCATTTGTTTTATATCTATCTAATTCTTATAATGCGGTGCATCATTTATGTTTTATAGTTTCTAATAACGTATCTTCATTGGTTATAACTCTATTCTCTATTCTATCTTGCATTTTGCACCGCCAATAACGACCATCTTAACTCAATCTGTAGTAAAATTCAAGTTAAAAATTATGCAATTAGAAGATGAAAACATTATGCTTATTTATATGTCAGAACCTCAATATTTTATAACGTACATACCTATAATTCATAATTTTATTTAAAGTAGGTGGGTGCAATTCAAAGTGTTAAATTTTACATTTTATATTCCTTTTAAATTCCACAAGTTTAATGGCTAGACCTTTATTAGTGTACATTTTATTACACCTGCACAAAAATACTCTAAATGTTTATGTCACGTTTTGCCTTTACAGAAAATAATAATTTCTATGGCATTACTTATTAAAATACCAGACTGATATATTGTTAATGTGTTATAGTTAAAAAAAATATGGAAGCAAAGGTTTGAATCTTCATTGGTATATCGCTGTTACTTAAGCACTTGAAATATTACATTTAACACTAAAGTAGGCTGAAAATTGACCAAATTAGAGGATATATAGGAAAATAATTATGGTGTCTTGTGTCCTCTTATCGGATAAAAATATAAAAATATTAAATATTTTTCATCTCTTCCACTTTTTGTTGTTTACTGAACATCCATTTTCTCATTACCTAGTTTTCTTACAGATTATAATGCATTTTTTAAATATAATAAGCATGTCTGTCTGGATGTCTTACTGCCTTTTATAATACACTTTGTACAGTCCCTATAATATTTGTTGGGATAAGATTCGAAGAAGACCCTTGCGTCACTTTCTTGGGATTAACTACATTCGAGACCCGAAGTAGAGAGACATTGGCTCCTGGCATTCACCGCAGCAGCTTGTTACATACATGTTTCTTAGATTATTTTTCGTGTAGCGTAATAAAATCAATATCAAGAGTATAGAATATAAAACAAAAATGAATAAGTTTTGCGAAAAACGCCGAGACAGGTTGAGAAAACGTTTTTTAATAACTGTATTAACTTTACTTTTACTTATTACTTTTGAACTATAATTTTTGTCATCAGAATTCCATAGCTTGTTTTTCTGGGGACTTTAAGGAAAATTAGTAAATTTTACTATAAAATCAATAAATTTTTTTTGTTTTTTTTATTGTCTGCAACGAACCTGTTTGTTCAAATTCGGCATCTAATCTTGTCACAGGTGTTTCATTCGGGATGTTCCTTCTACCGACAATTCCACGTAATTCGCGCACAGTCTCAGCTATGCACTCTCCGTACTTGTAATGAATGAATTTTCAGAATCTTCACTCACTTATCCGTCGTATTGCGTTCCATTTTGTCAAACTGCAACATGTTTACTACAACAAGTGACCTGCACAATGTTGACAACTCTTCGGAATTAAACAGGGCACACAATTCAGATAAAGCAATACTTTTGAGATACGCTTTAGTAATTAAAATCAATTCTTGATTAGAGTAAACGTATTTGTTGTCCAAACTGCGCATCAGTGTCTGTTTCTGCAAAACTTTGCGCTTCCCCTACTCTGAAATATGTAACGTTAACAACAAATTGAGTAATTTTTTTATTTTTCTAGCTTATTTCGTTGTTAAAATATTAAGTTCACTCAAAATTGAACATTAAAATAATTTCACTCATAAGTGCCTTTCAATTTAGTGTTACTTTTTATTATGTAGCCAATCTGGTCACTAGACTTAATGCCATTCGACCTTTTTCTATTATGGTATTTAAAAGGTAGAATTTCCGACATTCAGTTTAAATATTTTTCTGAAATTTCCACCACAAAAATTGGGACTTGACATTAAAAAAGAGGACCATGAGTTTTACGATGTACCTTTGTATTAACTATTTCCCTGGCTATCTGATGGTGACTTTGGATTTGACCTTGACTTTGACCTTCATGGTCATTTGTCAAAGTCATGGTCAAGACCATATTTGGACGTAAAATTTCCTGCTCTTTCCAAATCCGCAATAAAAAATAGGGGTTTCCATTTAAAAAAACTTAACTTCACCTTCAAATATCCTTGAAGGTCAAATCCAAGGTCACCATCAGATAGCTAGGGAAAAATTCTTACACTTTTGTTTGAAACATTTTTCCCAAAATGCTTTATTCGAAAGTTTTTCTGCCGTACCCTAACCTACATTAATTTTAACTATAGTTTTTATATTACTTTATGGTTTTATAATATAACAATAGGTATACTTAAAGTTTCTTATAAGTTATATCAGATTTGATCAAAAAGTAACGGATTTAATATTCAATTTTTAGCCCATTCCCTTCACACTTGTCCCCTGCGATAATATATAGGTACTTAACCCGCTGTCCAAAAAAAATAAGGTGAATTTGTTTGAAAAATAAAAAATTTTTATGCTTCCAAATCAATTCCTTCAAAGTAATCCCCACCCGATACAATGCACTTATGCCAACGTTTTTTCCAACTTTCCAAGTCCTTTTACGATATGGTTTCAATGCTTTCATCGATTCGGCTTTTATTTCCTTGATCGAGTCGAAAAGGTGTCCACGGAGTGGTCTTTTGAGTTTAGGGAATAGCTAGAAGTCACTAAGTGCTAAATCAGGCGAATACGGTGATTGCGGAACGATATGAGGAACGATTTTTGGCGAACTGGTCTCGAATTATCAATGCTGTGTGAGCCGATGCATTATCATGATGCAAAAACCATGAGTTGTCTCTTTTATGAATACCATCATTAACGTTCCTTGTTAACAGTTTGGCTGAATGGAAGAAATTCATAGTGCACTACACCACGATAATCAAAGAAAATTGTCAACATGATCTTGATTTTTTAACCTTGATTGAATGGCTTTGGCGCGGTTTTTTTCGGTTTTGGTTTACCTTATGCACGATATTCACTCGATTGATAAGGTGTTTCCGGGTCGTAAGCGTAGATCCAAATCTCGTTTCCAGTAATGACGCGTTTCTTCACATCTTGGTAATCAGAAATCATTGTTTGACAGAAGTCAACGCGACGCTGTTTTTCTAAAAAGTTGAGCGTTTTTGGACTAAGCGACATTTAACAACAAATCTTTTAAAATGGTATTTACCGAACATTTTGAAATGCCAACAGTATCAACAAGGTCTATCTCTTATTGTTAATCGACGATCGAGGATCTTTGATTTGATTAACGTGTTGTTCATCAGTTGACGTTGATGGTCGTACGGGACGCTGTCCGTCCTTAACGCTTTCTTTGCCTTCTTTAAAGTCTTTGTACCACTAGTAAATACTTTTTTGCGACATAACTTCATCACTAACGGCCTTCTGTAACAGCCTCAACGTTTCCGCGGCAGAATATTCATTCCGCAAACAAAATTTAATGCATTATTTGCTCAACAAAATCAGACATAGTGAAAATCGATACCTCGAATTTTAAATAAGTTTTCACCCTATTTCTTGGATACAGTAGTTTGCCAACGTAGTTTCCAGTTTGAGAAACACTGGTGGAGTGCCTCTTTAGTTATCGTCTTGAGCACGGTTTGCGATTTTGCTTTTATCTCATCTATTGTTGAATAACGTTGTCCTTTGAGTATCCTCTTGAGTTTGGGAAATAGGGAAAAGGCACAGGGGTTATGTCCGGAGAATAGGGTGGTTGCGGCATCGTNATTAAAAAAGAGGACCATGAGTTTTACGATGTACCTTTGTATTAACTATTTCTCTAGACAAATATGAATTATTAAATTTTTACGTATCCAAATCTAACATATTTGCGTATTCATCTTAATATATTTTTTAAATATACTATTTTTTCGGCAGATATAAATAAATTATAAAAATGTCTGTATACAGAGTTATCCAAAAGTCCCGGTACGGCAGAAAAACTTTCGAAGAAAGCATTTTGGGAAAAAATGTTTCAGACAAGTGTAAGGACTTTTCCCTGGCTATAGGATGGTGACCTTGGATTTGACTTTGACCTTCATGGTCATTTGAAGGTCAAGTTAAGTTTTTTAAATGGGAACCCCTATTTTTTATTGCGGATATTGCGATCAAAATCAAGAGTTGTCTGTCCATAATTCTGGCCTTTTGTGGCGAATAGCATCATTAATATTCCTTGTTAACAGTTTGGCAGGTTGGAAGAAATCCATAGTGCACTACGCCACGATAATAATCAAAGAAAATTGTCAACATGATCTTGATTTTGTGCCCTTGATTCAGTGACTATGGCGCAGTTTTTTCGGTCTTGGCTCGCCTTTTTCACGATATTCACTCGATTGATAGGGTGTTTCAGGGTCGTAAACTTAGATTCAAGTCTCGTCTCTAGTAATGACGAATTTCATCATATCTTGGTAGTCAGAAATTATTGTTTAACAGATGTTAACGTTACGCTGTTTTTCCAAAAAGTTGATCGTTTTTGGACCAAACGACATTTAACAACGAATCTTTAAAATTGTATTTCCCGAACATTTTGAAATGCCAACAGTATCAACAAGGTCTGTCTCTTATTGTTAATCGACGATCGAGGATCTTTGATTTGATTAAAGTGTTGACGTTGATGGTCGTACGGGACGCTTAGTCCTTAACGCATTCTTTAAAGTTTTTGTATCACTTGCAAACACTTTTTTGCGACATAACTTCATCACTTAACAGCTTCTGTAACAGCCTTAACGTTTGCGCTGCAGAATATTCATTCCGCAAACAAAATTTAATGCAAATTCTTTGCTCAACAAAATCAGACATAGTGAAAATCGATACCCCGGATTTTAAATAAGTAATTCACCTTATTTCTTGGATACAGTGGTATGCCAACGTAGTTTCCAGTTTGAAAAACACTGATGGAGTGCCTCTTTAGTTATCGTCTTGAGCACGGTTTGCGATTTTGCTTTTATCTCATCTATTGTTGAATAACGTTGTCCTTTGAGTATCCTCTTGAGTTTGGGAAATAGGGAAAAGGCACAGGGGTCATGTCCGGAGAATAGGGTGGTTGCGGCATCGTAACGGTGTTGTGTTTGCCCAAGAGCTGTTGGCAAATTAAAGCGGTATGCACAGGTGCCTTGTCGTGGTGCAAAATTCACGGGTTGTCTCTTGTGTCCTTGTCGTTTTCTCCTGATTGCCTAATATAAAAATTCGTGATGAACTATTCCATTGTAGTCGAAAAAACGGTTAGAAGAACCTTCACATTTGACCAGATCTCGCCCCATCTTCGACGTCTTCTTGGCCTTCCTGAAAACATTCATGTCACTGACAGTGCTACCCATACATAAAGAAAGAACTCAACTCGATAGACAAGATACAACACGACCAATTCGAAAATTCCCGATACTATTTTAGCAAACCTTGTATTACGTTTCTATCGTTCGGTTGAAAATTCGTGTAATTTAAAACTATATATTTTCAATCTTTAAGGTTATATCAACCAAAACTACGTTATTTAACGGTCTTTCAACCATCACTGGGTCAAAGGCCTTCGGAACACAACAATCGACCATGGAACACCTTGTAAAAATTGTATAAATTTAGGACTATTTTAACATGTAATCATGCATATGCGTATTCAACCAAAATAGTTGTATCCGACTACAGAATCATGCCTCTCATTTCACACAACGAACAACTAAACAAATGGTGCGGCAAAGTTAGTCCAATAACAAGTTTTCCAGTCTGCGGTTGATACCAATTAAGTTATTCAAATTTATACCGCAGTGTTTGCTTTGGAATTAAGGAGACACCAATGAGCGATCAGGCGACGACCTCTCGAATGAGGGACTGTTGACACAAACAATAAAGTGATAAATTGTGTAAACAGCTTCATTTTATTACACCTGGCATTGTTTCAAATTATGTACAAGGCCGTTCATAATTCGTGGATTTTATCGCCTCATTATAAAAGTACATCCAAATATGTTTCTAAAAGGCGTCTACTGCTTTATTGTGACGGGAAATAATTTAATGTAATTGCGAAATAGTGTCAGTCTACATGTCTTTTTTATAGAAAAAATATTAATAACATATATTATTAACATATCTAGTATCATTCCTATTCAAATTACACATACTTAGCTATGAAAAATGTATTTATTAAATTTCTTTGAGGTTGATGAAAAGGTGTGCATTCCACATCGAATAAAATTTAATTTTACACTTATAAAAGCATTTGTTTAATGTTTATTGTTATCAAACTAAGCAATTGTGGTAGATAGTTTTTCTCTGTGTAATTACCGTATACAGTGTGGATCATTTTGGCGATGCATGTATTAGTATATTGGAAACTATACGAGAACTTAATGGCACTTGCAGAACGGTCCGTGCTTTTGAGGTTTTTGAGTTACTTTGAAAAAAAGTAAATGTGTTGTCGAAAATCATTTTTAACTTTTTTATTTAGAGAAATTTTTAATACACCACATTTACTTTTTCTCAAAGTAGAAACAATATTTCTTTACTGTACCAGTAATATAAGTTTTCTTCAGCTTATAAGACAACTGACAATACTTTCAAAATAAAGAAAAAAAACATATTTTTACCTCGAATTATTTTACGTTTCCTGAATTTTGCACGCCCATTAAATATACAGAAAATCGCATATGGCAACTATAAACATGTCACACCCCGCAGAATGCCTTTGAGAAATTATTAACACACACTGAAAGAAATGGGCTTATTAAACTGTTTATCTAGAATAATGTGTATAGCGCATATTAAAACTTTTATAACAAATATACAACTTTTATTAAAAAAATGCAATCATCTCCATACTCATTATTCAATCAGTTTAACTGGAAGGTGCTTAATACACCTTATGCATCTATGAAATAAAGGTTATAATGAATTACTTATACATTATTAGGTGTTATAGACTTTATATTCCAATTGTATAGTAGGGAAGATTTGTTGTATAAAGACCAGTATCCGAATTTGTATATAACAATTGTATTAACAGAATTATTCGTTCTTATACTGAATATGTTTCCGTTTTTAACGTGTAAAACGCATCTTATAATGGTTAAGTGATCGTCACCTCTCGGTGCATAATCGGTTATGATCGTTGTTAAGTTATATTCATAGTCTTGTAATAATAATCATATGTCAGACCCGAGAGCGAAGTGCGCCGACTCAATAAGAAACCTGGCTATTCCAGCCGCTGATTTAGGGTTCGCCGCACGAGCTCATCCCTTCTAAGATTTCAGTAGCATGCTATGCATGAAGCAGAACGGTACTCAACTATCTTATACAGTCCACTTTTATTGTCCATACATGTTCAATCATTGTCAAAATAAACACACAAAACCACAACGTCTTTATTATCTTTACTCAAGAAGAGAAAATACAACAATCGTAAAATTTCCGACAGTCCGCTGTGCATCGACTTACACACGTCTAGTTTGATGAAAATGGACAGTATATGCACATGTTTTGTGGGATACATGATCATATCGCGTTGTGTGAAATGGAAAATTATTATGTAAGTATCTAACTGTTTTATGGCTTGTAATTGTTTTGTTTTTTCAAATGTAAATCTTGTCTAAATCTTAAAAATTATTATTTTGTAGGTCCTATTAGAAATCGCTGATGTTAAGTTTTACATAAGATGGAGGAACAGAAGGTTAACGGTGACAAAGAAGAGCATGGGTATAAAGTCAATCAACCAGAGGAAATAAAATTATATGGAAAGAAGCTCAACCTTTCTGGGGATGCTTCATTCTTAAGGTGGAAGAGTTATAGTGCAAATTCTCATGTAATACAAGAAAATACGGGTGCATCGTTGGTAAGAAAATAAACTGGTCAGTTTTTGGAGCGATTTGTCATCATTTTTAATAGGTACTTCAGTGTATGTTTTATGTTTATATTAGAACCTTAGCTTGTAATTAAAACAATAAAATGTCTGAAAACTTAATGTCATATTATGTCTTTAACTCTTACAGAGTATACAATAGTTTAATACATTTGTTATTATAAAACTTATAATCAGTACTAGATGTTCTAATAACGATATGGGACACTTTAATAACAGTTATTGCTATTATTTCGTAAAGGGTATAAAAAACGTTGTATACTAGTTATGCAATAATTTAATAAAGAATAAGGTTTATAGTCACTATGCAACTGTGCTAGCAATACACGTTTTATATCAAATATTCACCTGTTTAACTGTCACATATAGTATACAATGGTCTTATAATGGCTTATAGAATTCTAATAAAGAATAAAGCGCACAACTTCCAGTGCATGCATTAATCACAGTTATTGAGTATCTTTGCAAATTTGCAGGACAAAACACGAAAGGTGCATTTACTGATGTTTACATATTCTCCGTGATCTTTCATTGCGAAAAATTAAAGGATGGATCTACTTATTCTATTATTATCTGACTAAAAGTGCAATTTCTTGTCTATAAAACGCCAGCATTAATTAGAAGGCAACAAATATATTTTTTAGGATTTTTTATACGAAGAAAGAGATTAACAAACTTTTCTTATCTAGTACCTTTGCAGTAAACTAACAAACTTTGAATTCTATTTGATGCCAATTTGAATAATAGGTTTTCTTTAAAATTTAATACTGTCGCGGTAACCTTTGGAACCCATGCAGGGTGTAATTCGAATATCAATCTTTTACTCAAAATGTGCAGGAATAGAATGAGATCAATGGAATCAAATCTGACTTTTTACAAATACTTATACAGCAGCTTGAAGAGAATCTTTTAAATACCCATTATTGAAGTTTTGTCAAATTTGTCAAAAAAACTGGAACCTACATTTTTATAAATAATTCCCTTTTTCTTTGTCTTTTTGAAAATGTATCCCATTCTATATATTCTGACCCTGTAGCATGTGATGTCACTAAATTGTTGCTGTACTATAGAAAAGAGTTTTCGAGTAAAATTAAAAAATAAAATTCAATAAATTGCTACTGAATATAACAAATGAAAGAAAGTTGTGAAGTTCTTCTTCAATGCAAATATTTGTTTTTTAAACACTAAAGATGACTATTTAAAACCTCCAATGAGTTTGTAAATACTCAATAAAAAAGAACAAAAAAATTGTAAAATATCACAGAACTATATATTTGTACTACTATTACTTACTGTAAAACATCTTAAATAAATATCCTTATTATTTAGAAAAATTTATTGGAATCTTTTTAAGGATATATAGGTACCTATCAAAACCTTGACAATTTTAAGAAAAGGGCGAAGTTCATTCATTCCCCCAAACATGTTAATCACTTTAATGATTTATTGAAATGTGAAGGTCAGTGGAGGTTTTTTAAAATTGTAGTCATATTTTGATAAAGTATAGAACCCGTACTGTCCTTTAGGAGATAATGTCTGTGCTCTCCTAGAGACCATTTTTGATGAAAAACCATCTTGTTAGTGTCACATTATTAACCTACAATATCATATCAACATTATCCATAAGATTATTGAAGTAGTTTTGTAAGAAATCCATATAAATTTGGCCCTTGAATGGTCCGACAAAAAAATGTGGTTCAGTCTATTAAGAATACCACATCAATCATTTAAACCCACCGATGTTGGTAATAGATTTCCCGATGGTAATGTGGATTATCAAAAAAGTTTAATAGTGACTGTTTGTCGATTTCAGTACTGTGAAATGTCGCCTCATCGCTAAAGAGTACCTACATAATGAAAAAACTGTGGCTGATTATTATTTATTGCTCTTCTGTCCCATTCACAAAACTCTACTCTATGTTTTCTGTTATCTTCAGAAAGTTGTTGATTCAACATAAGGTGATACAAAACACACCGTTTTATAAAAAAATTGTATATCTTTGAGATGAATTTTATATTGGTCTCATATAAATCTTTGGAACTTATTTCATTTGTCTCATACAAACGTGTTTTGTGTTATCTGGATCAGTGGGGGATTTTACCCACCAACTAATTTTTTTTGACAATTTTTAAGCTCTAGTATGAATAAAAATAAAATTAAACTATTTTATTTATGATTTTTTTTATTCTGATGCTATATAACAATCTGCTGATAGTTTTTTTGAGACTATCAAAGAATCTCATTCCCACACTTCCCACATTGTTAAATATTAAACATATTTTTTGTGCTATTAAACAGTTTATAATTATTATGTTGTTAAATTACATTACTTTTGTCAGCCAACATATTGAATGAGCAGTTCATGTTTCACACTTGCTTCCCACAAGGCGTTAAAAATTTTAGCAAGATATTATTATATTATTATGATTATAGATTAATCACTAAAGCTCTTCTTGATCTAAAAAGTTGAAAGACTAATGCAACGTTAAAATACTGGTAAAATGATAGCCTACAGTTTTATGGGATACTAACAATTCAATTTTGTAGCCATTCTAATTATAAGGAAGACATAAACGTTTACACAGTTTATTTCAATAATCACAGAACCTGTGGGAACCAAAGGACATGATTCATTGCTTAAAATATCTGTATAATATATGTACGCACATGATACCTATTTACTAGTATGCTTTTTAGTGCCTCCTGTCATATATTGTACGAAACTTTTAATTGAGAGGAACAATTTTTTAAGACAGAATTTTGTCTGAAAAAAAGATATTTTACACGTAAATTACATATAACATTTTTTCTGTTATCAAAAAGCATATGATATATTCTCCTTATGCATCAGCACTAATTTCTTATAAATAAATAAACTGAATTGAATTGAATTGAATTTAGTTACAGGTAACCCGATAAACAAGAAATATATAAAGAAACAGCGGTATAGTTTACTGTGTAGAACATGTACAGGGTGATCGATTTAACTGGAGAAATGAGTTTTTCTGGGAAACGGCCAAGAAAAATAAATTATTTTTGAAACTATTTTATTTTTACTTACTTTTACTAGAAGTTAGGGCAGAAATACAGAAATTATCTTTACGACGCTAGGCGTCGCGGCGCTTCAAAAANCTTCACTGTGGCACTTAGGTATAATATTATTTGTCAGTTATGAATGGTACCTATATTAACTATGCAATGTTGAAGGATCTTGCAAAAAATTATCAACATCTAAGTTTTTATTTGAAAAAAAAAGAAAAACTAAATAAATAAGCACATTTTAAATGAAACGTCAATGAAATTTTGAAATAATTCATAAAAATGTTTACTGTTATTGTTGCAATATACATCGCAAATTAATTTTTATGTGATGTAGTTAAATTTTTATGTGGTGTAGTTATGTCTTTTGTGTTTTAACTTCAAGTTTCGTATTCTAAATTAATTATTTATATAAATAGATTAAATAATAATAATTAATTTTGCACTTTGTGGCAATGTTTAACTTTATCGTTCAAAGTTTTGTTTTTATGAAGTTAAAATTTGTGTTAAAATTATTACATATATAATTATTATGTAATGTTCATGTAATCATATATTATATTAATTACTTAATATAATTTCAGTTCACTGTTAAAATAAATTATACAATTTTTTAAACTGAAATCCGTCACAGTACATTAAAATTAAATTTAACCTGTACGAAACTAAAATATTAAGGCTTTATTCAAAATAAATTTCTTGGCTGGTCATGGCAAATCAGCAATTCGTTGCTTGCACATGTACATATTTATAATCATTTGATGTGGAAAGCAATTCTCAAAGCGTACGGTAGATGGACGGATGTAAAAATATATACATTTCGGTAAATAACATACGTTTCTCATATTAAAATTTATTTCTAATTGTATCTGCCCGAAATCTTAATTTAGATATTAGTTTTGTGGTGATAAGTCTACGTTGTATACTGGTGTATGAAAAAAATAATAATTGGACGATTTAAAAAAATATTCCTCGTAATTTTGACTTCCATAAAAAACGCAGAACCAACAAAGATACATTGGGCTGGAAAATTTGTCAATAACCTCAATAAACCAAATGAAATAAAATTCAAAATTATATAGAGGAAAAAAAACCTATTTTTTACTACTACTATTACTTGGATGTCATCTTAACTATGTATTATTCCAAGGTCAATATTTTGAAAAAATATATATTTCTCGCAATGCCGCTCTTATGCTATTTAATTAATACCTATTGACAGGTTAATATCTCTTATTTGCAGTAAATCAACGCCTATTCAAATGGATTTGTTTAAAATACATATTTAACGTAGTATATATGCAAAGGAGATAGGTTGACCCCGTAGTATACCGCAACGTAGCACGCCCAATTTGTATTTATTTGTTTTAAATTGATGTACATACCTACTATCATTGCCCTTACCTGTTTTGAATGCTTTGCATAATGGCACTTATAACGGTAAATTAATTCGAGAAACGACAATGACAATTAAAAGAAAATCAGATTGAAAATGTATGAATTATTAATTATAGTCTATCCCGAAGAAAGTCAATTTTATTAATTTTTATTTACAAGATAGTATATTTTGCAATAAGAGGTAAAATACTGTTTCTCTAGCGCATGAACAATAATGTAAACGAGCCGCGTTAGCAACGAGTGAGGCAAGTTCAAGAACGACAAAAGTATTTATCTCAAAAGAACACATTGTATTCTTTTCTGGTCATATATTATTTAAGTTCAAATAAATTTAAAACAAATTATTACAATGCGAATTTTCTTTATTGTTGATGTCACACAGCAGACGACATCTGTGAAATGTTATTTTATTAAATTAAAATTAAATTAAATTATTTTTTAATTAATTTTAAGTTAGTACAGAAATGTTCCATTGAAATTGATTTAACTAATAAAAGGTTAATTCAAAACTGGATTACTATTTTAATTAAGTAAATCACAAGTTTGGCATTTTCATTTTCATCTATAAAGACAGAAATAGGAGCCTACCTGTTACAATTTTTTTTAATGGTGTGAATATAATTTAAATGGCAAAATTATATCCTTTCCATCTTGACTGTTGATTAAGAAATTTTTTGAAATATAGCATATACATACTTCATTGGGGCATTTGTTCCACATTTATCCTACATCAGAGTGGCTGTCTTGGGTGAAAATGAACCAATTTATATAATTTTTTTTCACTGCAGCCATGTTTTTGTTTATATCCTAGTCTATTTAAATTTTTCTTCTTGTTTTATAATTAAATTAAATATTTTTTACGATGTAGATGTACTCAGTCTCATTCAAAAGTTACCATTTACCTGTAAATTTAATTTTCAAAAGTCTGTATCTCAGCAGATGATGACTTTTTAGTAGAGACCAGGTTGGTACAAAAAATATTTATTTGAAAATTTAGCAAAATAGTGAAGTTTAAATGTATTAACCCAGCTTCAGATGATGCGGTTACTCGCCAAACATTTGTCAAACATAAATGTGACAAATAATTATGTCATTGAAATCTATCGTCAATTTGTATCATACACACTGTGGGTAGTGATGATATACATGAGGACATGGAGATATCGTCCCAGTTGGATATTTTTAAACGATTACATACAATGTATACACTTACTTCGAATATTGTGAAATTATGCTTCCTGTAAAATAAAAATGTACGACATTTACTTACATTAAGAGACAGTTATTGCCCAGGTATTAAGGGACAGTTAATAGTCCAAATATTAAGAGACAGTCCAGATATTAAGAAACAGTCTAGACATTAAGAAACAGTTATTAGTTAACAGACAGTTTTGCCCAAATATTAATAAATATTTGATAAATTTTTAAATCTTCAGCTTATGATAAGTCGCCTACAAGTTGAGAAGTAACATCGTCAATAGGAACAAAAAAAAGCGGACCCACCACCGAACCTTGCGGTACATCTATCGTAACAATAAAATCGTCAGGGCACAAAACCACGACATTCAATGAAGTTGCAATCGATTATGTAAATAAGATTGCACTCAATAAAAAGTTCAAATTTATATACCTTCAGTAAAATACTGCGGCATGTGAAGAATAACAAAAGTTTGGTGGAGTTATTTATTTGGAGTATGTTTTTAGTTTTTCCTGAGTTTATTAGGTATTTTGATACCTGTGAATAAATTTAAAAATAACTTGGACTTACGTTTCTTTGTCGTACAGTGATGTGTATTTTTATTTTTCATTTGCCTGCTGTCTTCGGTTAAGCTTTGTGGTTAGTAAAAATTGTTTAATAAAAATATTGTTAACTGATCTATTTGACGTTCTTTACAGGTAGGAAAATATTCAATAAATAGGAAAAACTGAAATAGTGAAAGTAAAAAAACGGAGAAAAAATAATAACAACTTTGCAACAGTGTATCAAACAAGGTTTTTTTGAAAACTGCTTCAAAATATTCTTAAAATCTGCAAAAAGGGTAGTAAAAAATTTAACAATAATTACCAATTAATTTGACGTTTAAGAATATTAAGAAAAATTAGTGTTAAAATATTGCAACTTACTGTTAAGTATGAATGAAGTAGAAAGTGAAATGGAAACGGTAGTTTCAGGTGATATAGAATATTTGTCTTTTGAAATATCTACAACCACAGAAAGTGTAAGACAATCTTAAACACAGAGTGATTCAATCATGTCATTAATTTTAACCACAAGTTCGGTAGGCCTATTAAAGACAGAAACTCGAAAATAAATTACTCTACCTTTTAAAAAATAGGCAAATTACCCCTTAACTCCCGTTAATTCGACGTCCTACGCATCGGCAGACTTCGAACGTTCGAAGGTCGAAGTCAAAGTTGATTTTTTACCCAGTCGTTTAGAATTTTGGAATAGGTTTCAAAATAAAAGTGCAGCTGATTCTAAAACTTTAATAACAAAGCTATTGCGGAATGAGTTTTTTTTAGCCGTAGTGCATTTTACATAGGTAGTTCCATACTTACTAAAAAGTAATAACTCACACAATAAGTATACGTAACACAAACTGAATAATTAATTGAACATATGTAATACTAAAAACTCATGTTCGACTATAAAACGTTAACAATCTTAAACAAGCTAAATTGTACAATCTAACATTCGAAATGTAAAAAAATATCTTATTAATTCATGCATCTAGCTAAAAAGCTGTATTTATTCGAAGTGGCTCCTTACGGATTAAAAAGGCCTTAAGAGCTAGGTTAATAACCACATATTACAGTAGGTCGAGATTCACCCTTGATAAATCTTTGTGAGTCAGCAGTCAGGAGCGGTTCCGAAAACGGGAAAATATTTTTTTCATGGTGAATATGCATTAAACATTTTTTTTTATTGGTACCCTATTTTGCTTATTTAAAGCACGCCCCAGAGTGTTTAAATCCAACTTTTAAAAACGCGCGTGTTTTAAAGTTACCATGGCAACATCAAGAACCCGAGAAACGTCAAGTCTAAATGTCACCTTTTTAATTATTGATCTGACAGAAGTACCTTGTAACGTCAAATAAAATATTACTAACAAATGTTTCAAAAGCTTTATTCAAATATTTAACATCTTAATTATTTAAATGAATGTGAAATGTGCAGTTGGTATTGTTTGAAATATTAATACTTCGGTTTTTTAAATCAGATCAGAACTAGTAATAACTGTGGTGATAGCAATTGATCTTATGTGCCAATACAGTTACAAATTAAGTTTTGTTTTCTCGTTTTCATGACAACGAAAGGTATACTGATGTAACATCACAAATTCAACCATTTGACATTATAATATCCATTTATACTATTTTAATCCATATTCGTATTCTACTCATTTTTCCCATTATCTTCTCTTAAAATTAATGACATTATGGCTGAAATGATATACTGAGATTAAGAAAACGTCCGAAAATATGTCAATGGTTTATTTTTATTTCCTACAAGGTGGTGAATGCGAAACCTACAACATTATCCTCAGTTTACTTTGCTAAAAAGTATATTGAAAGTTAAAGAAAATATTGATATAAAAGTATTCTTAAAATTGATGCTATACTTGATGTGTATATTCGTACAAGACATAGAAGACATTTTGTGACTACCATTAAAATTGCTGACAGCAAGACACTTATTTAAATGCATTTGTCATTTCATATACAGGGTGTTAGTAAATAAGCGCGACAAATTTCAGGGGATGATTCTACATGAGAAAATAATGGCAGTTTGCTTATTAACATATGTCCGCAAATGATTCGTTTTCCGAGATATGGGGTGTCAGTTTTTCTTAAAAACTGACGATTTAATTTATTGCTCTGAAACCGGTCGAGATGTGCAAATGAAATTTGATGGGTTTTAAGAGGTAGTTATTGCACATTTTTTGACACGCAATTAAGAATTTTATGTTCATCATTGGCGCACGTACAGGTAATAATCTCAATTTTTTTAAAGAAAAAAATGGTACGCCACTGAGATATTATAAATTCCGCATTTGTAAAATTTTCCATTCTTTTCGATAAAAGAAAAATTAATTACTTATTAACACTAATGTTATAGCAAACTAAAAGCTTAATAAATTAATAATGACAAAACGCTAATTTGACATTTCTTAAAAATATTCGTATTTAACAGACAAATGTTGACTGTAGCCTACTAGGTAATGTATTACAGAAATAAAAAATACGATGTTTTATTTTTTTGCATCAAAACGGCGCCCTATACGAAGAAAAGGCAAGAGAGATTTTTTGTCACAAATTGAACGAGGAATTCAAAAATGATTTTTAATTTGTAATAACCTAGTGGCGTACAATTTTTTTCTTTAAAAAAAAATTGAGATTATTTCCCGTACGCGCGCCAATGACGAACATAAAATTCTTAATTGCGTGTCAAAATATGCGCAATAACTACCTCTTAAAACCCACCAAATTCCATTTGCACATCTCGACCGGTTTCAGAGCAATAAATTAAATCGTCAGTTTTTAAGAAAAACTTTGACACCCCATATCTCGGAAAACGAATCATTTGCGGACATACGTTTAGAAGCAAACTGCCATTATTTTCTCATGTAGAATCACCCCCTGAAATTTGTCACCCTGTATATTTTATGTTACAACCTCAAGAGAAATCGCTACACACTGTAATAAAATGTATGGTAAAATTTCTCGAACTTTCCGTGGCAACCTGTTGCCATGAAATGTTCAAGTAAAATCCATGTATAATCGATATATATTTTACAAGTTTTGTTTAATATTACATAAATGTTACATGGATTTCACTTGAACACTTCATGGCAACAGGTTACCATGGAAAGTTCAAGGAATTTTACCATACTTTTTATTACAGTGCATATTTGAAATTGTCACATTGGAAAGACTATACAGGATGCTTTTTAAATACTGTTTTGACAATTTTAACAATTCTACGACAGATATTATCTCCATCAAAACATATAGAGATTGGAACACTACTTCAGTGGCGGAATAGTACGCTGAAGGTTATATTGAGAATGAAGTTCAAGTTTTAAAAATAATATCTCTGAAAATATTTCAGGATTCACTTGCTCCGTTAATATTGAGACGATAAGCCAAAAGAAATTATTCTTGCACCATAATTGAGAATACTTTGTCCCATGGCCTGAAATAAACTTAATCCTCTGTAAAATTGGGAACATCAGTTTCAAATTTTCGAACAAAGGAAATAATGATAGTTGATTAGTTTTATTTGTATAATTTGTTCAATTGATATAAATAAATTTTCAAAGATAAGTGGCGATATTATTTATCCATTTAAATTAATAAGGAAGAACTGTATGAAAAATACTCTTGTTCTAGAACAGAACAGAAACAAAATTAAAACGTCATCATTTTCTAACAGTTTTCTATGAATATAACTGAATTTCTGAAGTTGATTTTTAAACTTTGATTCCCCGTAGCAATGTGTTTCAACTCAATCCCCTTGTTTGAACCTCACACACATCCCATATTATCAATTAATTACATTTTCAATTTTCAGGTACATCCACAGCAAAGAAAAACCCTTCAAATGCACGGAGTGCGGCAAGGGCTTCTGCCAGTCCAGGACCCTGGCGGTTCACAAAATCCTCCACATGGAGGAATCGCCCCACAAGTGCCCCGTGTGCAGCCGATCCTTCAACCAGAGGTCAAACCTGAAAACCCACCTCTTGACGCACACCGACATCAAGCCGTATAACTGTTCGGCCTGTGGGAAAGTCTTCAGGAGGAACTGTGATCTGAGAAGGCATAGTTTAACGCACAACCTGGGGGCCAGCTCGTCCGCGACCATTCTGCCCAATCAGACTTTTAGTATAGACTCGCTGATGAGCAAAACGGCAGCCGCGGTTACTAAATAATTTTATAGTTGCATCACGTTCTCTATGATGTACATGCGTATATATACTGATTGAAAAATAGTCAACGTCTTTTGAAAACCGTGGATTGTGAACTCAGAATTACGAGTATTTCGTTGGTAAGAAAGATACTGTTACGCGAGATCTCAAAATGTAGCAAATTGTGAAAATGTAACTGAGATATTTATACAAGGTGGCTGCTAAAAATAATTGTCATAACTAAATTCCATGATGAAAACTAATGAAGGATGTTGATGTTAAAAAATTAAACTTTAACCATTCTTTGGAAATTTGCACGGTAATTGTTTTCTAATTTTACATGATATCGTGTATCTCTATTACCAAGTGTTGTTTTAATTGAATGAATGCAAATGTCATTCGATCGAATAGATCACGTTCTTTTGTTATTGAAGCTCGGAGCAGTTGCTTGCTCTAGTCATTTGATCTCTCTAATTAAATCAAAAACAAGACCTGATTGCTATGTTGCCACCTTAGGAGCTCCTCAAGGTTCTAAATTAAGTGCCTTACATTTTTATTATAGGTATTTATAAATGATTTGTTCATTTGTTTTAAGCAGTACCAAATCATGTCATCTATTATTTGCTGATGATCTACAAATATGTACAGAAATCAATAGTATGTAGTGTTATAAGTTACAGAAAACGCTAAATGATGTTACTGCGGTAATAATAATTATTAATAGAACATACCTAAAAGTCAGATTTTGTCATAGATAAGCATATCCTTTAATATTTGATCATAACATGGTAACGAAATTTAAAGCTTTGGGAGTTCTGTTAGATAGCGAACTCACATTTTCAGTGGGGTTTTGCGTTAACAAGACAGTTTTTCAAATATTGATACCTTAGAATTGATGTACATGTATGATATTTGTGAGGAGTAAATTGGATTATCTTTCATATGGGCATTTTTTTATCCAAATTATATATGTGCAGTATAGAAACGATAAATGAAATAAAATATGTGCTTTTTAGAACTATACATGTACAACCAAAAGTAGTGCTGATTAGCTTATTTTGTTTTCCTTGATTGAGCTTGATTTTTTACTGTTTAGAAGAAATTGTGCCGCATTGAACTTTTTATTTAATCTGTTGCAGCATCATAGTGATTCTTCCATGCTAATAGACAAATTTAAATTTTTACTCCCAGTTGCATTACTTCCAGTTACATTGACATTCTATAGTAATGATACTAAAACCAATGGTTTAATAGATCGTCGGTTTTATCAAGTTTATAGTCAGTTTTTAAGCAAATATTTCACTGTTGTAATATTAACTATGACATATAAATTACGTAGTTTATTGGTATAGAAGAATTTTTTAATAGCTAACATATCACCACTGTATAGTGTGTCGTTTTGAATTCTAGATATCATATTTTTAAAGTCACTACTTTTACTTACTATTTTTTATGTTTTAACTTAAATTATTACTTGAATTTATTTTATTTTCTGAGTGATTCGATTGGTGAATATAAATAAATTAATTAACAAACAAACGAATGAATAAACGAACAAACAAAGACACAAATTAAAAGATAAATGGATATGTCGCTACAGGGATCCTTCTTGTACTAAAAAATAAAAAAAGTTCTGCTGCTTCATATCCAGGAAATACACGATTTCCAAGAAAAAGTTATTCTAAACTTTTTTATTTTTAATTAAACATGCTAAGTAAGAAACAACAACGGGAGGAATAGAATGATAGTATTATGTTTTGTGCAGGGCGATTAAAAAAACGAGATTTTGGTTTTTTTTTAATGGATTACACCGAATTTTATTTCATATTTAAATATAATACATTTTCAAACATTCATGGATCTATCTCTAATAGTAACAAATATAAGGGCATATTACACTCTTGGCATGTTTTAGTGGCAATGTCTTCCTTACCATTAGAGGTAGACCCATCAAACATCGTATCACTGTAATCCTGATATTATTTTTAATGACCCCTGTAATAACATTTGCACGCCACTTAGTTTTTCAGTTCAACTGAAACTATACCTCATAATAGAGATCCAAGATATTATTGATCAAGCAAAATTAGAAAACAATGTGTAGTAGGGGTATTACTAAAACTAATTTTATTTTCTTAAATTTAACATCCTTTATGTTGGGAACGAAGCTTCTATCGACAAATTAGATGGGCTACTTTCATCGTAGAATCAGTGGTAAAATTTAGTCCATCCTATTAGCAAACTTGATGAAAATATCAACAGATTTACAGATAAATGTGTTTCAATACTAATTATGTAAACCCAAAATTTTAATTCGAGTGATCAAAATTATTAAATTCCTTTAAAGGATATTCGTCGCACAGTAATGAAAAAATTATTTATCAAATTCAAACAAAAATGCATCAACTTGTGACGGGGTACTGGTAGCTTTTCCACTAAGCACCCTAGGAAATATAAAATAATTCATATAGGTACCTCTTTCGCAAAAAAAGCTAGAGAATATTTTTTCTATAACTAAGGTTTTCAACATAGCATAACCATGACAAATTTGAAATATTTCCATAGGTTCCTTGACAGGAATTTTTCTTATTTTCTCCGCTCGAATTCAAATTTTGTGTTTGGTGAATTAGAGCACTGTAGAGGTCTTCTAAAAAAAATAAGCGCAAATTCTAGATATGTAATTAAAAGCCATTTAAAATTTTGAGCTGGCTTCTAATTAGAATTTCTGTAAGTACTGATATTTCTATGAAAACATATACAGTATGGCCCACCGAAAATTTTAATTTTTTAATAAAAATTTGGATTGAGCAGTTTTGGTATGTAGAGATAAAAGTATAGCTCAATATATTTTATGAGCTCAAAAGTTAAATGTTTTTTTTTATCAGGAAGTTTTTAAAAGTTGCCTAAGGCAATGGCGCTGCATAATTTTTTAAAAATGTACCAAAATTGCAAAAATCGAATTGTTAGTAAAAAAGTTTGAATTTGATTTATTTGCCATCCAATTCGCATACAATTATTTTTTCCTTCTTTTATTTATGCGTTTTCAGAATAACTTTTTGACAGTACCTTAAAAGTACTGGTTTATATCAATATTAAGTACACGACTTCATAAATTTACTATATTATTTTTTAAGTACAAAGGAATTAGATCTGTTACAATATATTTTAATTATAACGTAATGAAAGCATTGCTCTCAGAATTAATGTAAAATGCAATCGACAAACTGTTGAAATTACCAATTTTATGTCTTTGATTTGTAATTTATTTAAAATAAATGTTATACATCTTATACAGATCGATCTAAAATATTGAAAATCACTACTAAGCAACAGAATATTATCGATTTATAGAGTACCTACAGCTGTGGACAAAAAAATTTTCAGGTTGGAAACTTTTTATTGTTCACATCTGTACGTACGAAGAAACTAATAAATATGAAACAACCTAAATTTAATAGATTTATTGCTGTACTTGTTTTAGATCACTCTGTATAGCTCACAAATAATTAAGTACCATATTGCAATACAGGAAGGTCAGGGTTAAATAGACGTATTATTTTTTAAAATATTATTTGTTCGTCACTCAACCCTTATTGCATAGTACAAGTTTTTTCTCTCAGTGTATATGTTTCTACAACTCTGTTGAAATGTTTATGTGGAGTTTATTTTTGAAGTGTATTTTGTGAGTTTAGGTTTAATTGCTGTAAATAGACTTTGTAAAGAATCGTTTTTATGTATTGCGTATTTGGAGTGAATAAAATATATTTTTCGTCTCTCACGTCTTTTCTTGAAACAAACATTTAAGTGCTATAGGTACTTCTATAAAATAGAAAAAATGCAAGCACATAGATATTCTTGAAGTAAGTTAAAATTAGAACAAGATATATTCTTACAATTTAAGTTTGTCCTTGAACAGCTACGAAATGTATTATACAAAAAATATTTATGCTGTTATGAAACCATAAAATTGAAGAATTAGAGACATTTCTGATACAATAATTTTTATATCAACTTTTAGATCATATCTTCACTACGAAATAAAAATACAGAAGAATTACAGAATTACTACCACATATATTTCAAGCTTTTGCACACTTCATTAGTCAAAAATATTCAAAATTTTAAATATCAGGTCATATTAAAGAATTAAAGCTAACGAAGAATTTAAAAAACGATACTCCGATAAAAAAATATTCATCCAATGTTATTAATCTAAATAATGTGGTTGCTAAAGTAATCTAACAGTTACTAGATTGCTTTATAGTAGACTACCTAGAACCTAGATCATTTAAATATGGCTCTCAAAAAGTTTTAATACACAATTATAACATTATATAATACTGTAGGTATTAACAAAATTGAACCATTATTGCATATCAAAGATCAGGAACTTCTTGGAAACTTGGTCCTTTATAAATATAACAACTATTTTCCGAAACCAAGCTCCAAGTGTTTTTGATAAAAATCTACTAGATTTTACCAGTAAAACTGTTATTCTACATGGTACAGATTTATGTTAATACCATATGTTGCTTTTAAAGAAAGCTATGGAAAACACACTCAAATTCAAATTGTTTCACTGACCATTTCTGGTGAAAATAATTTAAAAATTGTTATAAATCACTAACCACCCACTACGTTTCAACGTTAGCGCGCAAATTAATTTGATAACACCAACTGTAATCATCCACACAGCGTAAAATAGTGCTATAAATTCATGGACGTAACCTTTCTCTAACAGACACATTCACCTAAGGTACTTACGTTATATTTATGCTCTCCATTTATGGTAACTCCCAGCTATAGAGTCATTAACACATTGTAAGTAAAAGAGATATCTACATTACTATTTTTTGTACCTTAAGGTTGATTTGGTGAAAGCGAATAGATATACAGGGTATTTTTTAAATGAAGTAACACGAATGATAAAAATGCTTGGTCAAATTATAGTGTTAGAAAATGTTTTTTTATTTATTTGTGTTTGTATTCGTTAAATATTTCAATTATGACGTTTACTTGTACAAAATTTTGTGACGTAAAAATTAGTGAAACAATGTAACGCTTAAATTATAGAAATTTTATTGTAATAGTCTTTTTGCTTTTTGTTCTATAGCTACTTTGGTTATGATGTACAATATTATCAATCACTGAACTAATATCTTAATAAAACTTCATTGTAGCTACTTACAGATTCGTTGATTGCTATTTATGTTGGTGGATTCTCTTAAAATCTTGAAATCTTTGATAAAATAGAATAATGCACCATTGCGATTATAATTTTTTTAGATAGTTTCTGTATCGCAGAATTGTATTTGCTATTTAATAACCCAAAGAACAATTTTTGTTGTTTCAAATAAAAAGGCTTTATTTTTATTTTTTTTCTTCGAGGTTTATTTAGGTAGGTTCAAATTTATAGGTCCAATTGGACCTACAAATTATTTTCATTCAAAAGACATGGTCTAGGACCATTTTCGAGAAACAATGTTCAATATTTAAGTTCAAGATGTTTAATTTCGATAAAATTTTGTTTAATGGTACAAACAAATAAAGGTAAACACATGTTTTAAAATAAATGTGATATTTTTTTAAATTCCCCGTCTTATATCTTGAAAACCAATTATTTTAATCATTGGTCGATTAAGGTTAATCTGAAGGAATAACGTCCTGAAGTTGTGTAAGAAATCATCTGTATAATTTCTAGTATTATTTTATTACAAATCTTATTAAATATGGAACAATGAAATTTTTATAATAAACTAATAACTAATATCTAAATAAAATATCTAAGCTGTTATTTTATTCCAGGCGCCTTCTAAACAATGGCATCTCCAACAGCTGTGTCCTGTTGGTTTTTTAAATACTAAAAACAACTAGGCTACTCGCTTGGCTGCTAAGAGGATAAAAATAGAGAGGCAAATAAATTCATTTTAACAGTTTATTACAGAAAATACATACACCTTTGTGCGGTTGCTTTTCATGTGGAGGACAAAATGGTGAACTGGCTCCTGGCCAGTGACTGGCTCTTAAAGTAGGTCCGCACTCTACCCGATTCATCAAGTCTCCGGGGTTTAAATATTCTTTACAAAATGCTGAGTGCATTAGAATTAAACAACGGAATAAGAATTGGGAACAATGACTGAGTCAGTCTACCAGGTTATAGAGAGAGAGTGAGCGAGATCGACATAGTACAAGAGTCAGATCAATATGCACACAATTTGCAACTGAAAACTTTTCGTTTCTTTTAAATCTATTGCGTAATACTGACGTGTAATTGATTCCAATTAAATATATTTATAAATTTTGTTTTATGAAGTGAGTTAAATGAATATTTGTACTTAAGGTATTATTGTAAATTGTAAAAATCTATTAAAAAATATGTGTTCAAAGTTTTAACTAGGTATAGTTACAGGGTGATTATCTTAAATTTTGAATATTACTTTTTCTCTCTTTAAAATACTTATAGTTGACATTATTGTTTGAGCTAATTTAGAGTATTCCAATTCCAAAAAATAAATGACACTATTCTCGATGCCGTAATACCAAAATAAACCTTGGATGAGATGCATACATATCTGATTTAAAATAACTTAAAAAATAACGAAGTCAGTGGTACTACGATATTTTAATATTGCTGGCCATTCTCGTTCATAAATTACGTAAAAATTTAAATTTTGTCATGAGATTAAAAACGCAATGCGACTTCATGTACTGCGACGGAGAACAGAACATGCTTCTCAGTCGTGTGTGTCTAGTCTACAGTTTCCATACCGACGAAACGTAATCTAATCTAAAGAAACGCGCATGCGAGATTCCTGTGGCTGTCATTCATTTGGACGATTCTGAATCGCACTAAATGATGTCACAAAATCGGTCTGCAACAAATAACCGTTTAAAACATTTATTTTATGCGCCTAACTGCTGATTAAATACACAGGTCAACAAGGGTCAAGAAGAAGACACACTAATATGCATTCCAGAAGAATTTTAGTGCGCTGAATCCGAATCTGGCCGCAGAATTGCTCTATCACGTCAGGTTTTTGAGATATCCTAACCTAAAAGTGCAAAAACCACTGGTTTTCGTCATATTTGAGGTTATGTACTAATGCCATATATTCTTTAAAAAAAAAACATAATTTAAAAGTACAAGGCTGCCTCTTTCGAATGTCGTTGAGTTTGCTCAAATATTTTTTTTTTCGTTGTGATATCACATGCTGAAATTTCTAAGTTTATCAGTTTCTTAATATGCAAAAATCTACTAAGGATCCCTTAGACGTCAAACAGTTTATTGCAGTTCAGAAACTTCTATTATATTATATTTGAGCAAATTCAACGGCATTCGAAGGAGGGAGCCTTGTACTTTTAGATTCAATGTATTAGTTTTTTGAAAAAGAATAGATGGCATTACTACATAACCTCAAATATGACGAAAAACAGTGCTTTTTGCACTCTTAAGTTAGGATATCTCAAAAACCTGACGTGATAGAGCAATTCTGCTGCCAGATTCGGATTCACCGTACCTACATCCTTCGGAAATATATATTCAAGTTTCTGCTTCTAAAAAAAAGTTAAATTTTGTTGGTCTGTGATGTCAATTAACAATCTCTTCGAGATAAATGCCAATAGACTTCTCTAAAAAGCGGTTTTCGGGATTTCAAATTAGTACAGAAGTAGAAAAGTGTTCGAATTTACGATCCCATAACCCTATAAACCCGTCCTTTGATAACCCCATAATCCCATATGTGCAAAAGTTTTTGGCAACATGGGTCTGATTCAACAGAAATCTGAAACTACATAACTATGGGTTGGCAGGCTTCCCTAACACCCATAACCCCGTAACCCTGTAATTTTGGGTGTAGGATGATGTATGTATAACCACGAAACTCTAAACAAATTGATTCCCTAGTAACTACATAATTCCTTAACGCGAGACAAGCAAGTTCTTGTATATCCATAATCTTGGGCATATAGATTCATGTTACAAAGGCATTTAGGCTTTTTCTCTTTATAACGAGCGTTCAAATAAAAACGTGGTCAAGTTGGTTCTGAAAATTTGGACGTAGGGCATAGCGTATAGCAAATGAACTTAAACGTCATCTGTCAAAGCGCTATATCGCCACTATCAATTTGAATATTTTCGTTTTAAAAAGCGTTTAAAATGGTGTTTTCTCAAGAACAAAAAGTGTTTATCATAGAGTCCTACTTTAGAAATGGACGAGATTGATGGAATATGGAAGTATTCTATTGAGGAATGTTTCATAGAATTTCAAAATCAATTTCCCGGCGTTGTTGAGTACAAAATTTTTCAAAGTGCAGTTCAGCGTTGTGTTAATGTTTTTCGTGAAACGGGCAGTGTAACAAGAAAAGAAGGAAGCGGCCGACCTAAAAAGCGGACTGAAGAATTAAAAGAAAATGTCCAACAAATAATGGAAAATGCGCCAAGAACTTCTGTACGTGTTTTATCACAAATGGTGGGAGTATCAGTCGGTACCTGCCACACAGTGTTAAAAAAAGATTTGCGTTTGTTCTCCTATCGTTTAACTTGTCAGCAAGAACTTCATGAAGACGGGCTGTATTTTGTGAATGGTTTTTAAACAACTACGGTGAACTTCATAATATCACCTTTTTTTCTGATGAAGCCTGGTTTCATTTAAGTGGTTACGTAAACTCACAGAATATGAGAATGTGGTCTTATGAAAAACCAGATAACTTTTTTGTCGAGGGCCCTCTACACGCTCAAAAAATTGGAGTTTGGTGTGCTCTCAATCGAAGGAGGATTTATGGACCTATTTTTTTTAATGGTACTCTTACTGCGCAAAGGTATAGAGAAGAAATAGGGTTGTTGACCAAATTTCAAAAAGTAGATCATATAATTCTACACGTACTAATTAGTGTGTATGCACAATTAGAGATTGAGGAATGCGTCGGAACAGTTTTAAAATAATTATTTAAAACTGACTTTTTTATAATATTTCAAAACGGCTGTGACGTCATAACCCTTGTAGTGAAATTATGTGTAGATGATTGCGTAAAGGAAAAAAAAAATTGGAGGAAGAAGATGCTCTGTCAACACTGTCAGTAGTGTCAGTCTGTCAGTGACATTGTTGCATAAAATATTTTCAAGTCTACGAGTTATTTTCCTTAATCATTGAATTCCTTTATTAAGTAAAATTATTATTTAGTAATAATCATTCCTTCCCTTCGAATTAAAGCAGTATGTGTGAAACGGAATTTGTGAAAGCTACTTCGCAAATTTTACCGAAAATTGATATTTTTATGATCTTGAATTGAATTTTTAAAAAGAGACGACCGTTTTAATATTGGCGAAATCAGGGGTATAAAAGCAGTAAGGTAAGGATTAACAAATTTAATGAATTATTTTATTGTGTTTATTTATAATAAATAATAAAAAATATAAATACTTACCTGTATATTTATTTACGGAAAATTATAGTGCAGTTCGGGAGTGTTATGGAGATAATGCAATTGGCTATGTGGAATGTGGAACAAAACACCACTCTAAGTTTTGTTGAATCCATTACAATCAGGAAATTAATAATAACAATCACAAATACTCTTAATTGATAGACTGCTGTCACTAGTGTCACTATTGTCACTTTTGTTTAAAGAACAGGAAACAGGACAACAGGGTTTGATGGACAATTTTGATATATTTTCTTCTTCTTCAAAATTATGCAAAAGGATCGCTACTAGCTTCTTATTCAATTGCCCATTATGACGTCAGACTAGTTTTTAAGTAACACAAAAATTAATAAATGATTTCTACCACTAATTTGTCATATATTTAAAATTTTATTATACAGACAGGTTCTTTTATATAAAATCTTTGTATCAAGAACAATTTGTATGTGGTTTGTTTTTATAGTCAACAACCCTATTATCGCTCCTTTTGTTAACCAGCTGGAAGAAAACGAAATTACAAACTTTTACTTTCAACAAGATGGCGCAAGGGCACATACGGCAGGCGAGACGATGAATAAGTTTTCCAAAATCGACTAATAAGTCTCAATGCTGAACATGAATTTCCACCGAGGTCATGTGATATTACGCCGTGTGATTTCTTTTTGTGGCCTTACCTTAAAAACACTATTTTTGAACTGCCTATTCCTGATTTAAACCATCTGCAGGCTCGACTTATAGACAAGATTCGTGAAATTCACAATACCCCGAGCATCTTAGAAAATGTCTTTAATTCTTTGAGGAAAAGGTGTGAAAAGTGCTTGGAACAAGGAGGGGGACACTTTCAGCAGCTGCTTTAATTTATTGTTATAACAAGGAGGGGGACACTTTCCGCAGCTCCTTTAATTGCTTGTTATTGTTATCACGATTATTTTTTAAAATAAAGTTATATAGTCATTAACGTTATTGAAACTGACAGCTGCTATACAGCTCGTTGAGAAATGAGGTTAAGTTGGTCGCTATAAGCTACTCCCTACGTCCAATGTGTCAGAGCCAACTTCGACCACGTTTTTATTTGAACGCTCGTTATCTACACTAAAAAAAGTAATCGTACTTTCTTGATTGTATAATCGGTGATAGTGAGTTTTTTACGATAAAAATCTTTCAAACTTGAGTTTAGGAGGTTATAGGATTATAGATTATGGTGCAATGAGATCCTGGATTACAATATTTTTCCAATCACTCACTCACTACTCAAGTCAGTTTAAAATCTCGAACAACGTTTTCTAGAGGAATTTTTTGATGTTCGACTTTAGATTCGTCTGTAGTGAGACATAACGCTTTAGAATACACTGTTTTGGACTACAGCCCAGCCCACTTTTTTTTTACTGTGGAACGCTAGTATTAACATACGAATGATATGATAACTATCATTTTTAGTCATCTGGCAATTAAAAACTGATAATTGCGATTTAATATCTTGCGAAAACAACAGGAACTAAATCATAAAGCTATGTTGCTGAAGCATTAAACTTGAGTAATAAATAGGGCTGTCAGAGAGAGCTGCAATTAAATGGCGTGCCGCGACATGCGTGAGCCGCTGCCTCAGAATGCTTTTCACGTTCATGTCACGTTAGTATACTGTTGCTTTGTTATCGTGCAGATGTTGCGTAATTAATTCCTATCTGTTTATGGTGGTGTATTGTAGACAATTGAATTTGTTTGTTGCTTTTAATAAATAATGCGTACGCCTTATCACCTTTTTGAATAAAATAAGGTGACGTTTGGAAAAGTAAGTTATCGTTACACTTAAGCTGTTTTGGTTATTAGTAATCTTTGATTTTGAGCTTCATGAAGTTATAAACAGTTTTTTTCTCTTCGAAGACAATAGAGATTGAAATGTATGAAACATTACACATTTATTTTAATTTCCAATTAATTAGACGTATGGTACTTGTACTACGGACGCCCCGTACATTTACACCTTTTCTCGGAACCCCCACAAAATAACCGACTAAACAATGGTACTTTCCGCTTTCAAAAATAAACGCTGAGTGATGAAATATATCTCGACCAGTTCCCCGAGTCATCAACTTCTCCTACATCAAACTTAAGTACTTCTAATAGCCGGCGAATACACATAAATTATATTTGTGCAAAGTACGAACACAGCCAATAAATTCCAGCCTAGGTCTGGGGCTACACGCGGCTGTTATACCGCGTAGGAAATATCATACCCTTTCAGGGGCATATTTTATAGTGACAAGTATTTCACATTGCTGGAGATTTATGGAATGGGATTGCGATATATTATGGAAATTATCTGGCGGAGTGGTGTGTTGGCTGCACACACGTACAACGCTTCCATGTAGTCGCGGATAATGTGCGATATCCCCTGTACCTCTATAGTTTTAATGATTGCTAATCGAATAAAAGGAGTCTGCATTCTTTGGAGCCACGCCAGACAGTAGTAAAAATTGAAGTAGGGGCAGTAAATAATAAACATCAAAACTTCAATGTACTTTTTAACAAGAGAAAATTGTCTGGCTCATAGTTCGGCCCTTTACTGGTTTTTACAAAGTGTAAATAAGTTGTACGAAAAAAACCTTCGTCTCCTCCCTGTTCAATTATGGCCTTTTAAATTGAGTGGTGAAATTTAGTTTAATTTTTTTTACATTTGGAGACGGTTACAAAAATGGCACTATGTACAACGCTCACACACACTATGTACAATAGTCACACTTTGTACAACACACTATGTACAAGAATCACACTATGTACAACGCTCAATCTGCAAATGAACAAGCTCCGATAACTAAGCCGTTTGGTTGGCTCTTTTAAAATTTAGTGCAAGGGCGCCACTATATGTATCAAGGCAAGACGTAAACATTTGTCTGTTCAATACCATTTTTAAATATAAGGGAAAAGGATACTTAAAAAATAATAAATTTTAAAAACATTTTAATACAATCCTTAAAACTTCAACTTTGACAAAATTTAAAGAAGAGAAAAAAACATTTACAACGGTTATTGAAATGAAAAAAAAAAATTCATTAAAGTTCAACTTATCTATATATTGTCTGAACAAGAACGGTGATTGTTATTAAGTAAGTCCCTTCGTCTTACCTAACTTGGTGTGAGTGACCAGGTGGATACAGTCGTTAGGTCTAATGGGAAGGTTACCATAATAGACTATATTCTCCAGATGATGGCGATGATAGTGATTGAGTCTCTATCAGCTAACTTGTCTGGGCTTGGCTGAGAACGAAAAGAGAATTACTTCAATTGTACGTGGGAGCGCAAATAGCTACACCTGCCGTGCTGACTCCCAACTGTACCATTCAAATAGCTACAGTAGGAAGCGACCTGCCATATTGCAAGTACTTGTTGCACGACTGCCACCCACAGAGGGCGAAGACAATGTTTTAATTGTCAGTGTTGCGAGAAACAAGGCCAAAGGCTCCAAGGGCTATATGCCCCTACCGGCATTGAATTATACTCGCAACAGGCTACCTTCGAACGACCCTAGCTGTTGCACTAGGTGTTGCGAGTGTAATTCAATGCCGGTAGGGGCATATAGCCCTCGGAGTATTTGTTTCTCGCAACACTGACAATTAAAACATTGTCTTCGCCCTCTGTGGATGGCAGTCGTGCAACAAATACCTGCAATATGGTAGGTCGCTTCCTACTGTAGCCATTTGTATGGCATAGTTGGGAGTCAGCACGACAGATGTAGCTATTGAGCTCTCCCGCGTACAATGTATTTTCTATTTTCCAGCTGGTTCGTTCGTCGATTGTCTCACCTATGACACACTGATGAGAACTAATAAGTCCGAAAACGAACGACCCTAGCTGTTGCACTAGGTGTTGCGAGTATAATTCAATGCCAGTAAGGGCATATAGCCTTCGGAGTAGTTGTTTCTCGCAACACTGACAATTAAAACAGAGTTACTTCAAGTCGGGCATATTCACCAGTTTTGTTTATTTCTAAAAAATTTAAGATATTAAAATTATTTCAAATAAATCTAGCTAGCTAAAACAGATTTCATCGTATTGAGGTTATAAATAATGTTACGCAAGAAAATATTCATGGAAAATCAAACCTATTTAAAGAAAAGTTGCTGCATTTATTTTTCATACTCTGTATAAAAACTGAAAATAATAATGTTTTACGAGCCATACAGGAAATATAGTAGTGTAATAGTATTCAATTTGCAGCTACAGTGTATTTGCAAGTGCGTACATTTTTAATTTTTTGCTCTAAGTGTGGCAATTAATATATTTTTTTTGTTTATTTGGCCATTAGTTGAATTAGAAAATGGTTACTTGAGATAAAAGATTTATTATTGTAATTGGAAACAAAGCTAAGCCCATACGTTAGTTTGTTTAACAGTTGCCTTTAAAGAAATTTGGTTTGATGCGTTTAATTGCTGCTCTATGACGATCAAGATATTTTATTACATGTATCGTTCAAATGGTCATTTTAGATGAAAAAACCGCGGAGTACGATTAAATTAGAGGGTGGAAATTGGAAATAGGGGTGAAAATGCACCCCTTTCAGTTTTTTATTGTAGCTTTCTATTGTGTGTTCATAGGAAAAATTATTTAGAGAATTGAATTTCCCGTAGAAATGGCTTGTTTAAAAATTTTAAAAGGAAAATTTTATTCAAAAAATCGTTAATAAACAATTTGAAAAATAGCAAAAAATTAGATTTTTCTTATTTTTTTTTACTTTTGCCTTTAGTTTTTTTTTTAGTAATATAGGTATAGGTATTGCTTATTAAAAAAAGTAGATAAAATTTCCTTATAAAAAAAGAGGTTTTACAGTATTTTTGGAAGAGAATTGACTGATATATGACCGCTCAAACCTAGCCAATGTTTCGATTTTCGTTGCGTTTATCCTTATACGTTTTAATTCTTATTTTCTGCAAGAAAGGAAGTACTCGTTGAAGGATTTTCATCACATGACTTTTTCGAAGGGTCATTAAAAATGAAGAAACCGCGGAGTGCTATTAAATTAGAGGGTTGAAATTGAAGATGGGGGTGAAAATACACTTTTGCAGTTTCTTAAATATAGCACGAAAACGAAGCAAAATTTCGGTACAGTTCATAGGAAAAATTTTGTAGAGAACTGAATTTCTCATAGAAATGGCTTATTTAAAAAATTTAAAAGAAAAATTTTATGCAAAAAATCGTTAATAAACAATTTTAAAACATGCAAAAAAATAAGATTTTTTTTACTTTTTTGACTCTAATTTATGTTAAAAACGAAAATATAAAAAATATTTAAGTTTGACCGATTATAACTCAATCAATATTAATCCAAAAACTTTAGAAAACCCACCATTTTGAGGGGAATCTCATCTAGTTTTTTTGTATAGCAATTTTCTTGCCTACTTCTACTAAATAAAAAAATTAGAATTAGAAAGTAAAAAAATCAAAAATTTTAATTTTTACTTTTCTAAAAATAGTTCAACGATTTTTTGCATAAAATTTTTCTTTTAATTTTTTTAAATAAGCCACCTAAACTTGTTAGTTTTTAGGATATAGCAACATTTCTGGAAAAACCTAATTTGTATTATTTTCGGTCGCACAAAATGGCTTTGGAAAAAACTGTCACATTGTGTCAACTTTTCAGTTCATAGTTTATCATTCCATTTTGAGTTAATTTTATTAGTTAATATTTATTTGTGGTATTCTGCAAAATAATAAAAATTAAGTTTTTTTCCGAAATGTTGCTATATCTTAAAAACTAATAATTTTAGGTGTAGAACATGCTTAATAAAAGTTGAAGTGTTCCATTTGAAAAATTTTAAAAAATCAAGTTTAAACTTTCTAAAAATGATTGTATTATAAAACATGCCCTGTATAAAATATCGATATTATCCAATATGGCAGCTCTAATTATTTTGTTCCAAGTTTTAGTAGCTGAAAGTTAATACAACTTCTTCGAGGTCGTGTTTTTTCCAAAATTCAAAGAATTTTCTACATAACTTGGCAACCCCGTACCAAAATGATAAACTGTTTATATTTCCATATATGGAATTTTCTCGGAAATCCATATGTTTAAAAATATACAGGGTGTTCCATTTAAAAAATGTAATATTAGGGGTGTCCCGTTTTTACTCATCGCCCTGTATGTTTCAAATTAATTTTGCAGTTTAGGTTTCTTGATTCTGTACAACTTTATTTCTGTATTATGAGTAACAAGGGAGTTATTTTACTTTATATACCTAAGCTATAAAATTGAAGGAAACGCAAATATACAGGATGATCAAGACCTGACTTAAAGTGAAATGCAACAAAATCGCGCGGCATCTTTTCTCATCCCTTTAAAGGTAAATATCTGTCATAACGATACAGGCAGTTACAAGTGACGAAAATTTAAGAATTTCCCTAGTATCTGGAAGTTGCTTGAAAATTGGTTAATTTTTGGGTGTCCGACGTAAAATTTCAAGTAGTTTAAAACAAATCAAATTACGGATTTATATAAAATTCATAATACAAATTATACTAATATTTTCTATTTCACTCAGTCCTATAATGTATCTGCCTAATATTATAAAACAAACTCCTACACAAAACATTTAAAAAAAAAATACAAAACGCAAAAAAAACATTTCGTTACTGTGCCCCGATACTGAGATAACTAATTAGTAAGTATATAAGTTGCAGTTTACGGGATTTGTTTTAAAATGAAATTAAGTGAAAAATTGATAGAATGGTGACAGTCCGGACGTGTTATTATCCGGCGGACCAAAAAGGATCCTCTCGAGATTATGAACGATTATCAAAATACTATGTCATGTCAACCTTAATACCTATCACGAAATCACCGGGCACAGGTTCAACAAAGTACACGGTGAGGCAAAAATAGCTGTCTTATCAACACGAACCCATCGTTCATCGGGACAAAACAAAATTGAGCCGCAAATTGCTGCCAAATAATAATCTAGTTACTGTTGAAGCGACTACAGAGCGAAAGCGAAATGTTTGAACAAGTCAAGTGTAAAATTAGATAACGATTTAGTTTAGTTCGCTGGCTACGATTTTTAGCTTCCACAACTTATATTTACTTATACACTCAAGGTACATATTAAAAAAATAGTGTCTTTGTTCGTGGTGTCTGAGTAGTATAAAAAGTTAAATAGAAAACTAATTATTGTCTGAAGTAACATTTTTTTTCTTATACAGGGTGTTTCAGAAAGATCTCCCGTAAATTCAGGGGGTGATAGTACGACAAAAAATAAGAATTTGTTGTCTTATGAACCATATGTTTATCTCCTCTTGTTTTCGAGATACGGAGCGACAAAATAAAATTTTTACAAAAATTTCCAAACGGTGCGAAATATTTTTATGAAATTTGGTACTCTGGGGTTTTTAAGAACGCCAAATACGCTGGTCTAATTATTTTTTATATATTTTATAGAGGGCGCTAATGTAGGTACAATTTTATTTTCTAAAAATAATGTACTCTTGTTAGAACTTCCTAATGTGGACGGTTTTCGAGAAAAAAGGCTTTTAATTGAACTCTTACAATATTACGGTGTAGAAAATAAGTGACTTTTCTCAAAGTAGGCTTATGTCAAAACTTATTGATGGATGTCTCATAAACAATGCATACATTCTGAGTAATATTTTAACTCTAATTAACTTTATATCAAAATTTTTGTGACTAATTAGTCTATACTAACTACAGTCACTAACAATCACTAAAATTTTGATATAAAGTTAATTAGTTTAAAATATTACTGAGAATGTATGCATTGTTTATGAGACAACCATCCATCCATCTGTCAGTAAGTTTTTACATAAGCCTACCTTGAGAAAAGTCACTTATTCTTTTCACCGTAATATTGTAAGAGTTCAATTAAAAGCCTCTTTTTCTCGACAACCGTCCACATTAGGAAGTTCTAACAAGAGTACATTATTTTTAGAAAATAAAATTGTATATTAGAAATTGGAGCCCGAATGGTAAAAAACCTAACCTCAAAAAAATTAGAACCTAAAATGTAATAGGAATGTAGAGTAACTAGCGCCCTCTATGAAATATCCAAAAAATAATTAGACCACCGTATTTGACGTCTTCAAAAACCCCGGAATACCAAATTTCATAAAAATATTTCGCACCGTTTGGAAATTTTCGTCAAAATTCTATTTAAAAAATTTTATTTTGTCGCTCTGTATCTCGAAAACAAAAAGAGATAGACATATAGTTCATAAGACAAAAAATAAGAATTTTTTGTCCTATGAACTATATTCTTCTTATTTTTTGTCGTACTATCACCCCCTGAATTTAAGGGAGGTCTTTCTGAAACACCCTGTATATTGGGTATTTTGTCATCTGTCAAATTAGAAAGGATCAGACAAAGTTGATTTTATGAAAATAGTTTTGCCTAACCGAAAATATCACACTGAAAAAAAGCAAACACATACAAAACACATTACTATACAGGGTGATTCAGTCTTAATGTCATTAATATTAAGGGAAGATAGGGAAAAATGAGAAAAACGAATACGCGATTTAAACAAATTTCAAATGACCCACACGGTTTACCGAGTGTGAATCTTGACCTACGATATTATTCGGTCACTAACATAGTTCTTACTGCGTTTTTAATGCTTAGTAAACGACAACGCATAAACACTTCTTTTTTTCTAGACACATGAATGAATAAGAGATTTTTTTACATTTAAATTATAAGCATTATTTATTATTTATATAAAAAAAAACAATTGTTTAAAGATAATAATTAATTGTTTTCAGTATTTTTAATATTGTTAACGTTTTCACTATGTTATATAATTAAATATGAGATCTTAGTATTATGTTAATTATTCAGTTTGTAGTACGTATACTTAGTGTTTAGTATTGTACCTACCTATTTAAAATGCAAATACGGGTAAAACAACATCCATCCGTCCATAGGACTTTGTTAATAAAATTGGGATCCGTTGGACTTTGATTTTGAAACTATTTCAAAATTCAAGACGACTGGGGAAATCAGCTGTTTCGCTTCAACGTTCGAGCGCTCTGTGGAATATTACACTATACACTAGATATCAAACCCTTTTAGGGGATTGAAATTCATAAAATTGGAACGACTGTTGAAATGGAATGTAATGTATCCTATTTTAATGTTTGTTCACGAATCTCCTGTGTTTTTCTATGTTTAATAACAACAGAACAATCTTCGAAATCCTTAGAGGGACGATCACCCCTTTCTGATGTAGACGCTTTACGAAAATCCTGCAGGCAGCGAACAACATTCTTCGGGAAATCTATTTCTTCATTCAGCCAATTTTCGAATTTACCTACTTAAGGAATGTTCGTTTCTTCGACTTATTTTTCTCCATCTTGCAAAATAAGGCGCAAAGAATGCTTTTTCTGTATCTGTGGTAAGGGTTTTCGTTGCATTTTCATCAAAATTTGTGTGGAAATGCTCTTTTACTTCACTTCAACTGATTCGCTTGAAAATTCCATCATTATTTGATGTCATTTCAGGCGTGTTATTGGTTCATCAGCCATTGTAATAAAAGATAATAATAAACAACGAAAAATGGTGCAAATAACAAATAACAACACAGAACAAACAAAATCAGAACCGAAAAGTCACTGGAACACACTAAATACTGTCCGACACAAAAGCGGGTGAATAACTGAGATAAATCTATTTGTACGCCCCGTATAAATAGGTCACTTACGGCCTTATCTGCAAATAGCTGCAAATAAATTAAGTGTAATTATGTTCCCAGGTATCCTGGCATTAATTTGAGATGTATACGGAAGTATATCTCGTATAGTACTAAATGAGATAACCACCTAAATTAGAGAATTCGCCGAAAATTACCTGTTGACTATAATCAGTTAAAAACCAATAAGGGTTAATTCAAAAATTACCTCAGGTACATGAAAAGAACGACAAAAGACCGTACTTTTAAGCTCTGTATAGTGTAAATAAATATATAAAGGCCTGAATGCTGTGAAACATAGCGTTTTTTTTTTTTCAAGTGATAAAACAATACAATAATTCAAGTTATTTTTAACAGATTTAATAATTTAATATGGAAGCTTAATTTGACCCAATATTTTCTGAAAAATTAGTTACCATGTAAATTTTAGCGGTAAAGGAAAAAATTAAATTTTTAGGTTTTGATCGGGTTTTAAGGTTTTTGAGGGCTATGCGCCGGCCTGTTCCCGGTCAGAAAAAGTGATGCAAAATAGGGCGCAGAATTTTTTAAGTCAAATAATTTTATTTGATTTTATATCTCTAGTGGCCTTTCCGAATACATGGTTAAAATGAACTACATTATGATTGAATCACCTCAAAAAGTTACCATACTAATTATTGATATCTAAATTTCAATTCTAAACCAAATTTATTTCTTTAACAGATTTTAATAATTAATTGAAATTCATAAAATACTAACAAACAATATACCTTGTCAAAGCCTGTAAAATTTCATTAAAATATTCTGAATGGTTTCCGCAATATTTATAAATTTACATTTTTTTATTAAAACTTTAACACCCTGTAGATCAGAAACAAAGAGTTTTCGGAATATGGTGTATTAAGGAACTATATCATAAATCACTATAACCTCCTGCAAGGAATGCATCGACTTAACAAACACCCTGTATACTTAATTCGATAACTGCCAAATTTGGAGAAGGAAAATAAGACCTACGTTAAATAAAATTAGAAGAGACCGCTATTATTGAACAGGGAAATTATTTTGTGACCTTGATTCCTTGGCTATAAATTCCAAAATATGCAATATTGATAACAGTGTAAGTATTAAGGTTAAGGTTTAATATAAAGGATTTTCTACATTTTAAGAAGAGAATAGCTTATAGTTACATACTATATTTCGCAGGAGAGGAGAAAATATATGAAACAATTTTGACGGTAAACGTAAAAGTGTAATTTTTACCGCGCATGTACCGTTATAAATTAAAAAAGCACAACAAATTTTTTGTTTCTATGGTAGTAAATGCAACTCACATGGCATGTAGCGTGGGTAAGTAAAAAAAATAAGCACATGCGAAAGAGCATTATTTATGCTTATACGGGATGCTAAAAATAGTAAAAACATTTCAAAAAAGAAAAGTAAGTAAGTAAGTAAGAAATTTTTATTCTCTTTCCACCTATACGAAATTTGTATACCTTTGCATAACGAAATTTTTTAGAAAAAATTAGAAAACTTTCTCAGACTCTATATCTTCCAAGTAGGTTGACCAAGTAAATTCAAATTTGATACATAGTGGACGTAGAGAATTTATTCAATCACGAAAAAACGGAATTTTTATCTCTTGAAAAATATTCTACTTTGATTCTTATACTTTTATTTTATTACAAATTTAGGGAAAACAAGATATGATTAAGGTGACCCTGATCGAGAAATAGTAAAATTTCTGGCGTTTTTAGGTAGGCCTACTGAAATCTTGTGTAGAACAAAAGTAAGCACAAACATAAAATCCTTGATATTCTGTTTATTCATTGTTACCATTTAAACTTACTGAAATAAAATAATAACTAAAAAGAGCGTTTGTAAAACATGCGTTTGCTGTTATCCTAACCCCGCATTTTAAGAATTATTTTCACGTACGTATAAATAAAAGTAAACGATTTAAGAATAAGCAAGTAAATATTATAAGAATATTTACTGGAGTTATATATTAAATAAATAGTATTTTCGTAGATTTCAATACCTAAAACCTTGATAGTTTGATCGTTTTTTGCACCTGTTTATTCGTTTTACTGCGGCGTCATTTACATAACATTCTTATAATTTGATAAGCTTTAGATTCAGTTATCAGTTATTAAATGTTTGAAATTATTTGTCTAATATGGCGCCCTTAATAGTAAATATTTAACAAGTACATTAAATAGATGAAGACAATCTATATTTAGGAAAAAAAATTGGAAAACTAAGTGTGAGCACGGTCAAAAACAAGGAGAGGAGGGGGAAGCCGATTCAAATTTCTAAGGATTCATATAATTAACAAAAATAATCTTTTGCTTTTTACTTTTCGTAGATTATAGGGCACGGGTTGCAGCGCATCGTGGGAAAAGCCCAAAATTGAAAAACGCCTGTACCTCTTAGGTTAAGATATCAAGATGCGGTTTCCGTCGTTCTCGAAAATCGAGTTGATAACATATAAATTACTTTTTTCCAATCCTTTAGAGAAACAGGAGATACCCTGAAAACTAACGAAATTAGCCCACCCTGTACAAGTGTAGACAAAGAATAATTTTTGATCTGAAACGTTTAAAGCTAATGTTTGTCGCAACTGTAGTATAACAACCCCAGGTTCGATTGAAAAAAATATAAGTAAACGTAGTTGTGGCCAAAAATATGTGATCATCATAAGAAATACCTACGTTGTATACATATATTCTTTTTCAATCGACCGGAAGGAGCTGGTTACTAACTTTTTTTAGAGGAATGGATGGTTTAATTTTATAAAACAAAAGCAGAGTAAATACACCTAACTTTATTATTTACGTACAACAGTCTTCAAATTAAACATGTGACACATAGAAAGAACAACAAAAACATTAACAACCATTTAACATAAAATGAGAGTGCCAAGCTCACCTAGAGCTCCTGAGGGGAAAGAGCATGGCAGAGAAACCCACGATCGTTGCTCTTACCACCCAAATATATATGCAAAACAACCGCTAACCAAAAGGCATAAATTAAGAACCTTTGCTAATGATAAATAAGTCCTGTCTCATTTAATGTGTCACTAAATGTCATCTGTTACCTCATATTAGTCATACACACTTCCAAGTAAAACTGAAGAGGTTTGGTGTTAGTTAGCCGGCAGGGCCGGAAGGTACTGGAGTCCCATACGGGAGGCAATCCAGCTATAGTTGAGATTTCGGAAGATCTGTTTTAGCAATTCTTTTTTTGTATTTAATTATTCTTTTTTTTCAGATTCGTGCCTCAAGGGCGAAAATGTTAGTGAATTCAACAAGGCTCTTATAGGCATCTTGACATAAAGTGAGCACAAGAAATCAAAGAACAACGTAATCATGACAAAAACAAGTTAAATGTGAAGCAAAGGAGTTGTTATTGCAATATTCGGGTAGACACGACAATATATACATATTTTAACATGTAACAAATAATGAGCAATCTTTAATAATAATTGAAACAATTTTATCTTAGAAGAATATACACCCCTGAGCGTAAGACAATGAAGGCTAAACATGCACAGAATTATTATCATAAAACATCTATGTTTTTCGAACAACGTAATCATGACAAAAACAAGTTAGATGAGAAACAAAGAAGTCGTTTGTAATAAATAATGAGCAATCGTCAATAATAATTATAACAATTTTACCTTAGAAAAATATATGCCCTTGAACATAAAGCAATGGAAGCTAAACATACAAAGAATTATTATCATGAAACATCTATAACCATCACAATCATAAGATTACATAGAACAATTAACAACAAAGTATTTAAATAATATTACCTGCTAACTAATACCGGTTAAACACTTAATTTTCCACTACTTCTATATTTTTCACACTACACTGATCGTCTTACTTTTCACTCCGCGCTGTCCTCACTTCAACTCCCTATCTTCAACTATTTCGGCTTCCTTCCAGAAATGTCCCACCTAAGCGTTTGCTTTTTTGCGCTTCCTTCTACCAACCGTTAATATTACTTTTTTATTATTGTGCAACACCCATGTAACAGGTGACGTCGAAGTTGATAAGATAAGTACGGTTTTGCACACAACGTCGCAGTTTCATCCTGTATACCATTACCTAAGCATATATGTATTTTATAATACAAAGCCTTCATAAATGATTACAAGCCACGTGATAGACAAGCTTAGGCAACCCAACATTGCACGACTGGCACTGTCAACTAAAAATCCATAAATCTTAGCGTCATCAATGTTAATGATTCGTTTACATTGAACAATGACAAACCGTTACGTCTACGGTCGAGATAATGCGATTGCTGATTGGTTGACTGGAATCTCTGAAAAATTACACCGATCACAGCCGGTGAAATAGAATATTGTATTTTAATGTAATCTTGATCTTATTGTTTTAATTTTCAAATTGCCAACGTGCAGGAAATAAAATTACTGTTTCAAACATTACTGGTCACGTGGCTTGTAACAATTTATGAGGACTCTATATATTACTATATGTTAAAATTAGCTGTAATTTTATGTGGTTCAATATACCACCTACCTGACGACTAGTTTCTTGGTTGATTTATTTTGTTACTCCGATATAAATTCCAGTAAGTTAATCTTTCGGAGGTGTATATATTTCACATGTATTACAGAATAATTTATTAACTATTAATATTAATAGATATGTTTAATAATGCTTCTATTTATGTTTCTCCACCCTCAATTTATTGCCGACTTGTTTGCCGAATAAGGAAAGAGAAATATAAATTTTAACTTGTATTCGAGAAATGAAATTATATTTCACGTAAATGATAAATCGCGATATGTACGGGCATTGCAGTGTTATTAAACGTATATTTATCCCTAAAATTCCAATACACGTAGTTAAAAATAGCAATTAAATACCCATCTGACAAATTTCTTGATGAAAATGTAGGAAGAACAGAAGAAAGTCTGAATCTTATTTTTTTGTTTTCTAATTTTTTCTTTGTCGTTTTCCGTCTTCAGTTATATTCAACAGAGGAGGTAATCAAAAACTTTCTTCTAAATTTTCTCATCTTCAGTTTGAATGTTGTAAATTAATTTTTGTACGTAAATCTGCCAGTCCAATGCCGTATCTCATTGCTAAGGTTTATTTTACAAAGAATTGAAGACCTCGTCTAATTTTTTTAATAAATCTCCATCTAGCAAAATGCAATTGTATCATTTCTTTTTATGTTTAGCAAAATAGAGTAATAAAGGTAAATTCCATATTATGAAAAGAAGAATTAATATCCTTTTTCTCTTAATGATATTTCCAGAATGGAAATTATTCATGTAATAAAATGTCCCTCATTCAGATGGAATTAGATCTGCAGTAACTTCCAACAGAGATTTAAAAAAATATTAAAATTAGGACAATGGCAAAAAACCTGTTTAACTGTTTCACATTGTTCTGTAAATATACAATATGTTCAATGGTACGATTTTCTGCCCCGTTTTGCCGTCTGTGCAAAAATAAACACAGGAAAAGGATGGTCGGTTGTGTATGTATATTTACACAATACGACACAAACTATTGTTCTTCTCGTTTACTTTAAAACAATATTGGATTAAGACTAAAGATAAGAGCATTGATACCTCTGATTTTGGAGAGATAAGGTACCTATGTATTTTCCTGAATACATTTTAAACAATAGTATAGGAAATTTCGGAAGGTATTAGTATAATTAAAATTCTGCATCTATGAACATATTTAAAATATGTTTTAAGACCAGAATTAAATCTATCAAAAGGTTATATCTTTTGTACTCGGTGGATGAAAAGTATTATTTTACATTTACTAATGTTGCCAATGTAATTTGACAACTATAAGGTTATATCATTTTATCTACATTTTGTGTTTCTAATATTTGTCAAAACCATACATTTAAAATAACTTTATTGTAATTTAACAATTAACTTTAGTTATTTTAAGAAATAGAGTGAAAAACATAACATATTTATAAACAGTGGGCCATTTTTTTGTTACTATTTTAATATTACTCACAAAGTTGTTCTAGCTGTGAAATAATATAGTTTTTCTTTTGTATTTTTAAGAATTTAAGTCTACTATACACTACATTAAAATTTGGTGATAACAAAAATTTATTTATTTATTTATTTAGAAAACATAAACAGGCTAGCTAGAAGCTCAAAAGAATGTTCCCTAAATATAAATGATTAACAACTAAACCAACCATACGTACATACGCACACACACATATACACATATATGCATATACACACATGTATAGTATAAATACAGTATAAATATACTAATAAAATACAATAAATAACAATAATGTAACTATCTGTACTAACAGAATGTTATTTGTTTTAGTGCTATCTTAAAGCTAGCTAGTGATACGCTAAATATATCTATTGTAATAATTGTAATATATCTCATAGTGTATATATCTCAAGTGTCTTAGAAAAATTATGCATATACCAATTTTAAACTTTTTTTGTACCAAATTTCCATTTTTCCACTGTAAACATCTGAATCATAGTCCAACATTGATTTTGCTCTACATAATATCTGACATATCATTTTCGACTTATTTTAACCAGCTCAAAACGATATTATATTCAGAATTTATGCACAACTGGCCAGTAACTTCTAAAGTATATATTTAAAGTGAAAATAGACCCAAAACTTGCTCTATCATAGTCTAACATTGATTGTGCTCTACATAACATATGACATACCATTTTCGATTTATTTTAACTAGCTCAAAATGATATTATAGGATATTATAGTCAGAATTTATGCACAACGGCCCATTATCTTCTAAAATCTATATTTAGAGTGAAAACGGACCCAAAATTTGCTCTATCATAGTCCAACATTGATTTTGCTCTACTAGTCCAGGAAAATTAGCATTCACCTCGGAATTGGATCAAGAAGGTTCGATTTTGATGAGACAAAGTGCGTTCTCTTCGTAATTGCATGTAGGTCAAAGTCTACAACGTCTCATACGGCGCTAATTTGTTTATTTATTAATAATCAATTATTATTAACGAATTAGCGTATTTCGGATATTACGTGGGTTGGAAAAGGCCAATTTTGATGCGGTAGAGCCCATTCTTCTTCTGATTAGTTGTACCTTAACTTTGGGAGACTCCCACCGATCTTCATTTGTTTATTGATTTTTATTCGATCATTAAGAGCAAATTAGGCAATCGGACTGGGAGAGGGGAATTTTCACGCGGTAATCGACGCTCTTCTCGTACATGGATTACAAGGTGATCCAGAACCGCCAAGGGCCACTAAGGGCAGACTGATTTTCATTTGTTCATTGATCTTCAGTGAATTAGTATATACAAATTCGGGCTGTTATCTGTGAGCTGGACGAGAAAAGTCTGATTTTTATGGAATAAGTCACTTTGATCATCATCCGGGATATTCCAAAACCGTTAAGGTCCGAATGATCTTCATTTGTTTCTTTTTACTAATTAATCATTATAAAAAAAATTACACGTGCAATCTTTAACTAAGACTTAGAATGGATAATTTTTAATCAAAGAGAAGTGGATAACATTTATTCATAATGATTCATGTTCTATATGGTCTTCAGCTTTTTGAGAATTCACTTCCTGCATTAGGGTCTTGAACTATATTGTATTCTATGTAAAACCACGTTCATCCCGTCCAAATCGGCTAGTCCTACTCCCGACCGCAGATATCACGTCTAATTTGTTTATAACAATCAAATAAAAACCGATAAACAAATGAAGATCGGTGGGGGTCCTTTAGAGTCAAAGTATAACTAATAAGAAGAAGAATGAGCTTTACCGCATCAAGATTGGCCGTTTCCACCCTATGTAATATCCGAAATACGATTATTTGTTAATAATAATTGATTATTTATAAATAAACAAATTAGCGCCGCATGAGACGTTGTAGACTTTGATGTACATGCAATTACGAAGAGAATGCACTTTGTCCCATCAAAATCGAACCTTCTTTATGCAATTCCGAGGTTCGGCCCTATTTTCGTCTAATTTTCCTGGACTATACATAATATCTGACATACCATTTCCGACTTATTTTAACCAACTCAAAACGATATTATAGTAAGAATTTATGCATAACCAGCCAGTATCTTGTAAAATCTATATTGAGGGTGAAAATGGACTCAAAAATCGCTTAATTTAGCCTATACTCCTTGTATTCACTTTGTTCATATTAACGACACTATGGTTAATATTTGTTTCCAGAGTATCTTATTGGCTGCTTGTGCATAAATTCAAACACGGTATCGTTTACAGCTCATCAAAATACGTCGGAAATTATGTGTCTGTGCCTTTTGTATGCCTGATATTCTATTAATTAAAATGGTCAATTCTAAATGTTAGAAACTAAACTATGACTAATTGTAAGAGTGTGTTTTATCGATTATTATTTGCATCAAAATGAGCGGAATGTACATCTTCGCACAGAAGTTTTTTTTTGTGTGCCGGTGTAATCGTTTATATGAAATAAATGTACGTTTTGACAACAGGGTTCGTTTCTCCATTTTACGCTCTGGAAAAATAAATGTTTGTTATTAATATCAGGAATGCAGCCCATTTGAAATTGTCAGCGATTACCGATGCCGCTTGTACACAGCCATCTATATAAATTCAGCTTCACGCACAAATGATTAAATATGCTAATTTGTGAGAACTTGATTACCGAACAGCTCGCTGCCTTGTATGTTCGATCCTGTACAATATTGAAATCAGGCATACAAATGACAAAACTCGGGATGTCAAGCGGCTACAAGCGAACAAAAAAAATATCAACAAAAATCTTCCATTGTACGATTTCTCAATTTATTTGGTACCTTACGCACACCTCGTACCATCATTTAAACCGAACAGAGAAGGTTGCATCGTATCCAACAATTGAGAAGAGGACGCAACAGCCAACGTAGAGCCAAACGTAAGAAAACAAATGATAGTGTCCGATGAAATGATGGCGGTCCATTGAGAACGCTGAGGTCAAAGGTGACCGAGCATGTTGCGCACCCCCCCTGCCCCCCAGGTCTCTCAGACTGATTTGTCATGCCCCTCCTGTATGGGGCCCACGCATCCACATTGCTTTCAATGAGTATCTCAGGACACTATACACCATAACACAAGTCTATCAGTTCGGTTTATTTGCCGGATGGGCGATTTTTCATATTAGACCTCGCAACGAGTACGGTTCCAAGGTTTCGATGTGCTTTACGAAGCCGGTCAAATGTGATGAAATGTTGGGATGAAATTATGTGAAATATTACGTTATTAGCTGTTGTAGTTCACATTAAATGTGACTTATTTTAAAACAGGTTGTCCGTTTAATCAGCCGTTCACTGTATAATATTTGCAATCAGTCACATTATGCTTTTGAAGTACGTAAATTGAAAAACTGGATGTCTAATAAAACTTGCATATACAGGGTGTTAGTAAATAATTGCGACAAATTTCAGGGGGTGATTCTACATGAGAAAATAATGGCAGTTTGCTTATAAACGTATGTTCGCAAATGATTCGTTTTCCGAGATACGGGGTGTCAAAGTTTTTCTTAAAATCTGACGATTTAATTTATTGCTCTGAAACCGGTCGAGATGTGCAAATAAAATTTGGTGGGTTTTAAGAGGTAGTTATTGCGCATTTTTTGACACGCAATTAAGAATTTTATGTTCATCATTGGCGCGCGTACGGGTAATAATCTCAATTTTTTTAAAGAAAAAAATGGCACGCCACTGAGATATTACAAATTAAAAATCATTTTTGAATTCCTCGTTCAATTTGTGACAAAAAACCTCGCTTGCCTTTTCTTGGTATGGGGCGCCATTTTGATGCAAAAAATAAAATATCTTAACGCGTATTTTTTATTTCTTTAATACATTACCTAGTAGGCTACTGTCAACATTTGTCTGTTAAATACGAATATTTTTAAGAAATGTCAAATTAGCGTTTCGTCATTATTAATTTATTAAGCTTTTAGTTTGCTATAACATTAGTGTTAATAAGTAATTAATTTTTCTTTTATCGAAAAGAATGGAAAATTTTACAAATGCGGAATTGTCAGACATGCATTTTGTCTATGGTCGAAGTAATGGAAATGGTCGGCAAGCTCGACGATTGTATGCTGAGTTGTATCCAGGACGTAGGGTACCTCATCACACAATATTTGCTCGTCTTCATCAACGTTTGCGCGAAAATGGTTCATTTAAGAAACAAACGGTTGACTGTGGGCGCCCTCGAGAAGTACGAACTGTGCAACTAGAAGAAGCAGTTCTCGAGTTAATTGCGGAGTCACCTGAAACAAGTACTCGAAAAATTGCCAACATATTGAATGTAAGCAACTTCACTGTATTTAAAATTCTTAAAGAACAGCAATTGTATCCGTTTCATATTGAACGTGTGCAAGCTCTACTACCTAGAGACTTTTTTCCGCGCCTATTTTTTTGCCAATGGATTAATCATCAAATCGCTCAAATTCCTAATTTTTTAAATGCCGTTTTGTTTACTGACGAGGCTACTTTTGGACGACAGTGTATACGAAATTTCCATAACAATCACTTATGGGCTGAGGAAAACCCCCATGGAATCTTTGAAGCTCATTTTCAGCATCAGTTTTCCGTAAATGTATGGCTTGGGGTAATTGATGATCATTTAATCGGTCCATATTTCCTCCCACAACGACTAACAGGCGAATCTTATCTTAATTTCCTACAGGAAGAGTTACCTGTTCTTCTTGAAGAAATTCCTCTACAGCTGAGACAACACCTATGGTACATGCATGATGGTGCACCAGCCCATTTTAGCATTAATGTACGTAATCACTTAGACACAGTATATCCAAATCGTTGGATAGGTAGGGGAGGTACGGAACATTGGCCTGCTCGATCGCCGGATTTAAATCCTCTTGATTTTTGCATTTGGGGTTTTCTTAAGTCATTAGTTTATTCCACTCCCGTTGAAAATGTTGATGACCTGAGGAATCGAATTATAGTCCGCTGTGAGACAATAAGAAATATACCAGGAATATTTGCGCGAATACGACAATCAATGAGGCGAAGAGTTGAATCTTGTGTCACGTCTGAGGGAGGTCATTTTGAACATTTGTTGTAGCTTTGCGCCTTTTCAAAATTTTATTAATGTTATTTTCTGTTATTGTTCTGGTTTAATGTTATTGTATTAGATAGTTCTTGATAATGTATTAAAGAAATAAAAAATACGCGTTAAGATGTCTTATATTTTTTGCATCAAAACGGCGCTCCATACGAAGAAAAGGCAAAAGAGATTTTTTGTCACAAATTGAAGGAGGAATTCAAAATTGATTTTTAATTTGTAATATCTCAGCGGCATAAAATTCTTAATTGTGTGTCAAAAAATGCGCAATAACTACCTCTTAAAACCCACCAAATCTCATTTGCACATCTCGACCCGTTTCAGAGCAATAAATTAAATCGTCAGTTTTAAAGAAAAACTTTGACACCCCGTATCTCGGAAAACGAATCATTTGCGGACATACGTTTATAAGCAGACTGCTATTATTTTCTCATGTAGAATCACCGCCTGAAATTTGTCGCACTTATTTACTAACACCCTGTCTTTAGGATTGATGCGTTCACCTACTTTTAAGGTTTTTCCTTAAGTTTTCGGTTCCCGATGTATTTCATCATCAAATAAAATTAATTTGGTAAATAGGACCACAATTGTTAAATAACGTATTTTAAGGTGTTAATAAATAGGGTGTTCCCGAAAGTGTAGCTTTCACTTTAATGGTTAATAAATAATATTTATTTATTGAACATCCAAATAGGCTATGATAAGCTCATTACTATTTTACACAAAATAAAATAATTGAGACAATAAAATCCAGCATTGTTGAATTAGGTAGAAATATCTAGGAAATGATTAAAGAGTGAACTGTAAATAAGTTTCTGAGAATGTAGAAAATCTAAATTAGTAAAATTTATTGAGTTCGTCAGTCGGAGCATAGCAACGACAGATGCTCCGATGGAAGTTCTAAAACTAGGAATATCAAACGTTACAGATGAGCATATTTGGTTAATATAGGTATTAACATGTTAATGAGTTTACATAAAAACATTATAAGTGAAACTTTACGTCTATATACCAGTCGAATTAGAATTTGAATGTGAAAAAATTATTAGTAGACATTTTATTACAGTTTATGAAGGAGAAGGGCATGTAGAATGATAATAATATCAAAAAAGTAACTCGAAAGAACTGACACTAAGTTGGCAAATTGAAAAATAAATGGCAAAACTACGTGTTCTTTTTACTTTTTTTACTGCCCACGAAAATCTAGTTGACCTATCGTAAAATTAGTCATTTTATGTTGTAGGCAATTCAATTATCTACAATTTAGATTTTTTATCAATTTGTTAACTGTAAAATAAAGGTTGAGGGCGGAAAAATCAGTTTTAGAAAATTGCGCATTATTATTGCAAAAAGCAATGTACGTTGATAAAATTTATGAAAAAGACGATCAATCCAAAGACCAACATGAGTGCCAAAGGTCGATTCGATTGGCCGTGAAATTGTTGCATCAGGTATTTGTTAATTAATTTCGTTTTTTTTGCTACTAATTGTTTAATGTAGTTCAGTCGGTAAGACAGAGACAGATAATACTGCGCGACAAAGAAAGAGCGAGACCGTTCAACATGTGTATTTGTGTGTGGATTAGAAAAGTCCAGTGTAATTCTACAATTCCTATCAGATAATAATTCTTTAATATTACCAAACCTTCAAGCATCAACTTTCGCGCTCATTTTGCTCAGTTTAGTTCCCATTCAAGCGAACTTATTTATTATTGATGTTTTAAAAAATTAATTGCTCTCATACTAAAGATAAAAAATATATTCTACGCACATAAAAATATGTGCATAAACCAATTAATTTAAAATTTAAATATGTTATTCAGGACTGCTTTAACTATTGAACTAAAAATTTGCGTACGTGTTAACGTACGTAAACGTTAATTTTAGGAGTTAATATCGAAGATATAAGTTCTAATTGATCCAAAGAAACGCATCGAAAAAGAAAAATTTCAAAATGTTGAAATTAAGTTGCCCTTTAATATTAACAAAGTAGGACATGCAAAACAGCGTTAAAAACAAATAGTCCCAGGATCAGGCAAAAGCCGCTCGAGAATTCGCTCTTTTTGCATTAAATAGAGTTTATTTTTAAAGTAATTTAAAAAAAGATAAATCACCTACGCCTCTTTGTTTCCAAGATAGCTTTTTTATATAGCGTTAATTGTGAATTAACTATTGGACATATTGGACCGGGATTTTAGCTACAATTAAAAAAAGGGTTAACATTTTATTTTCAGAATATTTTACATTGATAGTTCATGTAATAAACGCGCTAACGTGAATGAATAGTCGCGCGCGAGATTTTTTACTTGAACGTTTCAAATTCGGTTTTGCTCAAACAGAATTTTCTCGCTTTTCGATGAGCTTCTTTTTTTCAAAGCACACAAATATTACGTTCATACTAACTGGTCTTTTAGGCATGATAATATATCAAAAATGGTTACAAAACTTGGGAGAATGAAAGCAAGAAATCATAAAGTTGACATACAGTAACCATAACCAAACTTTTCTTGAATGGTATGTTGTTGCGAGGCTACTTCGCTTACATGAAATTATTTTTAATGCGCATGCTCAGTAACATTGATATAATTTTCATTTATTAATTACGATAAATGTCTATAAATTTAAATATACAGTGTAAGTCATTAATAATGGTACACAGCTAATGGTGGTAGATTGTTCACGTCAAAATATAGCGATTGAGCCAAACATGCCTTAATCAATTGTTGCTCCTTTTCGTTCTACAGGGTGTTAAAGTTGAAAAAATATTTTCGATCTTTTGCTATATTTTAAGTATGTATGTGCCGATTATTTTGAAAAGTTGTAGTTTTACGTTTTTTGACGTGGCAAATACGAATATGCAAACAGTGTTGGGATAACGTCTAGGGGGCGCTAGTTATACTGTGCTATCAATGTAAAAATATATCTAACTTTTTGTATTTTACAACTTTGATTTTTTTATCTAGAAATTACTGAACCACGTTCAATTCTAAATAAAAAAAGGTATACAAATCGCTAAACTCAACCGTTTTCGAGATACAGACGTTTTAAATTTTTGAGATTCGGCTGGAAATAAATTAGAAAATGAGTAGGTGCTAAGATAATTAGGAATTAAGACAAACATTACAGCAACTGAAAATTTTGTTATGCATATCTTAACAAATTATTAATCATAAAAGATTCTCAAAGCAACCACCAGCGATTTCAATGCACTGTTATTTAAATTTTGTTTGACGTTAAATAAAGTTCTATGTTGTTTGATAATATAAACTGATTCTTGAATATTTGTTCACAGTTGTTCTTGACTATTAATAATGTCTTTGTAAACTAAGATTTAAGATTGCCCCAAAAGTAAAAATCCGGTGGATTTAAATAAGGGCTACGTGCAGGCCAAGGTATTTTTCTATCGCTCGTGGTTGGTTTGAGAATATTTTATGATTAATATATTTATTAAGATATGCATAATACAATTTTCACTTGCTGTATTGTTTGTCTTAATTTTTAATTCAGGCTTGGTATCTTAAGACCTGCTAATTTTCTAATTCCCGCCGAATTTCAAAAATATAAAACGTCTGTATGTCGAAAGCAATTGAGTTTATCGATTTGTAACAAGTACACTTTTTTATTTAGAATTCACCATAGTTCAATAATTTCTACATAAAAAATTCAAAATTGTAAAATATAAAATTGATAGGACAGTATAACTTGCGCCCCCTAGACGTGACCGCAACACTGTTTAAATATTTATATTTGCCACCTTAAAAAACGTAAAACAAATCGGTTCATACGTACATAAAATATAGCAAATAATCGAAAATATTTTTTCAACACCCGGTAGAAAGAAAAGGAGCAACAATTGATTAAGGCATCTTTGGCTCAATCGCTATATTTTGACGTTAACAATCTGCCATTAAGCTGTGCACCATTATTAATGACTCACCCTGTATAAAGTCTATAATTCTTTTAGTTTGCCACTTGGGGTTTGAAACTTTTTAAATATTTCTAATATTGCCAGAATATATTTAAGGTCATGATAAAGAAGCCATTTTTTTTGGCTCTTGTGTCCAAAGGATGAAAAGGTCGAAAGGTCTAAAAATCGATCTAGTAAAAAAATTGAGAAATTCTTCATGACAATGTGCAATAGGCAACCGCATGCCTATTATTTAACATATGTGACATCACTACTAAAAGGGTATATTGTAATCAGACCGTACATAATTTTTTTTTGTAATAGAGACACCTTAACCATAAACAAATTTGAGGCTGTAATTGTCAAATTGTTTGACTAATAAAAAATAGAGAAGATTTGAATATTTGAAGAAGCAGCAGTTTACCTGATAAATCAATCCTAACATTCTATTTACGAAATCTGTAATATTTCTTATTTGTTCTGAAAGGTAAGTACTATATCTCAGACCATGGTCCTTAATACTACAATTCCTATGTAATAAATTACCATCTTTTTGTAAATGAACAATATGGAATTCTGTCTCTTTCATTTACAACAAAGAGAAATCATACTTATTTGTTTAAGGTGAAACGCAATGTATTGTTAATACTTCAATTAACAATACCGTATATGCCTATCTGTAGTATCTCACATTCCCTGTTTCAATTTTTTACAGAATTTTAAATCATCAGCATAGACTAAATATTTTAAAAACATGCAAATATTAGATAAATGAATAATAAAAACAACAACGGTCCTAAGGCACCCCAGAATTGGTAAGACACTTGCCTGTGTCTAACAACAAAATGACTGTTCTGCAGATGAGTTTTAATTATATTTAAAGTGTTTCGAGAAACACTGTAATTTTTCAAAAGTAAATCATGATTATTTCTCAAAAGTTTTCGAAAAATGTATATAAAATGCATCAATTTGATGTTTTTCCTCGAATGACCTCTATATATCATTGATAAATAGAAGTAAATTAGTATTTATTGACTTTGCAATAAAACGATGTTACCATTCTGAAATATTTTTTCCACAATCATGTTGATAAAGTTTGGAGTAGATATAATATGTTCGAACAAGCTGGGGCACACATTTCCTTTATAATGTTGTTACATTCGATTTCTACCCACGTTCGTGAATCAAGATAATCAATTGTGGGTAAATTGAAGTAGTTTCGAGAAAATTGGTATCATGTGAAGATTTATTAGTATCATACACTGGCGAGAAAAATCGTGCAAAACCCTCGACTCTTTCACTTTCAGCAACATTTTATTATTAAGAAAATATTAAATTATGTTAATTAAATATTGTCAAGAAAAAATTAATAAATAAAAGTAATAATAACATAGATATTTACATTTGAAGTTAAGGATCCTAACGTCGCGTCGGTTCTGTAATAAAATTAAAGTTTTGGTGGCTTGATGTTAATTTAGGTGTTGTTTCTTTTTTCAATATTGGCGTATTGGGTCAGCATATGAAAAAAATAAGAAAATACGCGAGAAAACATTTATAATTATAGTGGACGCTATTTTGAAAAATTTTAAATTTAAATTGCATTTTAAAAATTAAAATAAATTTCAGTGGCCAGTAGTTCCAGCTGAGATACCTTTTTTCACGTTTAATGCAAATTAACTCGTGCTTCTGTGTACAATATCTTTATTTATTTAGAAGATATTTGGAGATATAACTTTATAAGTTTATATAGCAAGCGCCAATTGAACAAATTTTGTCTAAAATGTAAATCTTTATTTTAACCATGAAAATTCTGGACTTGCTGTATAAAAAGTAAGTTGGGGGAGTAGGCTAACATTTAACACTGTTGATTTGTCTGGACATTTTCATTTTTAGACAAAATTTGTTCAATTCTAACGACCGTGCTATTCGATTCCTTTACAATAAAGCCGTGCGTCAATATTAATAACTCTCGAGCTGGAAATAAAGTTTTTACAGCCGTACAAGGCTATAAACTACGAAACAATAACGATCAAATCTCCTACTAAATATGTACAAGTTATAATAATTCAGAAATAAATATTTCTGATTCCTCGCCCCCTTACAAGTTATTCTTTATGGTATTAATTCGAAGGAAAGGACACCGAACTGCACTGCATTCGAGGGAGGAGCAGGGTGCCCCCCAAGGTGTAGTGACAGGCCCCCCCGCTGCCTTTTTAACCGAAACACCATTCTCTAATATTGTCGTCGCTCGGGCCATTGTCGTTTGTATCCTTTATACGGTTCCTTAATGGACTTTTAAATGCCGTCCTGGACGATAAAAATAACCGAAGCCGCTAGGCTGGATGTTATAGGGCCTTTTTGCGCTGCTTAATTGCATTTTTTCATTTTGGCCGATTTTATTAGCCACTTAAGCGTCGCAAATGGACGGATTTAGAGGCCCGCAACAGTTTGGTGTTTGTTTAAATTCAACAATTTCTTTAAGAATTCCATCTTAAACTGTTCAGTCAATCAAACAGATAAAACAATGAATTGCTAATCACAAATTAGAAATTTTTGTTATTAGCTCTTGTATTTTTAAGGTATTATATTCCAGAAACATGAGTACATTGATCTCGATGTTGAATCCGAATTCGCAGCCCAAAATCCGATTTACCAGGTAATTTTTTGGTAAAACGCTAAAATATCTCTTAAAGTAGAGTGAGGATAAGTAATGTTTATAATAAAATGCAACAATTTTTAACTACCTATTTTAAAATAATGTTTTGGGTATTGGAAAAGAAATATATGCAAATTAAATCCACACCCACCCCTACGAGGTGGTTAATTCCACGATTGATGTCAAATAACGAATGTTAGTGTAAAACAAATTAAAAAACCATACCCTTGCATTTTATATTACCAAATATATAGATAGGTTGATAGACAACATACCAAAATAATATAATAATTTTTCCTTCAAAGGGGCGTTTGACAAAATGACCTTCTCAAAAATTAACTCAGCTCTTGTGGAGAAAGGAGTTTCTCTAGATGGATATCAAGTGGGGGATGCCTCCGCGAGAGGAATTGTTGCAAGGGGCTACCCGCAGGAAGGTGTTTTATCATCACTACTATGGAACCTGATTCTAGACAATCTCCTATGGAACTCGGAAATTGACATCTATACCAGTGCTTATGTACTATGCTGATTAGTGTAAAATTTGAAGGGATTCTTTGCCAAGGAATGCAAATAGCCTTAAGAACTATTGAAAAGTGGTGTGAGGACCATGCTCAGCCAAATCAACCCCAAGGAAGACGGGGGTGGTTCTCTTCAGGAGGAAGAAAAAACTGGGGCCAATAAAGGCACCAACCAACCACCAACATTATGATAAGCTTTGCATTGGACGTGAAATACTTAGGAGCCATACTCGATGCAAAGCTAACATGGAATCTTCATTTTGAGAGGAGATTAAAAAAGGCGTACATATCCCAAGAGCAGTGCCGCAGAACCGTTGGTAAAACCTGGGAAATGAAACCAAAAGTGGTCATGTGGATACACACTGCCATTGTGAGACCAATGTTAGCTTACGAGGCTGTCATGTGGTGGCCGAAAGTCCAGCAGACGAAATCTAAACAAAAGCTCAGCCAGGTATAAAGGATTCTATACCTGGAGCTATGCGAACTACATACACTGTAGCAATGCTGTGTCCGCCACCTCTGGATATTTATCTAAGAGAAGTGGCCTTGACAACTATGCCTCGCTTCAATGTTTCATATCGGATGTAAGATGTGGAAATGTTAGGAATCACCTATGGAATTTAATCGTCAGGCCCCTTCTGCAGGCAGACACTGATCATATATCTCCCCAGTTTGCATTCGACAGACCCTACACAGTACTCATCAGGAGACAGGAGGAGACCGCGGGTGAAGATGTAAATAACGTTTTCACAGACGGATCAAAAAGGAAGGAAGGTGTAGAATGTGGAATTTATTCTAGATACTTGCATATCCGATATCAATGGCAATGGATAGGCATGCTACCGTGGTACAAACGGAATTTAGCAGGTATAACCATAACCGCTAAATAAATTGTCCGTAGGCGCACTGCGGGTAACACCATTAAGGCGGAAATACACATACCAGTAAAATAGGTAAGTAACTTGCATGATAAGAAATGGCATATGCCGGCGGATGGCTCACTGCTGATACATTTGCGAGTAAAATGGAATGCCTCGTTAGTATATGGCTTATTGGCATGCCAGTAGATAGCAAGTGCCAGTTTTTCAGTGATCAGAGAGTTTTCAAGACGGAAAATAATAGGTTAACTATGGAAAATGTACGAAATGAATTAAACAATATTATCCTATTACTTGCACCTCAATTGGTAGTTAAAAATATTAAGCAACAGAGGATCCGAAGAAAGAAACGAGATATTTGGGTAAAAGACTGGATTAGCAGAAGAGAAGAATATGGAGCAAGCAGTTGTTTGCTTACAGAAATGCGGCTAGAAGATATAAATGGCTACATAAATCATTTGAGAATGTTTCCTGAAAAATTTAATGGACTGTTATTGAAAACTGGAAACAAAATTCAGAAATAAGATACCCATACAGTCATCCAAAGTAGAAAACAAAATCGCTTATAGTGGTGATAGCTACTGGAGTGCTAGCAACTAGTAGACACGTTCCGACATGCCACTTGAACTCCCCCGAAACCCCCCGCCACACATTGCAACCCAAAAAATCAAATGATGTGCAAAATACACATGCCTCTTGCTTGCACAATAGCATGCAAGTAACGTGCAGGAGATAGCTCCTGGTATGTGTATTTATTAAAAGGCATGCCTGTAGAAGGCGCGCAAGTAAATTGCACATCATTTGATTTTTTGGCATGCAATGTGAGGCGCGGGGTTTTGGGGGAGTTCAAGCGGCATGTCGGAACGTGTCTACTTGCTACCTACTGACATGCCAATAAGCCATATACTAACGAGGCATTCCATTTTACTTGCAAATGTATCAGCAGTGTGCCATCCGCCGGCATATGCCATTTCTTAGCATGCAAGTTACTTACCTATTTTACTGGTATGTGTATTTCCGCCTTTAGAATCTACACAGAGATTAGACAATCATTACTAATCTTATGGCAATAAAGAAGCTGACAAGCTAGCCAGGAGTGCATCGGACCTCAATATTTTTGGACCCGGTTCCTCCAGTGTGCTTCAGCACTCAATGAAATTATCAAGGAAAACACCCACAAAGAATTTATGAAACGGCGGGATGAAACAAACAGTCAATTTGTTATGGAGTTTTTAGAGTACCCTTGCAAGGATTCAGCCAAAAAATACTTGGTCATGTCTAGGTCAAATCTTCGCCTGGTGACAGGTATTCAAACTGGACACTGTTGACTGTGGAAGCATCTTCACAACATGAGGATGTGTGAAACACCTCTTTGTAGGGGTTGTGAACAGGAAGATGAGACAGTACTACATGTGCTATGTGAATGCACTGCCATCTCGTCAACAAGAGAATCCCTGTTGGGAGAACTGTGACCTATGGTCTATATTAGAAAGATTCTCCTGAGCAACGTCACCACCCTTTCTCTTTAATAGGTTGGTTGACGGCTCAGATGGATTCATCTCCTAATGTGAGGACGTACAAGTGGCCCAATGGGACCTAAGTGCTGTAGCTTTTAAGCTGCCCTCCCCACAATTCCAGATTCCATATCTTTCAAAGGGTTAGAAGATACTTAGATAGCAGGGTCCGCTTCCCCTTAAAGTCACACATTTTTGTATTCAGTTATTTAATATTTTTGCCTGAACTTTGTTATGGCGGGCTTTTGGGATTGTTGATTCGAAAAAAAACATGGCGGATCCAATATGGTAGATGCAAAAATCGGAAAAGCATTCAAAATTTGAAGATTACGGCTGAAAATTGTTACTCGGCGGTTTTCAAAGTCGACAATCACGAATATAAGGTTTTAAATCGGAAATTATTAAATCCAAAATGGTGGACTAATTTATGGCGGATTGAAAAATATCAAAGAAATTGGTAACCAATCAAAGAAATGCGTTCGTTATGAAGGTTTAAAAAATTGAGTAATTTGAGTAAAAATAGGAAGATGTGAAAAAGTGAGAAACAAGGAATTCGATTTGCAATGTGCTGTGTCTCTCTAACTAAAGGGGTGTAGTTTGTCATCCATGCGAGGGACAGTTAGAATTTTTATACATTTGCATATTTTTACGGAAATGACACAATTTTTTATATATTATAATAGGTACTTGCTCTATTGCGATTCCAGCAAAACGTAAAATATTGTTAACAAGATTATAAAGCAAAGACCTATATTTGAAGAACAATTGCTATTATTGTTTTAGAAATATCTGGTGTTTAAGAAACCATCTAATTAAGTGACGCCGCCTAATCAAATGATCAAAATAACGGCCATATTACATTGATACATAAAAATTGTGGTATATTTTTGCCTTCAATAAATTGTCCAAAACATTACAATAGAACTGGTTTTAATTCATTAGCAAATTTTGAGGATTTTTAGTAAGTTTTTTAAATCAATAGTAGTAATTTTAGTTGCTTTGTAGAATTTACACATTTGTTTTTAATACTAAATATTTAAAAAAATAGTTTACATTTAATTATTTTTTTGTAGTAGCATTATTAGTCTAGTACAGATTGTACGTCCATCATATTAGTCGTTTGCTGTTTATTTAAGTTATTGGCCTTATAAATTTGAGAGAACTTGCCAATTGAAACAGGTTGCCACAAACATAGCAGATTGTAACAATTTCCTGACCAACATTTATATCTACTTATAATGATGGTTTAACTCCAAAACTTTTGTCGGTTACTTTATTTCAACGAATAGAGTCTGAGTCACGAGCAATTTTACCGTAAATAGAGTTCATTAAATGGAATAAAAAGTGTTTACTCCCCTTCTTTATTAATATACAGGGTCATTTGTAGATTTAGACCGAAAATTGTTCCTTGACAATAATATTTGAATGAGTTGTTCAAATTCTATTCTTTTTGGAGAAGCTATACATATACTGTCGGTCGCGATTCAACTGACATTCTCTAAATTGCAGCAATCAGCAATTTCAGGACCGATATTAATAAATGAAATCGGAGAAGTTTATATCGAAAAATTTAACTTGTATGTGATTTTTTTATTATAATTAAGAATTTTAAAAGGCAAATCTCCGTTTCTCTTTTGCTTTCGTTTTCTAAATTCGTCTTGTTTTATGTAGTTTTAGTTTCTTAATTTTGTTTTAAAGTTTTTCAAATATGTATTAGAAAATTTAAAATAAATTAGACAAAATGGCAGTATTAGTGTAAATAACTAATTGCAACTAAGTGTTTGCTTTTAAAGCTACATTAAATGTATTACTTTTGTTGAATTTTCAGTTCCTGTCAGAATTTATAAAAAATTCAACAAAAATGTAACATAAATGTCAATCACGTAGCTTTCATTACCCATTAATCAAATTTTAAAATTTCCTAGTTACAGAGTTAATTTTTTTACATGAACAGATGAAATTATTTTTTTAAACCGGTTCGGAAATTTTTTAATGTTTGAAAATGTCAGTTGAGTACCAGTCAACCACCAATAAATTAGAGAATTTGAACAAACTGTTCAAATATTCCATCGAAAAGAATTATATAAGCGACTCTGTATATTAATAAAGAAAAGGAATAGACACTTTTTAATGGTCATTTGATATTCTCCCTAATAAATTCTGTTCACGGTGTACAATTTCTCGTGACTCGCCCTGTATAGACTTGGAGTATGGAAGGTACCGTGCTCCCCAGTACGTTAGCATACTGGTTTTTCAATAACATGAGCATCCATATACGGCAAATACTCGACAAAGGATTTAACAACTAGTCGATTGGGTAAAAAATAACAATCAAAAGTACCGCCTCATAAATGCAATAGGACATTATACTGTACGAAGAACCCCACTATTGTAGCGTTTGCCTTTTATCCTTGTCTGGTAAAAGGATAAATTTATTCTAAACCGCAGCTTTTGCCTTAACAATTCCATTGTTATCCAAATCGGGCCAATAGAATTGGCGAAAGAGGAACGATGGCCTTTTGTCCGTTTTTCTTTTGGGAAGTATGTCAGAGGCGTATCTGGGCAATTTTTAAATAGATAGTATATCGACTGTATGAAATATTTTTATATTTGTTTTAATAAGCCTCGGTACACAAAGCAACAAGTTATTTTGTTAGGTGTGGTTCGACGTAAATTAACACTGAAGATAGTTTATTTGAAAACTACTTTTTTTTCTATATCTCCAATCGCTAGAATCGTAAGTTTTATAACAAGAACAATAAGACGAACCAAATATGGAACTAGGGAAATGATAAATAAGCTGTTAAGATCTTATGGAATACATGATTACTTGCTAATATAGATTTTTTATGTTTTCCAAAAGTATAGAAATTGACAAACAATGAAGGAAACAAAACATTGTTATTGGTTAACATTTAAACGAATTATTTCCTACAATTTGAGTTGTTGTATTAAAAAAAGTGATTTAGTTTTAATATCAGCAAAATTTAATTTTTGTTATTGAATGGTCTTATAAAAAGTTACAAGTAAATCTGAAATCTGGCACATTGGAATGTTTACATACAATATAATAAACACATTTTGATACGACCAATGGTTACAGATTTACAATTGAACACAATTTTCAGATATATTGTAAGCATATTACATAATACCAATTTACATTGGGATTAAGTTTTGCTTCTTCTCTTGTTGGATATAAATTTCATTTGACATACTGGACATATTAGTAAATTTCCGTATAGGTTTTCATATGTGTCCCATAAGTAATGGTAGGTGGAGTAACAGCAAAGATTGTACACAATAGAATATTACGATTTAATCAAACTTAGCCTTAATTCGAATGCTGACACTTAAAAAGATACTGGTAGTCAAAATGAAAAATTTGTTCTCATTATTTTTAATAGTCTTGCTTGAACCAATAAGTTGAAATTGCCGCAGCATCCTTAGGTAAATCGCTTCTCTGTGTATTTAATAACTAACTCAGCAAACTTATGTTGCTTTATAGTTTTAGACTCATTGTATTTTTGGGTAAATCCTCACCTCTTGTTTGCTAAAAGCATTTTGCAGGTCAGACTTGTATCTGATATTTGCTTACTGTAGGCACCGACATTTTAAACTTTTGCGACCAAGTCAACAGTACCGATTCTCATTAAACAGAAAAATCACGTCTGTTATTCCAATATTTAGCGTTGTATTTTCAGGTGGAGTTAAAATTACCTGAACTGCGGATATCAGTTTACAATTATAGTATTGTTACTTGCTAGCGTTTAGCATGAAACTGAAAATTGGCATCAAGAGAAATACTGTTTTTTCCAAAATAAGTTTAACAACTATTTCTTTAGTTAAGAAGAATATAGTTTATTGGTCAATATAACCATGTTTAATCAGTTTGTTAAAATTTCTGTTGAAAACTTTTGTTTTGAGAAAAATAATAACTGTCAATTTATCCACGTCAATTTAAACTCAGTTGAGTAGATCTACTTTTTGTACATAATATTCGCACATAGAGGGTGCCCAAATTAGATGCTGACTGACAGCAATAAACAAAATAATAAACTTGACTTACTGTTGAGTGAAGATTTAGATGCCATAAGAAAAATAAATTTTAGTCAAATATTTGTCTATAAAATATATAAAGCAAAACAAAAAATTTCATTAGCTAAAAAAATAATCGAAATTCAGGTTTTTCTGAATATCTAACTCGATAACAATAGTCGTTAGCCATGAACTCTGCAGATTTCGAATAAACTTAAAATTTGTAAAAATTTTCCCCATATTGACTTATAAAGACTCATATATGGTCACTGTAGTAGGCGACTGTCATACTAATTTCTGTCATTAGATCTTTTGTGACTTTTACGATTGCTTCCTTTGATTAGCTACTCAATAATTTTATTTTTTATGATAACTTGAGAAGAACTATTGCAAATAATTTTACTAAGGACGAATATGTTGACATGCTGCAAGTATTTTTTGAATGACGGAAAAACTGTGCAACAGCAAAAAGATTGTCCCACCAGAGGCATCCAAATCTAATGGCCGCAATCTCGTATACTAACTGACTTTTCATTTATTGTATTTGCCGTCGCCTTGTAATGAAAATAATGATGTAAATGATGTTTGTAATGCTGTTAAGTTTGTATCAATTGATTATGTTTAATTTGATACATATTTTTTATTTAAAATAAAATCTGCAACTCTTATACCTCGTATATATTTTGTACACACTTCTAGATTTACCTAATTGTGTACTAGTTAAGAATATTTAAAATTTTTCTAAGTTGGAAACCCTATTATATGACATAATACTTCTGGAAGGACATAAACAAACAAAAGTTAAACTGTAAAACATTTCAAAAAGAAAAATCTTAAATACTGTTTTTCGAAACGTTGACTATTTGAAGTATATGATTTAGTGATGTGTATTATTTTATGTTTTATTTTATCTGTTTTTTTTTTCAACATGAGACTTAAAGTTAGACAAAATAAATCGCTTACTGTTTCTTGTGACGAAAAAAATAGTTTTTCTTTCTTTTCCCGAAATATCCAAATAAACAGAGAAGAAACTAAAACTATGCCACAAACAAATAACTTTAGACAGTAGATTTTAACATTTCTCCTTTTAAGTCCTTTAATAACACAGCCACACAAAAAAATCCAAACTCAAGGGACCCATATATTATTTCCGAAGGAATTTGGTATACTGAACAGGATCCTGTAGTCAAAATTCTTGACTTCAGGACAAATTTTGGAGAAAAGTGAAATTTTTCGGTGAAACTGGTTCAAATATGAGCCAAAACTGTTTTTTTTTTCAAAATTTTGTCCAATATATCATTTTCGTAGTATTTTGAAGCGCTGAAAAATTTCACTTTTCTCCGAAATTTGTCGTGGAGTTATGAATTTTTACTTCAGGATCGTAGGTACTAGATCGAATATTCAGCACATCGAATTCCTTCGAAAATGATATGTGTGGGTATCTTTTTTTTTGTTTGGCTGTGTAATTAATAAACGTCTAATCAGACACATGTTTTTAAGGGCGAGTTTTTTAATTAAAAAAGCGTTTCAAATTAAACAGTTTTCAAGGAAGACCTACCAGAAACTACATAGGATAAAAGAATATCGTAAATTTGGATTTACTGCCTGTCAAATTTAGACACAGTTATAAAGAAGCACTTCGCGGTGTTTACAGATTATTAACTAAAAAAAATATAAACAGTATAAAAAAACAAATCTTTTTAGCCCATTTATCGGTATGTGTCAAATGTCAAACACATTGTGACCGAAATATTCTATACTAAAAAGTGTTATAAGAATAAAAGGTGATCTTGGTGTGAATTTTTTTAATTAACTTTGTATCTCAAAAATATATAGGATTTGGAAACAAAAACGAAAATTTTTCATGAAGAAGAAATAATAACATTCCTGAATGAGGTACCAGATGAAGAGTATTTTGTATTGTCTGTTGCGGTTACTAATTTTCCAGCCACCCTGTATATCTGTATCATATTCATTTAATAATGCTTTCACTTAGTAACTAGTTTGCCCCTAACGTACCTATAGGTAAGTGCGGCCCTGATTGTAGAGAAAATGTATTTCATGCTGCACTTTTTTCAAACCATTACATTTTGCCACATCCCTTTCACCGTGCTCATGAGAAAATACTCTCCTATGCGTCTTTCGGAGATGTGACAGATGGATAAGTAGTTAATACGGTATTTTTATACCGCAGACCTCGTTTAATCTCCCCCCAATTTGGCAGGATTAAATTCTTTCAAGCGTGCCCACATATTCGAATTTTGACTACTGAGGAATAATTTCTTTGACGGGTATTTGTTATATCGGCAGCAAATTGCAGGGTAGGCATAATGACAGAAAAATTACCGAGAGGAGCGGTAGATTCAATGAAATGACCGGTATTATTCCAGACACCAGAGGCTGCGATTTTATTAGGGTGCCAACCTGGAAAAGTCTCCTGGTGAACATTTTTTTATTATCGGGGGGTAATCCGCGTAAATCGTTTTTGAAAGGCCCTTAATATGAAGGGTTAGTCACTGATATGCTTGCATTTACCCTTACTATCAGTGTCATTATATGTACCTTTACATTATTCTGATACATTATTCTCATATGCGGATATTCTCATTTGAGGGATAGAAACAGTTTATACATACATTTTTGGGCTCTCTTCATCTTTTGGAGTAATTAAAATAAACGAATGAACATCAGAGGGTTTAGAATCAAAGCCAATTTGATTTTTTTTAAAACAACATTTATATATATATATATATATTTGGATACAACGCTTTCTTAGGATTGTAGTATTATGGGTTTGATAGATCTATATCTAATAAAAATATAAAGATATGAATACTTTTTGATACCAAATATACAAGGTTTATCGAAATAACATCGAAAAAACGCATGTGGCGAGTCTCTGTTGAAAATTAATAGGGGTCTTTGGTATAAATTTTTTTGAAAAAACTGAAAAGTTGCGTCCTTCCAAAAATTAAAAAAAAATGTTTTTCTTTTTTTATCCTCCATGTATATCAAGCTAGAGGGACCAAACTTGGTGAACATTATTTGTACTACACTTCTTGAAATTTTTAAAATGCATTGCAATATATTTATTTTTTTCTCATAAATCCTTAACTTTTCGAAAGAGTTAGTGAATAAATGGGAGGGGCTTTTTAGATATATTTTTTTAAAAGGAAAAAATTTCATCAAAAAAAATTATAAGAAAAAATGTCATAGGGATTAATTATCGCAAACCCTTACAAAAATATTTCAGGGTTTAAAAACTTCCAAGAACATCCAACTACAGAGAAGGTTATGTGTAATACTGTCAACGGCATATCAATAAATAACGAGCGTTCAAATAAAAACGTGGTCAAGTTGGTTCTGAAAATTTGGACGTAGGGCGTAGCGTATAGCAAATGAACTTAAACGTCATCAATTTGAATATTTTCGTTTTAAAAAGCATTTAAAATGGTGTTTTCTCAAGAACAAAAAGTGTTTATCACAGAGTCCTACTTTAGAAGTGGACGCAAGGTTGATGGAATATGGTAGTATTCTATTGAGGAATGTTTCATAGAATTTCAAAATCAATTTCCCGGCGTTGTTGAGTAAAAAAATTTTCAAAGTGCAGTTCAGCGTTGTGTTAATGTTTTTCGTGAAACGGGCAGTGTAACAAGAAAATAAGGAAGCGGCCGACCTAAAAAGCGGACTGAAGAATTAAAAGAAAATGTCCAACAAATAATGGAAAATGCGCCAAGAACTTCTGTACGTGTTTTATCACAAATGGTGGGAGTATCAGTCGGTACCTGCCACACAGTGTTAAAAAAAGATTTGCGTTTGTTCTCCTATCGTTTAACTTGTCAGCAAGAACTTCATGAAGTTGATTTTCCGCGACGGGCTGTATTTTGTGAATGGTTTTTAAACAACTACGGTGAACTTCATAATATCACCTTTTTTTCTGATGAAGCCTGGTTTCATTTAAGTGGTTACGTAAACTCACAGAATATGAGAATGTGGTCTTCTGAAAAACCAGATAACTTTTTTGTCGAGGGCCCTCTACACTCCCAAAAAATTGGAGTTTGGTGTGCTCTCAATCGAAGGAGGATTTATGGACCTATTTTTTTTAATGGTACTCTTACTGCGCAAAGGTATAGAGAAGAAATTATCGCTCCTTTTGTTAACCAGCTGGAAGAAAACGAAATTACAAACATTTACTTTCAACAAGATGGCGCAAGGGCACATACGGCAGGCGAGACAATTAATATGTTGAGGGAAGTTTTCCAAAATCGACTAATAAGTCTCAATGTTGCACATGAATTTCCACCGAGGTCATGTGATATTACGCCGTGTGATTTCTTTTTGTGGCCTTACCTTAAAAACACTATTTTTGAACTGCCTATTCCTGATTTAAACCATCTGCAGGCTCGACTTATAGACAAGATTCGTGAAATTAACAATACCCCGAGCATCTTAGAAAATATCTTTAATTATTTGAGGAACAGGTGTGAAAAGTGCTTGGAACAAGGAGGGAGACACTTTCAGCAGCTGCTTTAATTTATTGTTATAACAAGGAGGGGGACACTTTCCGCAGCTCCTTTAATTGTTTGTTATTGTTATCACGATTATTCTTTAAAATAAAGTTATATAGTCATTAACGTTATTGAAACTGACAGCTGCTATACAGCTCGTTGAGAAATGAGGTTAAGTTGGTCGCTATAAGCTACTCCCTACGTCCAATGTGTCAGAGCCAAATTCGACCACGTTTTTATTTGAACGCTCGTTATATCCATAAGCGCGTAATTCAAAGTTTTCAGAATAGGCCTCATACATGAATATTTATTATATATATTCACAAAGGACCCCGCACAAACCTTATGGAAATGGCTCCCCGGTGAATCTCTCTTAAATTTTGGGAATGAACTCTTTAGAGCATCCTGATCAAAAGTTTTCATGTGCACAAAACCCGGAAACCGCTCGCAACCCCCCCAAAATCACCCCCAAAAACCACCAAAAAAAGTATCAGACCCACACATGCATGTGTGGTGCGGTGTATTTTTGAGCGCTGGATACGAATACGTCATCATTTTTGCTGTAGCACGTATCAGTCTTCAGCAAATCGCAGAAGAAGCTTAAAAAAACTGAAGATAGAACATTGAAGCCTGTGATTAACATGTGATATGTGGTTTCCGGTGTATTTTTGCTGAGCACGATTATGAGGTCAATTACCTTAAGCCATCAACTAATCGCTGAAGAAGCTTCTGTAAACTGAAGAAAGAACACCATGGTTCTACAGTGGTGTGTACAGGCTGGTCTATTTTCGATGGGATTTCAGTGTATCTCAGAAACTGCTAAAGATATGATAAATCTGACACCACGTTCTCGAGCTCGATTTTCATGGCAAACTCGACTGTCAAATCAGAAATTTGCTATCTTCATTTATTTCTGAGTTACAGGGCGTTTCTCGTTATTGTGACACTTTTGGACATGTCTGTATCTCAACTGTTAAATAAGATAGAGTTAAAGTGAAAACTGCTCAAGACTAACTCTTTGGCGTAGAATTGAATGCTGGTATTAGATTTTTAGTAGGTCTTAAGATTCCGGAGTTATAACCCAAGGTTATAATTTTTTAAATGGAAATCGTAGCTGGTTATGACCTAAATAAAATGGAGATTTTTTTTGCTTTTCAGCAATATACCACATGCTATAGTTATTTTTCCAAACACAGAAAATACATACAAAACTATAATTCTTACTTTTACAAAACTCATATCTGTTGTCAAAATATGACGTTTATTTAAAATATATATTACAGATAAGAAAAGACAGAGTTTTCAATTTTTTATTCCACTTCAACTGAAGTTACAATATTAAACGTAAATTAAACAATAGTAAGTACCTACATGAATAAAAACTTTTAAAAATTACAGCTAAATGTTCAAATTGCCGTCTCTCAACTGTCACACATTTCACGCATTTTCTGGCAACGCTTCGGGTAGCATTCATTAAATGTATAGGTATTTGAAATATTATTAAAAGGAATTTTAAATATAATGGGAAAACCCCAAAGGAAAAAGTCCAACGGACTCAAGCCAGGTAACCTAGCTGGCCATCTGATCGGTCCGTTTGTTCCTATCCACCTATCTCCTAAAATTTCCTTAGTATTATATTATCACACGAGTATATGTTGTGCATTTAAAATAAATGTTATATTTTTACAACAGATATGACTTTTGTAAACGTAAGAATTATAATTTTATCTGTATTTTCATAGCCGGTCATATTAAAAAAGGAAAAAAATATATAATTTATATATAAAACACCCCGTATCTCTCGTGTTTGTAAAAATAACTATAGCATGTGATATATTGCTGGAAAGCGGAAAAAAGTCTCTATTTTTTAGGCCATGGTCAGCTACGATTTCCATTCAAACCAAATCTTAAGATATAGTAAAAATCTAATACCGACATTCAATTCTACGCCAAAGAATTAGTCTTGAGCAGTTTTCACTTTAACTCTAACGTATTTAACAGCTGAGATACAGACATGTGTGTCACAATAACGAGAAACGCCCTGTAACTTAGAAACAAATGAAGATAGTAAATTTCCGATCTGACAGTCGAGTTTGCCATGAAAATCGAGCTCAAGAACGTGGTGTCAGATTTATCATATCTTTAGTAGTTTCTGAAATACCCTAAATTCCCATCGAAAATGGACCAGCCTGTACATATCGCATGCAAATTATATAACAAAATGTTCTTTCTTCAGTTTTTGAAGACTTAAGGTAATTAAAGCACATTTGACCTCAGAATATTGCTCAGCGTGCAAAAATTGACCAGAAACCAGATATCGCATGTGAATCACAGGCCACAATCATCTTTCTTCAGTTTTCTGAAGCTTCCTAAGCGATTTACTGAAGACTGATACGTGCAAGAGCAAAAATGATGACGTATTCGTGTCCAGCGCCCAAAAATACATCGGAAACCATATATTACATGTGTTGGTCTGATACTTTTTTGCTGGTGTGGTATAATGAGCCCCTGACCTTTGGGGGTGATTTTGTGGCGTTGGAAGCGGTTTCCGGGTTTTGTGCCCATGAGAACTTTTGATCAGGATACTCTGAAGGGTTCATTCCCAAAATTTGAGAGAGACCACCGGGGATCCATTTCCATAACGTGTGTGCGGGGTCGTTTCTGGCAAACTTTTGCACTATTCATTACAAAATACTTATTTCTTGATTTTCTTTTTGAGGCTTTTGTAAATGTATGACTTACTTAATTTTTTACTATACCATATACCTAATGCAATTCCAGTAAATATATAAATATTTACAAATTTCTCGTAAAGAGAAGATCGTAATTAACTACAACTTTTGCACTGCTCCTCACAAAAGACTTACTCAGCCTTATTGTTTTTTTTTTAATTTGAGGCATTTGTAGAAGATTATAGAAAAAACAAATACCTCATTTTTTTAATGGTTGATAAGACATGATAGAAAATGGATGTATTGTTAAAAATTTTCAAATGTGGGGCTTAAAAATTTATATTTAACTTGTAAAAAAGACACAATAAATTTGTGATATGGAGGTATAAACAAATGTTAAAATTGATATTATGGGATACTTTTTAATATATTTCTTCCTTAATATTTTATACTTTTATATTCAATTTTTGATAGTTATATTATTTTTATAAAGAAATTTCGGACAAAGGTTCCTAACCACCTTTGAAAGCATTGATAACAGATAATATATTTAAATTTGTAGCAAATCTGTTTTCTAATTGTTCAATAAACAATTTTTATATTACAAAATCACTGATCGAAAAGATAATAGCTATTTTAATTACATTTTCTCAAAAAGTTCAGAACATTCCCTTTCTTTTCCACAAAAAAATACACCGTAAATTGTTATTTATTTACACAATACCTACTCAAAAGAGTCTTCAAATCGCTACACGTGGTCAGATCAACTACTACACCCCACACCTGGGACAAAGTTCTAAAAGAATAAGCACAGATATTTACCGAAAACACCCTCAAGTGCGAAATCGTGCTGAAGTATTGGCAATAGTACTCAAAAGTACCTTTGCGGATTTCAACGATTGTGGACCACCCAGACGATTATGTCTCTACGTATTATTACAGTCAATAATGAGCTACTAGATAGAAACTTTCCACACCAACACCTACCGTAGTTCAATCTCGAAGCATTAGGAGTAATCGTCGGTGCGGAAATTGTAGCACAGAATTATGACTTGAGCTGTGTTGAAGGGATTAGTTTGTTTGCACCTGGGCTGAAAATGGCAGAGGTAAGTACGGTGATTATCGATGCTTTCTCACGTGAATAGAAAAAGAACATCTAAAATCTTTAAATAATACATATAAAGACTAGGTATAGAAAAATAAACACTTGAACATATTTCTTTTTTAAATTGATTGATAAAACATGATATAAAACGGATATATTGTAAAAAAAGATTTTCAAATGTAACACACAAAAACTTATTAACATAAAAAGGGACACAGTAAATGTGTGACACAAATGTGTAAACAAATAATGTTAAAATTGATGTTATGTGAGTTATTTTTAAAATGTCTTTCTAATTTCCTTATTAATGTGTTGTTTATCTTGTGCTTCACAATTTTGGATAGTTTTGATATTTTTTCGAAGAAATTCCAAACAAATTAGGGAAAATAGTTTGTCTTTGACACCAAAGCAGTGAAAACTAAAGTAGAATGATGGCTATCTAAAACTAAACTAACAACTTTTCTAAAGTTTAAAAAAAAGGAGACAGAGAAATGTTCACATCGTTTTATGCAGTATGTAACTCAGGAACCATTACAGGGGTTCTCAATAAGTTTTAACAATTTTGATTGTTATTAATTTTATGATTTTGATGATTTAGATAACTGAAAACACTAATTTATCAATGCATTACTAATAAAATTTTTCTTTGATAGTAACAATCTAGGTTCGAGATTCCAAGCGGAATTCAATTACGAGTATTTTAAGCTAATCGAACGTTCTCTTTGGTTGATATTTGAGACCTGTAGCCATTTTTGAACAAAAAATTCTTTTTCGCCTCAGTGTGCGTCGGTCACTACAATTAAACATTTCAAAAAGCACAATGCAGTGAATTTTAAGAAAAGATCTGTATCTGCATCCATTCAAGATTCAGTTAACTCAGGAATTGAAATCAGACGACCATTTAATGCGCCAGACATCCGTTGATTGGATGTTGGAGAATCAACAAGTGGACGTTGACACTGACACTGTATACCCAAAGAGTGACACTGTGGTGTGGATTTTACACTGCTGAGGAGATTGGTCCGTTCTTTTTTGAAAATGAGGCTAGAAACGCAGTGATTATCAATGGAGAACGATGTCAAGAGATGCTATTGAATTTTTTGTAGCCTGAATTGGATGTATGTATGTATGTATGGTGCCACCTGTCATACGGCACGTGACACTATCCACTTGCTATGGCAGAAATTTAATGGCCAACTCATCTTCTTTCTGTGGGGATTCGTAAAGTCCAAAGTTTATTCTACTCAAATGAATTCCTGAATTCCGGTAATTCGGAGAGTTATCAACGAAATTCAGTCGCTGGCACGCGAATGCATGATACAGATGATAAAGTTTATGGAAACAAAAAATGTTGTTTATTTCCACAAAAGAAATTAAATGCATGTGACGTATTGAATTTTGTACTATAATAAATAATATTTTAATAGTTCATAAAAGATAAATTTCATTGTTTATATGATATTTGCTTTAATTTTAATATATGTACTAACTTTTATAATTTGAGTTAAAAGATCTCTACAGCGCAAAATTAATGGTATTGAAACATAACCTACGCCACTGGTCTATTTAATTTTATTCAAGTCACAACTCCCTGTATTACATAACAAGACTTGTTAAACTGGTGGTAAAATCAGTACGTGCGCATTATATAAACACTAATTAACCGCATATTAAGTAGTTATCATTAACCAGGTGTATACTACTGGTATACACTGTAATTAAAATGGTAACTACTAATTTTCAAATCTAAAATAAGTTTAATAACAGGCATAAATATAGCCGGCCATAAAAGAGGCAAGGATTATAAAATATGCGTACTAATGTGTATATTTTACTGTTTTGAACAGATTCCTTTTATTGAGGCTACCATAAAGGCCATTAGACGAAATTTACGATACGTTGATGACTTTTGCATAATTACAAATGGAGAAGTATTTTCATAAATATTTTTAGAAATAGCCTCCGTATGTAAAACCCTTCGTTCCATTGTGGACTGATATAGAATCGTTACTAATGTATAATATTATAGTATTCTAGAGCCCAAATAAGCGCCTACCTACCGAAAATGAAATTTATTGTTATTCTTATTATAGGTAGGTAGTAGGCCGAGAAAAAGTCCAATTTGTTTTATTGTAAATTTATTCAGCGGAAAATATTTGTGTCGCGTTTTAAAAGGAACAGGTAAATTAGTAAAAAATAAGGTGCAGGCGGTCCCTCTTTTACCAGATCATATGCTAATCAGTGACTCCATTATAAGAGAGGTCTCAGAGATATTTATTTGTTAACAATTTTGGGCTGTAATTTGATTCTGGGGAAAATGGAATATTAAATATAAAATTATCAAAAGACACGGACGATAATTTATGTTCTAAAACTTGAAATACTTGCAAAATTTTGTTTTGTTTATCAGAGCTTATATTAAAAATAATCGGTTTAATCTGTAAGAATGTGTTTGAGTTATTTTTGTGAATTTTGTGTTTTTTTTGGTACAAACATCAACTCTCCATAACCTGTTTACTTTTAAGATTAGAACAAAGTTAAATAAAAAATGTAGTATCTCATTCAGAAATTAAATATGATGATAATTGAACTTTATACAAGGTGATCTCAAAAAATGTGGCAAACCAAACTTATGTTTTCCATTATGGAATATCCTGTAACTAGTCCAACTGTTCAGAAAACGTAAGTGGGTATTTAAGCACTTCCCCATTTTTTTTACTTCCTTTTCAACAAAAAAAAAACAATGTTAATGAAATGTAAGACATCTTTATTAATTTCTAGATAAATGTTCAAAATAGCATCAGTATTGTTCTGTACATAGTAAGTAAGTAAGTAAGTAAGTAAACATTAGTTTTTGCGTTTTAAAAATAATATTGTTACCAAAATTAAATCCAGAAGTTAACTCATAAATATTTTCAATAATACCCCGATTTTGAACTACTGATATTACTTTTAATTTTTGCATAGCTAAATTTGGCAATATTCTGTGTGCTGCAGGCACCCCTGATTTATGTCCTTATAATATATTTTTGTGGGGTTACCTACCTTAAATACATACTTTCTAAAGGGAAATCACTAAATCTTCAAAATATTCGTTATAAAATAACTCAAGAATTATAATTAATAAACGAATATCGCGAAATAATAGCAAAAGTAATAAATAAATTAATACGCAGTTATAGGTTATGGATATAACAAAACAGAGGTCATTTTGAGCATTTGTTATAGACATGAATAAAATTTATTACATCTCATTTACAATATTTTGTTTAATGTTGAAAGGGAAGAAAAAAGTGAACGATTACCAAATATCCCACTATTCTCCAACAAGAACCAGTGATTTCAAAAATCGAAAAATATACAGGATGTTCCATTTGAAAAACACATATTTTGTTCGGCACACGTTTTGAGATCACCCTCTACAATGTTCAATATCAACATAAAAAATATTCTAGTTGATAGCTACAACTTTTGTATTTAACATTTTTTCTTCACTCACAAATAAAAAAGTTAAGGGGGCGTTGACATTTATAACCAATAACTAAATCGCAGCTGTGGAAATTAATACCAAAACACATGATGTTCAAAAACAATGAGCTACACTTCAACTTCCTTGGAAAAATAAATCAATTAAGATCAAATTACCTCAGTAAAATAATTTGGTACTTGCTGCAGGGGAATCTTTGGAATAGTGAAAAAAACATATTATTTATTAATTTTAACCATAATGTAAATTTTTAAATTAGTTAATCTGACCAGTAAACAGACCAGACTATAACATTTTACCATTTTTTTACCAAACGTGCATTTTGGTAGAAAAAAATAATCTTTTCTTAATAAGTAATTGATGTAGGTATGTACCATAATATGTCTATTCTCCATGTTAGCTTCAAAAGGATTTGGGTCCAGGACAATGAAACAAATAGGGAAATATCAATACAGAAATAAATCGTCAAAAAAAAAATAAAGAAGTCAAGTACTATTGGAAAAGTAAGAATCAAATTATTAAATAAACAAAACTACTTGATAGATTCATATAGAATAAATCTTCCACATGGGGATATGTTACTGGAGAAATAAGAACACGAATATTGATAAACAAGGTGTATCAGGAGAAACAGTTAATACATGAGAAAGTAATGAGAGAAAATCCAGGTCCAAATTTATATTAGATATTAATCCATCATAGTTGAAGCAGATTAAATATTGTAATACATCAAAGCTTATGTGGGAAAGATTAAAAGCAATTTACGAATTAAAAGATCCACAGAGAAAAGGAAAAGACAAGTTAGCATAAATAGAAATCGTGATAAATAAAGAATTACTGTGAATAATGAAATTATAAAGTTTATAAATTTTAACTGTCTTTCAACTGAAACGTTCTGTCTTTTGAGTTTGTTTTTTAATGCACTGTTCATCAACATATATCCAGAAACTGTAAGAACATTATTTTCCTCTAATGCCGCAAAAATTTGAGTTACATAATTAATTATGTAACGAACAATTGCATAATTATACAACTGTCCACTATATCCATTCAATTATTTGTCACTCAGATAAGCGTACATCTGTGAACCTCCAAAGGCTGCGGATTAAATAAAGAGGGAATAGCAATATCTCCTAATCCCTGTATACAGTCACAGTTTTCGTCGATCCACAATATTGCCTGATTCTGCCGAAAATAATAATTAACCATCATAAAAGAATTTGGAGATTGAAAGTTAACATCTATTATTCAAGCATCTCGAGCAATCCACAAACACAAAAAGGACATATCAAACAAAATCTTGCTCATTAACATCCCGTCAAATTCGTTATAGTCAGACAGCGAAACATCTTTAAGTATGTAAACATGTAGTTATGCGCAACGCAGAGCTGCCAATCGCATATCACTAAATATCTCCATTAGCGCGACAGACCTAGCATTTCTTCCATACAAATGAAAAAAAAATGCACAGTTAATAAGAATCGTAGCTTACTCTTGAAAGTAATCAACTCTCTAATTACTGACAAATACAAGTGCATTTGAACGAAAGCTTCTTAGTTTTCTGTTGTCGCTATAAAAGTTGCATTAAAATATAAGATATTATTCATTTTATACGCAAAATAATAGGTTCACTTTTTACTGTTCGCTTTATTTCTCCGTCTTCTGTATTTTACAACGCCGCAAGGGCCCGGAAAATACTTTATTTATATTTACAACCACCGAATGCATTAAAACGAGGAGTCGACTTTTTCACAAGTCCCACCGTTGTAAAATTCTATTGCCCGTTGGCCATTATACAGTTTCTTTTATATCATTAACATAACTCGAACGGGTGAAACCTAATAAGACGTAAACTATTTAAATTTAAATTTTATTACAGTCAGAGATTTTCAACAAAAGAACTGCTGCTCCTTCTATTTACAACGGACAGGCATTTTAAATTCGAACCAAATTTAAAACAATCCACTAATAATTGGTCCGTCATAATCATAAAAATACTCCAACCCTAATAAAATCCGTGGAAGAGGAGGCAGAAAAGGAGCAGCCCATTTGCATCTCAGAAGAAATACAGGGTGATTCAGTTATAATGTAATTAACTTTAACCACGTATTCCGAAGGCCTAATAAAGACAGAAAATTGAAAAAGAAAATTTTTACTCGACCTTTTAAAAGATAAACAAATTACCCTTTAACTCCCGCTAATTCCGCGTCCTACTTCGGGTCACATTTTCTGACCGGGAACGCGGCAAACCACAGAGCGTTCGTACATTGAAGAGAAACAGCTGATTTTCTCAATCGTCTTGAATTTTGCAATTTGTTTCAAAATCAAAGCGCAGCAGATCCCAACTTATTAACAAAGTGCTGTGGGTGCATGCGAGTGCTGTTTTAGTCGTACTGCCATTTTAAAAGGTAAGTATCAGACTACTCTTTGAAAACCAATAAGTCACTTGGTAAACGTACTACAAACTGAATAATTAATTGAACATAATACTAAAAGCTCATATTCAATTATAAAACATAGTGAAAACGTTAACAAATATTTATTAAAAATACTAAATTGTAAGAATCTAACATTCGAAAACAATAATTATTTTCCTTATGCATTTGTTTTTATTAACAAATAAATTAGGTTATTCATTAATATGTCGAGGTAAAAAGATCTGTTTCTTTTCCTTGTCGTTCATTACGCATTAAAAACGCAGTAAAAACTAGGTTAGTGACCGAATAATACGGTAGATCAAGATCCACTTACGATAAACCTTTGTGGGTTAGTGGTTAGGAGCGGTCTGAAAAGGGATTTAAATAATGATTTGACAATTTTTTTTTTCAGCACAAATATGCATTTTAAAATTTTTTGTGCACGTATTCGTATTCTACTTATTTATACCTATAATACATATATGTTTTCATTAGATACATCTGACAATAGAGTTAACAGTTATTCTTGAAATTTGTCGAAGTGACGAGTGAAACCAACGTTTAACAATATTTAAGATGTTGATTTTGTTGTAATTATTGTATATGTACCAGATTAAAGCCTTCCTGCCATGGCCGTAGTTAATGTATGTACCTATCAATTACATACTTGGAAAGTGTACCAAGCAACCGGTTGGTATAAACAAAATTTCAAATCTCGGTTTCTAAAATTGGCGAAATTGTTCATTCAGAAGGACATCGTTAGTATTATTGGCCAACGCAAGCGATGATATAGCGACGTTGGAACACCACAGGGTTGTATAATTTAATAATATTAAGGGACAGTGCATAAAAAGCCATTAGGGCATATTATGAAGTAGGTATCTGTTATTTAATGAATTTACTAGATATTTCTTGAAAGTCTTCTAATGGATCTGGTCCTGACGTATAGACTTTCAATCTCTAATGTAAATATTACATCGACATACTCAAGTTTAAGCATAAGCTTAACTATATTACCACTATCATCTCTCAATTTATACTGTAGGTACCATTTCTTCAAATTTTAGTTTATTGACTCTTCCCTTGAGAACATCAGCAAAATAGATTTTAATAATCCATCAACATCATGATAGTTCTCTTGCCAAAATTAAGAGAAAAATCACTATTAACAAAGATCCGTAAACACTTCGCTTTTGTTTGCTTATAGTTTTGCTTTTTTAAGTATGCTCATTTATTTTACTCGTTTCCTAGGATATGAATTGGTAGGTAATAATAACCCCATTAGTTGACCAGTTAGGGCGCCGAGTCAGAACTATATGTTTACAATTTTACATAAAACTAATCAACAGATCATATAAAAAATGTTTAATATCGTATTTTAATAAGTATTATGCGAATAAACAAAATATTTATGGGATTAAAAAGTTTTAGATTAAAACTTTCAACAGAAGAGTCAGTATTATTGAAATGTAATAAATAATGTGCTACATTTCTGAATGATCACTGCTACTCACTACGTAGGGCGTCAATAGGGCCACACTGGTAAAGGACGACCTGGTATTTCTGTCACCTAATTCATCAACTAGTAAGTTTGGAACTGATGTATGTTTAGTGGTTCTGCTGAAGAAATATCCCGTTCACTAGATATTGTGGGTATAATTTAGTGCTCACCATTATGTTGGATATTAGTCCCTAGAGTAGCTGTTTACTGCAATATTATCTGTAATAAAATGTTTCGCCGAGTGACGATACAGCTCCTGATTTCATGGTATCTCCAAAAAGCGGTTCGTTCTCTGCTAATCTAACCGTATTGAAAGTTCAATCCGCATATGTTTGGTGGTTCTGTTGACAAGTGATTCTAACTGTCTACTAGATATTACGAGTAGAAGTCAGTGCTGGTCTGGGCATTAGTCCGCAAAGTACTTAGTTATTTCCCGCAATATCATCAGTTAAAAAATGTCAGTGTGGTCACAAAAAAAATTCTATGAACTAGGGGTTCTCAGTTCCAGTATCCTCCTGTTTATTATTTTATATGGTAAGTTATACTTTGTAAAACAGTATAGAAAGTACAGAATTTGGATTATTTAAAAACATGAATAAAACAAAGGAGAATATTTTGTACTTCAAAAACGAAGCGCATGTGGACCTACATTTAATAACAATTTTTATCTTATTTCAAATAAGCAGTAGAATTTTATCCATAGAGTATTGTAACATGCTGTATAAACCTTTTAATGGATTATCTTGATTATAAGTATAAGTATAAGTATAAGTATAAGTATAAGTATAAGTATAAGTATAAGTATAAGTATAAGTATAAGTAAGTAGTAATATCGCCACGGTAGCGTAGTCGGTCAAGAGTGCGATGGCAAGCATTTCTCGGCCAGACTTCCCATTCTGGTCCGAGTTCGATCCCTGACATCGGCACTGGCAATGTCGATGGATAATGGGTGTTTGTCCGCGTTTTTTCAAGTGTAGCCCCCTTCCGCACAGCCTTTGGCTTTGGACTTGGGGGTTGTCTCATTTCTGTGGTGTGTTTTATGTTTTATAAGCCACTGTGCTTTTACTTGATTTTTTTAATAAATACTACCTCTGGTACGTAAAATAGCTCAAGTAAACAGTACCTATTTAATTAATTTACCAGTAAAATCTTCAAATCGTATGCATAATATACGGTATTTACTTAAATTATTAGTAAATACTAAGTACCTTGGTGTGATGGCTTTTGTGATAATTGACAATTATTATTAAAAAAATTTGGGGCTACATCTCAGCTTTTTGACGTTTTAAGATACATATATATTATCACTCTCTCTTTCAGAAGCTACTCAGAAACTGTTTCAGAGTCTCCTCAATGAAAGTGAAAGAAGTCAATCAATTTTATGAGCGTTTTGTTGACTGTTTTCTGTTTCGAGGGTACATCTACTATTCATGTTAAAATTAGTTGTTTCTTAACTGACATCCTGGCATATCTAAAAATCGAGTGTTATTGGATAGTGTTTTACTTCAGTTGCGCATAACATACATTTTTGATCGAATTTTTCTGTATATCAATATTACAATTTTTTTAAATATTTTTTTTCAAATAACAGTTATCAGGATAAGAAAACTACAGTTCATGATTTTGTTATCATATTTCTCAATTTTACCGCCAAATCAAAAGTCACGTTACATACTTTAAAGTTGCTAGAGATGTAGATTCACTATGCCAAATTCCTACCACTCTAATCTCATCCTATCTGCTGACATATAGTTTATGTCTGTCTTATATTATATTTGGTAATAAGATTTTTTTTTAAATTATTAACATATATAATATAATATACACATTGTTGTAAAATAATATTTTTGCCAAAGTTGTGTTTGTTCGTGTTGTGTGTTGTGTTCTTTGTTTTGTTTGTGTAAATATTTTTTTTATGTTGGTTAGCTGCTGATTGTTAAATACAAACCTTTCTTTGTCTCACCGTGTGCTTTACCTTTTCCCTTGCCAGCTGATATTAGATGCTTGTTTTATTATTAGTGATCTCAGGGGTCGGTTCTATTTATTTTAATACACAAACAAGTACAATGCAACATACCAAAAAAAAAATGAGATTAAACTTTAATACAATCTTTATTCCAAAAATTTTGTGGGTTGACTTAAGACTTGCAACTTGTAACTCAAATTGTGAATATCTTCCTTAACAATAATAAAGAATATTTTATTAATTTTGTTCTTTTCTAATCTAATACAATTAAATACAATACAAGGATTGTTTTTAATTCAAGAAGAATTTTACTTTATTAGCAATTAATTTAAACTATTCAATTTTGAATACGTCTCTTTGTATTGCATTTTGCCTATCTTACAGGGGCATAATTTCTTATTTACTGACAGAAAATTCAACTCTAATTAAACATGGCTGTCGGCTGTCCCTTTTAATAAATTGGTTCGAGCTCGTGGAATATGTGAATTTTTTAGAAATATGACTATTTGGCTTGTATTTATTTTTATTCAGGTGTTCTATAGTTAATTCTGCATCCTTTTTCTTAGGCTTGATGCGATAGAAAAGTATTATTTATAGGTTATAGCTATCTGTTTTGTTTATAGTACACTTTATTTTTATTTTAGGTACCTGGTATTTGCTAACTTGAATTTTTCCTTGTTGGAAACTACGTAGATGTCCTGCATACCATTTATGGGGCCACTGGAAACCTCTATAGACTACTTACAACTGGTAACGGAAATTTTCTTTTTGATGGCAAATTTCTTTCTTGTGGTTTTGAGAACAAACAAACTTTTAACTTTTCTGGTAAGTTTATTTTTCTTACTTGACTATTTCTTTCTTGTTCAAATTTAAATTTATTGGAGCTGCCTCTCTACTCTGCATTCTCCAAAAACCGAAGCCGTAACCAGTCAATAAACTTTCGTTTTTCATCCTTTCTGGATTATTCTGGTCCCTTCACAGAATTTTCAGCCCTTGGATGTCCTTTTTTAACAACACTTTTTCACTACACTCCTTATAACTAATACATTTTTTACAAATGTCCTTTTATTTTAACATACAATTCTATAACTAATTATTAAAATATTCCTTATTTTATGTTTTCTTTATAGGTCATTTCCAGGTACTTGTCTTAAAGCCAACTTTAGTTTTGACATTTTTGAAAATTATAATTTAATTTGACAATTGATAAAAATTTTCATACTATAACTTAAGTTCAATTGAGATATCTTCTATGCAGTTACTCGTCTTCCCAGGATATGTATACCAGATTCATCTATAGATTTTGAGCTTTTATTTGACATACGTCACTCTAGGTTTAAATTCTGTTATCTCAATGTACTGAGTGTTAACAAGTGTCGATGTCATGCATTCTATCAAAAATTTATTTTGTACTTGTGAATTAAATTGAAATTATTAATTTTATACTATGTGATATCCTTAGTTGTTACTAGATTTATATTCAGAATCTTTATGTTAACAATTTTATACTATTTTGTGGTTGCTATAATAATAGTTAATTGTTATATATACGATTCAAAGTTCGGTCAGGTAATTTTTCATTCGTGATTCTTTATATTCGTGAATCATTATATTAACAATTTTATACTATTTTGTGGTTGCTATAATAATAGTTAATTGTTATATATACGATTCAAAGTTCGGTCAGGTAATTTTTTATTCGTGATTCTTTGTGTACCTTTCCAATTCGTTACAGTATGTACAGGGTGTCTCATAATTAGCTGCCAACCCTGAACACGCCGTTTCTATGATCAAAAGTAAGTAAAAAAGTTGATATGAACATGGGTCCGGAAATGCTTCCTAAGGGCACAGGGACCCATTGAAGAGGGAGGAATGGAAATATTTTTTTTGCAATATCTCTCAATCGCGTTGTGATAAATTAATGAAATTTGGTATACACAGCTAAATTTTGATGAGCAATTTGATGGACTAATCCATTTATTTCCACAAGGTCCATTGGGGTGGGTACGGGGGGGCCCTTGGTACTTTGCGTGTGTAACTTTTTCATCTTTGACTTTTTAACAAATTGGACAGCAAATTCCGTTTTCCCGAACTGTTTTACGTTAAAAAGGTACTCTTGTTTCAAATCGTTATCTTTAACGGTTTCTGAGAAAATCGCTCTTGAATTAATCCCACTTTGGTCAATTTCATAGTAATTTAAACAAAAAATAATAATAATAATTTAATACGTAATCAGTAATACACATTATTGATGTAGAACAATTATGATATGATGATTTGTTTATGGCTTTTGCGATGGTAATGCTGCGCGGCAGAACGCGAGTACGGCAGAAGGTTTCCAAACAGAAGGCTGACATCAAGGAGGACATTCCTCACTGTATTCCGCAATTTAGCTGCAACCGTCACTTTTCGAAGGGATCATAAGATGGAAACTTAATTTTGATAACAGACAACAAGCTATTTTAAAAACTGTTCAAAAAACCCTCCACCTTCTCTGATACAAAGTCTTGCCCTACGTGTAACACTTCTCGAAGCTATTAAGATGCTAAAACGGTTTTGACGAATTTCATTGGCTGCATCATTGATACGCTGCAGCAATTCCTCACGGGTATCGACTTCGGTGGCGTAAACTTTTTGATTTAGATATCCCCAGAAAAAGAAGTCCAGCGGGGTTAGGTCGGGAGAACGCGGCGGCCAAGCTACCGGTCCGTGCCTCCCTATCCACCGTCCAGCGAAATTTTCGTTTAGGAAATTTAGAACATTGCGACCACTATGTGCCGGGGCTCCATCGTGTTGAAAAAACATGTTACGTCGTAAATTTAGAGGCAGATCATCGAGAATTTGGGGAAGATTTTCTTGAAGTAAGTTTAAATAAAGATTTGAATTGAGACGTTGTGGAATTTCAATAGGTCCAATCAGAGTGTCGTGAATTATTCCCGCCCATAAATTTATGGAAAACCGTTGCTGGAAGTTTGTTCTCCGAACAACATGTGGGTTCTCTTCTTCCCAATAATGAGAATTATGAAAATTTAATTTTCCATTTCGGGTAAAAGTAGCTTCGTCACACCACAAAATTTTGGAAGCTTGCTCGTTGTCCAGCGACAAAATCCAGCGACAAAATTGCATACGTGGCGCAAAATCTTCTGGTATCAAGCCATGTACACGTCGATAGTGATAGGCATGTAGACCTTGTCGCTTTAATATTCTTCCAACCTGAAATGTTAGTAGCACATCTAATCAATTCTGTTAAGGAAATCTTTAAGATATGTAGTACCGTTGGCCGAGGAACATTTATTTGCCTTGAAATGTTCCGTATGCTAGTCGTAGGATCTTGTTCAATAGCGTCAAGGACCTCCGCTTCCCTATTAATCCTGGGACGTCCTTGACCCGGTGCCTTTCGAAAAGTGGCGGTTGCAGCTAAGTTGCGGAATACCGTAGGGAATGTCCTCCTTGATGGCAGCCTTCGGTTTGGAAACCTTCTCCCGTACTCGCGTTCTGCCGCTGCAGCATTACCATCGCAAAAGCCATAAATAAATATCATATCAACTAACTCTTGTCCCGTAAACTCTTCCATTTTTTTCGCTTAGAACTATTAAATTGGCAATCGGGTTGACAATACTTTGACATAAGAATACCTTGATAATTTTGTTTAAATTACTATGAAATTGACCAAAGTGGGATTAATTCAAGAGCGATTTTCTCAGAAACCGTTAAAGATAACGATTTGAAACAAGAGTACCTTTTTAACGTAAAACAGTTCGGGAAAACGGAATTTGCTGTCCAATTTGTTAAAAAGTCAAAGATGAAAAAGTTACACACGCAAAGTACCAAGGGCCCCCCCGTACCCACCCCAATGGACCTTGTGGAAATAAATGGATTAGTCCATCAAATTGCTCATCAAAATTTAGCTGTGTATACCAAATTTCATTCATTTATCACAACGCGATTGAGAGATATTGCAAAAAAATGATTTCCATTCCTTCCTCTTCAATGGGTCCCTGTGCCCTTAGGAAGCATTTCCGGACCCATGTTCATATGAACTTTTTTACTTAGTTTTGATCATAGAATCGGCCTGTTCAGGGTTGGCAGCTAATTATGAGACACCCTGTATAACTCAAATGTTTTTATTTCAATTTTAAGTAAACTTCAAAAATAAAGCTTTCATTGTAACTATTTAATATTTCTATAAAATTTAATTAAGATTTATATTTCGTAAATTATTGAATATTTGTGGAAAAACTGACAAATTACAATTATTTTCTATATACCGATATTCCATATAATCCTAATAAAGAATAAATTGATGATGTGATCTTATTTTTCTTTCTTACTTTCTTCTCGCAAATCTGTACAGTGCGCCAATATACTTTTACACCTACTTAGGGCGATTAGTTCATCAAAGTGAATTATGAATACAATAGTAATAGAATTTTTATTATAAACGTATTTTATGGAGCGACATCTACACGAATATCGTTGTACTTTGCTAGGCGAAAGGACTTTCATTTTATATTCTTAGCAGCTAATAAAATACGCGAGCCCGTCCCTGCGCTCAAGCTCGCGCTGGGCTGGGCGAATTCAGGAAGAAAGGCGGCTCGTGACAGGTCCTTAGGTCCAAAGAAGCGGCGTTGCGCCGGGACACAAGTAATGACTGACGCATTTTTTTGTTCATTTAACATTGTTACGGGTCTCAGAGGTTCATTAGAGCTGCTATAAGGTTCACGGCAGGGGGCATCCGGACCCTTTCCCCCGAAAGAACGGCCGCTCGGCCGTGCGGAGGTGTTATAGTGTCGGTAACTAAGTTTTGACGGGTTTGATTATAATTAAAAATAATTTAGTTGAGCTAACAACGGATTTTTAACTGAAAGACTATAGGATAAATTAAAGTTTAGACAATTTTTTTTAGGTGCAGCAATTTAAATATTTATGTAAGGCGAAGAGCTCGGGAGAAAATTAGTTTTCGGCTAGTAATATTTCTGGGTAACAACAATTATTAATATTGTTGAATTTTAATTAAGAATTTTTAGGACGCTTCTTTTCCACACCGCTACATGGCATAAGTAAGTTCACCACAAAAAAAAAGAACGAAAATAAGATTTATTTGTAAGTTAAACATTTATGTATTGAATGGGGCGTTAAAATTATGTAAAAAATTTGAAATATAAGGTCAATGAACATATGTCCAGAAATGCTTATTTCTTCCAATCTGCTTGACCAATCACGAAATTTTCGCAAAAAGTGTTTTATTTAATTGACAAAATGTTCCGAACAATTATTTTCATATAGGGTGTTAAAATTAAAATAACGGAAGGCAATCAAAGTGACAGGTTTAACAATTTGGTTCCATCCTCAACTAGTTCTGCTACACATTTAACACACAAATTTAACGATAATCCCTAATAAAGAAGTCTGGGATATTTTGGTCTGGCGATCTAGAGCCGGGTACTCATCTGCGCTCCGTATCTGTATCTGTAATGTTGCGGAACGCTGGCCGTAGTTTGAGTGTCATGTGAAACATAGTACCACGTTGGGCGCCATGTCGCATGGCATCAAGGATGGTAGCTTCCTGGAGTACTCCCAGCTGCTGAGACTGGCCAGCTTCTTACCTGAGCATCATCAACATGTTCGATACCTGTATGATGGGATACGAAGGACTGGGTATCCCAGGGTCCCTCTTTACCCCCGGTGCTAACGCGCTGGGCTCTATCTCAGCAGCTAGAGGGCTTCCTGGTACTTCTGTCCTCTCCCTCTTGATAAACGGTCCTGCGGCCATCTTCGAGGGGAGGTGAGGCTTCCTGTCCTCCGACGTCATTCTGAGTTCGATATACTCAAGAGGAGATTCCGTGATCTAATTTGTTTGTTGTTCGACCAAACAGGCCGTCGGAGCACTACACTTATAAGAGCTTCCACTTAGAACTTGGAAACTGGTTCGGCGTTTTGTATCACCCCATAAGCACTGGTCGGGACTAAGCCATACTGTCTGAAAATCACTGTCTCTTTTAGTTTTCACTTCTGTTTAATTATTCATTGAACACGACCTCCTTGGAGGGCCGGCGTGTATGCTTAAAGAGCTTGGTACTGCGTAAGCTGACCGAGAGCGTTGGAGCTCGAGATCTTTCCGAGATTTTTTGTATTGAGAAATAATAACTCAAAAATGAATAAAAATATATATCGTTTATTTGATAATATTGATAGTACAGAATGATTAAATGCGTATTCTTGCATACGGAGCTCACCAGACACTGTGTCCTGGCCGACATACTGCATTTGCCGCCAGTTCGTATTAGATCGCCAGCAGGGCGAATCTCGGTTGAACTACTGCGGCGTGGTTGAGTCCTTGGACACCTCGATCTGGCCCGCGATGTTGGATTTGGCCGTGGCCTGGGTCGCTCGGCCGTGGTTGTCGATACGAAATTAAAAATTCGAAAGGAAGACGAAAATTCCGCTTACGCCGTCCTTCGTCGACGGTCCAAGGGAGGCTGTGGCCAGGACGCTGCATTGTCCACTGTCACAGGGGTGGCTACGCCGGCTCGATGTCGTCTTGGCAGCTCGACGTTAGGAGTTTCAAAAGGTGGGTGAAAATTTTCAGAAGGTCGTCGATTTTCTTTATTCGACGTCTGAGGTCATCCGACGGGTGTGGTGGACTTCTGGGTATCTTCGTACAATGTGTTGAACGTCTTGCACCTTGTGGAACACCGTTCGCCGCGGTTGGAGAGTTCCAGGTATGATTTAGAAACATCCGAGAATTTTCATGTTTTCGTCAAACCTTCTTCTCTTGGTTGGAGGATTGCTTGGGCCTGCTGTGGCAGTTTGCCTTTAGTAGTATGAAAAATCCGTGGTTTGGGTGGTTCGCTGATAAGTTCAAAACATGGGCGAAATTTGAAGTGACAGTGCAGTATCGGTTCACAATGTTCACGCTAGGCGTGTATCGTACTGCGATCATCTGTATCCGCAGTGTTCGAAGAGCGTTAGTCGTAAAAACATATCGTCTCCAATCGCATCTAATATGACAGCAAGCGCTATATTATATACTAATACATAATATAGTGGAAGATTATGAGCCTCCATGAAGATTTTGGAAAAATGAGAAGAAGTGGCGTGCATCCTTCAGATTTTGATTACTTAATCAATTTAGTGGTACCAAGAATTCAAAAAAAGAGATACTAAATTTAGGAAAGCCATTTCAATGCAAGACATATTAGCTGTGACTTTGAGTTTTTATTTTTCGGATTCCACAAAACAGGGGTATTTTTGTACTCTTCTATTAAATATTTTTTTTCATTTCATTCCATGATCGCACCCAAAGTTTGCAGAATAAGTACCGCAACGCTGATTGATACACTGACACGTACCAACTTGTGCTCCTACTACGAACCGTCCACACTCTTGCTCCGCTCCTCTTTGTGTTCGCGTGTTCACCGAGAGACGCTCGGATCGTCAAAATGAAGCGCAGCGTGTTCGCAAACACGGAGCGCAAAACGTACACACTTTAAATTTATGCTACAATACATGATACAAATACAGATAGGGAGCGCAGATGAGTATCCGGCTTAACTGGTAATCGAACCGATCGAACAACTTTTTCTATATAATTTACCCTGCTCCAACATATATTTTATAACCGAAGCATTTGCTTTTATAATGGATCGAGACTGATGTGCTATTTTGGGGCGTGTAGATCTTTTGCCAATACATTGTGATTATTGAGCTTTTGTCTCAATGTCGTAGCCATAAACCCAACTTTTGTCTCCCGTTATGATTATTTGAATGAATGTTTCATCGTCATTGGATTGTTCAAGTTACCGACAAACGTCCGCACCATTTTCTTCCTGTTGTTCGGTCATCCAGCGAGGAACAAATTTTGCTGCAATTCGATGCATGTTTTATAATTGTTAAGTCAAAATTTCATGGCTTGTCTCATTGGAAGTGCTAACCTCTTCTACAATTCCTCTGAGAGTCAACCGACGATTTGCATGCGACAGATCTTTGACTTTCTGAAAGTGGAAGTCATCAGTTGAAGTCAAAGGCCTTCCTAGTGGAGGATCATCCTCAATCAACCACTTTTAAATCGGAAAAACTATTCGTTTACGATCCAGAGTATCATCTCCGTAAGTTTGTTTCAAAGTTTTAAGTTGCATCATAGTTCCAGAAAATCGCACATTTCAAAAATCGTCCCTAACGCTAAATACATTGCACTCAAATAACAATATCACGAAAACTAAATTAGATATCAACAATCCAATAATATGTGGTTACAGAGGAGGTTGGGACTTTTCAAGGACCAACCACTAGATGAAGAAGAAGAAGAGGAGGAGGAGGTTATGCGCAACGCAATGCTGCCAACTATACCTACCTCCTAAATATCTCCATTAGTGCGTAATTCAAAAGGTTCGGTTATTTTCTGAACATACCTCGTATACTGCTAGATATAAATAAAAATTAATAAAATGTGGTAGGAAATGACTAACTCCACGCATATTTTTTATGTTGATATCTACATCTGATTCTTTAAACCAGTGCAATTTTTTACATTTCTGTTGTAGATATACACGACAGGATGATTTATATTAATTAAATTTCAAATAAATAAGTTATGAAACAAAAACCATTCACTCGTATGTTAATATCCATCTGATTTGCGGACAATATTAATCAAATCACCTCCTACCTCACCTACAGAAATACACATAAATTACAAAACTGAAATAGATTTATACCCGCTGCCTGATCTTAAAAAAGGCAGAAGGTTAGGAAGGTTGACTTTACAGAGAAACAAATTTTTTATGTTTTCATATCTTTCACGTCCCAAGATATATTGTGGGTCTCCTACTGTGTACAATTAAAAATTTCATTATTTATTCGGAATTTTGATTTAGTTTTATAACCATAATTAAAAATAGCGGCACACTGCTCGTTCCCTAATATCTAGTATAAATAATGGAAATGATAAAAAAAGGACCTTTGATGTGTTTACGAGTGATGTGTTTTATTGAGGATGTATACAATAAAATATACGTTGAAGACTAGGCGATATGTCAAAACTGAGAATGGTCTTATATTTTTCTAATATTTTAATAACTTCTTCTGCATATGAACACCGTCGATATCCTGTGTTTTTTATAAGTCCATGTAGGCATGAGGCCCTGGGTTATAAATTCTTAAGCTGTAAAACAATAGGAAGTACAGCGGTCGAAGGAATAAACCACATTTTATTCATCTGTTTTAAGAATGAAAAAGTCAGAAGATCACTCGAATAATCTGAAATTAATTTTCAATTGCCTCAAATTTTATAATTCATTCGCTGGTTGGAATAACCACAAGGTCAATGGGGCATAGCTCAGGGGCGCGAACCTCCCGAAAGGAACCACAGAGTGACAAAATTGCAGCTGCTGTATTTATTATCTTTTAAAGTAATCGGCCATCGATTGTCTGTCGTATGTAGTATCAATAATTAAAAAAATAAGTGAGGCGACTAATAACGAGTTTTAAAAAATTAAGTCCTGCAGAACAGTGTAAAATTTGGAAAGATAAAAGATAAAGTCCATGGAAACCATGAAAAATTCAAATTTAGCTGCACGTTTTGAAACATTCGACCCTGAACAAAATAAAACAGTTATGGAATATTACAGAGACTATACGATTAAAATGGACGGATATCCGGATGAAACAGTTTTTTTTTGGTATAAATATTTACCTCAACATTTAAAAACTTCTTAATGGTAAGACATCCAAGAATTTATATTGGTTCTATCTCCTTCCATTCGTAACTATAAAAAAAGATGGGTATATACTCATGGACACCAATAAGAAAAATCTCAGTGCAATGGAGCACAAAGTTTCCCAATGCATACGCAGGGTGCGACAAAAGTTACTTTGAGGTTAAGTGTAGCATGCGAATAAAATGAAATGCAATAAAAATCAACTTGAAAAATAAAAGTTAATATTTTATTTTCTATATTTCGTGTGCAAAATAGGTTTTTTAAATGTAAGACATTAAGGCAAAAGCAGGGTTGCGTCTCTACAACATTTTTCTTGAGTGACCTTTATCATTATATACAGGATGTCTCAACGTTTAATTAATTAATTAAATTAACCGTTTTCGAGATATTTAATTTTTTTCAAAAAAATGGAGAGAAACAGTGACAAGCTTCAAACCATGTGTATTTTATAGTAACAAAGATAAAGCAACATTATTTATAGGAGTGATAGCTAGGCCCCTAAGCTTCCCATCCATACTTTCAAAGTGGCTTAATTGCATACAGGGTGCTAGAAATTTAATGCCGAGTTTAGTTAACTTCGAACCTTCATAAGTCGTTTTTTTTTTAAATGGAACACGCTGCATGTTTTTCTATATTCTGATGCACAATTTTATTCTCTTTCGAACGGTATCAGGGTTCCCTATACCTATCTCTTCTAGTTTTTAAGTTATCTACTATTTTTTATGTAATCACCTAAAATCATGTAATTTCTTGAGAAGATAGCTGTGGAATTTTTAGCAACACTTCAAAACAACCAACTAAACTGTCAATTTGTTGTTAGTCTCTTGCAGTGATAGTTCAATTTAGTGCTTATAAGAAATGGAAAACAATACATATTCAAATGCTGATATTTTAAATTGATTATTCATTCACGAACGTTGCAATGCGATTATAAACAGAATATGTACAGTTTTTAATGAGACATATCCAAGGCCATCAATGAACAGAAAAAATTAAGAAGAATTTTAGCAAGTCAACTAGAGTATGGCCGAATTTGTGCAGAAAGAATTTTACCAAAACCAATAACTTCAAATTAAGATAATGTAATAAATGTGTTAGCCTATTTTAATTGTTCATCCAAAATCCTCAACTCGTGACGCAGAGTATGATTTCAAATATTCTGCTTAGAATCCCATTGCAACTAGAAGAGATAGGTATAGGGAATCCTTATACCGTTCGAAAGAGAACAAAATTGTGTATCGGAATATAGAAAAACATACAGGGTGTTCCATTTAAAAAACCGACTTATGAACGTTTGAAGTTAACAAAACTCGGCATTAAATTTCTAGCACCCTGTATGCAATTAAGCCACTTTGAAAGTATGGATGGGAAGCTTAGGGGTCTAGCTATCCACCCTATAAATATTGTTGCTTTATTTTTCTTACTATAAAATACCCATGTTCGAAGCTAGTCAGTAGTTTCTCTCCACTTTTTAAAAAAAATTAAATAAATATCTCGAAAACGGTTAATTTTTGGAATAGGGAAACTTCATAAATATCCACCTAAAATTACACGTAGAATCTAAAATTGCAATAATATATAGGGTGTCCCATTTAAAATAAGCAAGTTGATGGCGATAGAAACGTAATACAAGGTTTGATAAAAAAGTATCATAATTTTCAAATTGCTCGTGTTGTATCTTGTCTATCGAATTGAGTTTTTTTTTAATGTATTGGTAGCACTATCAGTGACGTACCTGTCAAATGTTTTCAGGAAGGCCAAAAAAAATCGAAGATGAGGCGAAATCTGGTCAAATATGAAGGTCCTTCTAACCGTTTTTTCCACTACAGTGGAATAGTTCGTCACGAATTTTTATATTAGGCAATCAGGAAAAAACGACAAGCACACGAGAGACAGCCCGTGAATTTTGCACGACGACAACGCACCTGCGCTTATCGCTTTGTTATCCAACAGATCTTGGGCAAACACAACACCGTTATGATGCCACAACCATCCTATTCTCCGGACGTGAAACCTGTGTCTTTTTCCTATTTTCCAAACTCAAGAGGATTCTCAAAGGACAACGTTATTCAACAATAGATGAGATAAAAGCAAAATCGCATATCGTGCTAAAGACGATAGCTAAAGAGGCACTCCAGTGTTTCTCAAACTGGAAACTACGTTGGCATACTACTGTATCCAAGAAATAAGGTCCGTCTTAAAGTTAGGGTTTTCTTTCGTAAGCTTCAATCCTTACTAAAGCTAAAAACACACATAAACAAAAACAAAGGTAATGAAAAACAGCATGGAGACAGCGATCACAACTGTATCACATTTATTTAAAGATTTCTGAAGAAAGAATAATAGATTTGGTTATTGGGTAAACGTTGGAAGAACTGACTTAATCAAAAAATTTTATTACAAATGTGTATGTATGTAATATAAATTATTCCAATTTAAAATCTCAGTCAGGGTCAGATTTGGAATTCTATTATGCTTCATTTTATCGACTGAAAGGGATTTATACTAGCTATGGTGTTTTGTAGGGATATTGGCAATTACTAATTTCATGAGGCAAATTTAACTGTTTTCATTTTTATGAAATAAATGGACATAATTGGAGTGACAGAAAAAATAACTCAAATATGAAAAAATCACTTTTTGAAGTATGCCTATGATATTTCTTATTGTATTTTTGAAGTGGAGATCAGAAGGGTACAAATCTAAAAATATTAATACTAAACAAGATCAGTTCATGGAGCTTTTAACAGAAAAATATAGAATAAACATTGTTATTTATAAACGTAGCTATAATTATCGGATTTAGTGGAGTCTGTAGAAGGAAATTAATATATTTGTTAACAGAAAATGTTATAGACGGAGGGATTTTTTCAAATTGTGTTACCAAATACAAAAACAAAAGTTATCCGAGAAGTTTTTGGCACATATGGGAGTAATCCCCTTTAAAAGTTACACAAAATTGAAGCGAATAAACGAATTGCTTACTAATAGACGGCATGTTCTATAAAAATTGGTCATAATTGTTTCCATGTGCTAAAAAACATGCTTCCAAACAACGGTCAAAATTCTGTCAGCAAAAACATCACATCACACATTCACTGAAAGTTGTTGCTGGAACCGAGATTTCTGTACAATATGAGGATTTGCATCACACCAATAGTGAATGCTGTGAAAATTTAGTATGATGTCTATAGTAAAACAACATTCACGCCTAAAAAGCACCTTGCTTGTAAAATCTTGTGTTATTTAACCTCGATACCACTGGCAAAATTAGACACGGGGCTGAATAATTGTTATTTAATGCCTGAACCCTTTGTGGGTTGAATAAGGGTGTAATAATTGTTCCCGTAATACACTCCATACGGTTATCTTTAAATGCCAGCTAAATAATATTGCAACACATGACGCACGTGCACAAGGTGCACAGGGTTGACCTACATATATGGTGAATTTTCTTAATTAATTTTCTCGTAAACAAAAGCATGTAGAGCATCAGTTTTGCTTAATAAATGTTATTCATTAGCGTGCTCCTTTTCAAGGAGCGGACTTCTTTCAGAAACACCCTGTATATAAAAAATTTCATGAAATAGAAAAAATCTTATCCGCAATTAATTGTTGGAGGCGCTGATAATAAGAAAATGATTCAACTAGTTTAAGATCAGTTCGTATCACTTAACAAACTGCAATAACTGCTTTTTAATATTAATAAATAGTTTAGCTCGATTAAAATTACAAGAGTTATGTGCATTTTATGTGTGTCCATATTAAAAAAAAATTATACACTGCATTCCGTATAAAATGATGTGTAAACTACAACATTTTCTCACTTGAATGTGTTGAATAATACGTAATTTTATTAAGCCAACATTTACACGTTTCAGTTTTATTGCCGGACAATGAACATCACTGAGCTTTACCGTGAAATGTGAATTTTATTAATGAAATTAACATATACTACGGCATAAAACCGAAGGTGATTCACGCTAAATTCCAATTAATATGTTCTACACTTCTGGATCATTAGCAATTTAAATGCAAAGTAATAAAACAGCAAAAATAAAAAACTAGAGAATGGAGAAACTGAAAAATCAATTTAAGTTCGATGATTTGCATACTCTCGATATACGACTATGTAAGTAGGTGTGAAAAAATCATACCTCGCGCACTCCTACACGGCGATGAACCGATTTTTGGTTACGTCCCAAGATCAAAGGAGGGACAGATGAGCGCGAGGCTGGGCAGGACAGAGACGTGCATGTCTTCGTGCCGTACTGAAATTTATGGGGGAAAATTTAAATTATAATTTAGAATGTGCAGACGAACCATAATTAAATCCGTAATTTTCTGTATTATTCTATTATTTAGCGGCCTACGTTGGGATTCACATAATTTATTTTACTTTGTTGTGTATACTTACGCGTATGCCTTAGAATTAAGTGAAATTTGCATATTGAGTATGAAGCGATGTTTAGGATAAATGTGCCATTGTCTATTCAGGAAATTTACGATTCGTAAAAAATTAAAACGCGGCGAGGAATAATGCATTTAATATTTATTAGGTATTCTATAGATTGACGAATCCGGGCACAGAATACGAGGGATAAAAATTATTTAATAAAATGGTGATCTTACAGTGCGTATAATTAAGATGAAAATACGATAATAATTAGCCTTAATAATTTGCATATTTTATAAGAAGACGACTACGCAGCTTTCTAAAAATTAGAGGGAACTTTGGTTTTCACTTATTCTTATTCTCCATAACAGCATAACACAGGGCCACAAAAATAAAGTGGATGGGGCCCTGGACCAAACCAGTGTTTCCTAAGATACTTTCACCTACTGAATCCGAATCTAAAGTAAGAATTCTCGGATTAGTTTGGTCTTGATCTTAACTCCTCTAGAAATCGGTTTTCGAGATTTCAAATTGACTTCAGTAGTCATTGATTGGAAAATATTGGTAATCATGATCTAATTGCACTATAACCTCTAGTTTCATAAGTTCGTAACCACATAATCCCATTACCCCTGTAGCCTGGAATGTGCGAGAGTGTAGAACCGTGAAACTTTGGGAACCGTAAATAATAATCGCATCGAGAAAAAAGAAAAAGCATCTTGAGAGTTTGAGATTCTAGTTTTGAAATGTTGAGACGAAAATTTTTTTTTGAGCATTACTCTTAGCACCATGCGTCAAAAAAATAATGCATTTTAAAAATTTTACAATTTTTTTTAAACTGCCCATGGATTCAGAATTTTTTTTTTCTGGCTTAATCAATGCCAGGGTCATTTAGCCTGATGCCTCAGCTTCAATTTACTTTTTTATTTTCTTTATTTTTATTAAGTATTATTATTTTTTATCATTGAGGTGTCGGCTATTGAATGAAAAGTTTTTTATCATCAATAACTTACGAACTAATGATCGTACACTGAAAGAAATGCGTTTTATTCTTTATTAGGATTATATATACCATTATAAGACCATTGTATACTATATGTGACAGTTAAACAGGTGAATATTGGATATAAAACGCGTATTGCTAGCACAGTTGTATAGTGACTATAAACCTTATTCTTTATTAAATTATTGTATAACTAGTATACAACGTTTTTTATACCCTTTACGAAATAATAGCAATAACTGTTATTAAAGTGTTCCATATCGTTATTAGAACATCTAGTACTGGTTATAAGTTTTATAATAATAAATGTATTAAACTGTTGTATACTCTGTATGAGTTAAAAACATATGTCATTAAGTTTTCAGAAATTTTATTGGATAACTGTAATTACAAGCTAAGGTTCTAATGTAAACATACATAAAACATACTTTTAAGCATTAAAAATGATGACAAATCGCTCCCAAAACTGTCCAGTTTATTTTCTTAGCAACGATGCACCCGTATTTTCTTGTATTACATGAGAATTTGCACTATAACTCTTCCACCTTAAGAATGAAGCATCCCCAGAAAGGTTGAGCTTCTTTCCATATAATTTTATTTCCTCTGGTTGATTGACTTTATACCCATGCTCTTCTTTGTCACCGTTAACCTTCTGTTCCTCCATCTTATGTAAAACTTAACATCAGCGATTTCTAATAGGACCTACAAAATAATAATTTTTAAGATTTAGACAAGATTTACATTTGAAAAAACAAAACAATTACAAGCCATAAAACAGTTAGATACTTACATAATAATTTTCCATTTCACACAACGCGATATGATCATGTATCCCACAAAACATGTGCATATACTGTCCATTTTCATCAAACTAGACGTGTGTAAGTCGATGCACAGCGGACTGTCGGAAATTTTACGATTGTTGTATTTTCTCTTCTTGAGTAAAGATAATAAAGACGTTGTGGTTTTGTGTGTTTATTTTGACAATGATTGAACATGTATGGACAATAAAAGTGGACTGTATAAGATAGTTGAGTACCGTTCTGCTTCATGCATAGCATGCTACTGAAATCTTAGAAGGGATGAGCTCGTGCGGCGAACCCTAAATCAGCGGCTGGAATAGCCAGGTTTCTTATTGAGTCGGCGCACTTCGCTCTCGGGTCTGACATATGATTATTATTACAAGACTATGAATATAACTTAACAACGATCATAACCGATTATGCACCGAGAGGTGACGATCACTTAACCATTATAAGATGCGTTTTACACGTTAAAAACGGAAACATATTCAGTATAAGAACGAATAATTCTGTTAATACAATTGTTATATACAAATTCGGATACTGGTCTTTATACAACAAATCTTCCCTACTATACAACTGGAATATAAAGTCTATAACACCTAATAATGTATAAGTAATTCATTATAACCTTTATTTCATAGATGCATAAGGTGTATCAAGCACCTTCCCGTTAAACTGATTGATTAATGAGTATGGAGATGATTGCTTTTTTTAATAAAAGTTGTATATTGGTTATAAAAGTTTTAATATGCGCTATATACATTATTCTAGATTAACAGTTTAATAAGCCCATTTCTTTCAGTGTACAGCGAACGGAGGGTGGGTTTTGAAAACTTCCTCTTCAAGGACGTTTTGGTATGTTTGAGAAAAAAATTTTTAAACTGTATTAATTTGAAAAAGTGCAAAAAATTGACTTTGCTGTTTTGCGATTATTGCGAAAAGTACCAGTGACTGTAGATTTTTTTTAGCTCAATACATACCTTGAAATCGATCTGTCAAACTGTTTTCCTTTCCTGAATCGTCAAAGTTTTATAAAAAATTAAAGGAGCGGATTAATTGCTCCTTAAACATCAATTAATGATGATTAAGATGAAAAAAAATTGCGTTATTTTTCTCACAATTTCCTGTTAAATACTCGAAAAAAACAAATATTTGAAAAAAAGTTAAGTTTTGAAAAAATATCAAATTTTTCAAAATTCTTTTGCGTTATCTTTTTTTCAATATCACATTGAATATTTCAAAGTTGAAAAATCACAGTGATATACATGTATATAAACACAACAATAAACACACAATATAAACATGTAGGAAACCTTTTACACATATGATAATATTTATTTAATTAATTAATAAGTATTGCAGATGTCAAAAGAGTTTAAAAATGAATACGAGTACGACAATGAAATTGATAATGTAGAAAATAAATTGATAAAATATATAAGAACAAGTGAAATCAGGTAGATGGAAAAAAGAGTAAAATATTCATAGAAAGCGAGGAAATCGCAATTCAAATAGATGTCAGAATGCATCAATTTACCTGAATCAAAGACTTTATATTTTTAAACCAAAAGAGACAATGCTTCCAATCTTGGGAAAGTAAAAGTGGAATTTTGCTACGATTAGAGACTAGAACAGTATTTTTAATCGAAGTAATCGAAGTAATGCTAAAAAGTCGGTTAGATATACATAACTGAAAAAAATGCAGTATAATAAAAGGTAATTAAGTAAAAATAATAGTAAATAATTAAATAATCAACCTACATTAATCCACTATAACGTTTACATTATACGTAGTATACACTTATGAGTTCTTAAAAAAAAATGGCAACAGCATATTCAACCATTCTCGAAAAACTGCACTGATAGAAATGGGCTTATTAAACTGTTTATCTAGAATAATGTGTATAGCGCATATTAAAACATTTATAACCAATATACAACTTTTATTAAAACAAAGCAATCATCTCCATACTCATTATTTAATCAGTTTAACTGGAAGGTGCTTAATACACCCTATGCATCTATGAAATAAAGGTTATAATGAATTACTTATACATTATTAGGTGTTATAGACTTTATATTCCAGTTGTATAGTAGGGAAGATTTGTTGTATAAAGACCAGTATCCGAATTTGTATATAACAATTGTATTAACAGAATTATTCGTTCTTATACTGAATATGTTTCCGTTTTTAACGTGTAAAACGCATCTTATAATGGTTAAGTGATCGTCACCTCTCGGTGCATAATCGGTTATGATCGTTGTTAAGTTATATTCATAGTCTTGTAATAATAATCATATGTCAGACCCGAGAGCGAAGTGCGCCGACTCAATAAGAAACCTGGCTATTCCAGCCGCTGATTTAGGGTTCGCCGCACGAGCTCATCCCTTCTAAGATTTCAGTAGCATGCTATGCATGAAGCAGAACGGTACTCAACTATCTTATACAGTCCACTTTTATTGTCCATACATGTTCAATCATTGTCAAAATAAACACACAAAACCACAACGTCTTTATTATCTTTACTCAAGAAGAGAAAATACAACAATCGTAAAATTTCCGACAGTCCGCTGTGCATCGACTTACACACGTCTAGTTTGATGAAAATGGACAGTATATGCACATGTTTTGTGGGATACATGATCATATCGCGTTGTGTGAAATGGAAAATTATTATGTAAGTATCTAACTGTTTTATGGCTTGTAATTGTTTTGTTTTTTCAAATGTAAATCTTGTCTAAATCTTAAAAATTATTATTTTGTAGGTCCTATTAGAAATCGCTGATGTTAAGTTTTACATAAGATGGAGGAACAGAAGGTTAACGGTGACAAAGAAGAGCATGGGTATAAAGTCAATCAACCAGAGGAAATAAAATTATATGGAAAGAAGCTCAACCTTTCTGGGGATGCTTCATTCTTAAGGTGGAAGAGTTATAGTGCAAATTCTCATGTAATACAAGAAAATACGGGTGCATCGTTGCTAAGAAAATAAACTGGACAGTTTTGGGAGCGATTTGTCATCATTTTTAATGCTTAAAAGTATGTTTTATGTATGTTTACATTAGAACCTTAGCTTGTAATTACAGTTATCCAATAAAATTTCTGAAAACTTAATGACATATGTTTTTAACTCATACAGAGTATACAACAGTTTAATACATTTATTATTATAAAACTTATAACCAGTACTAGATGTTCTAATAACGATATGGAACACTTTAATAACAGTTATTGCTATTATTTCGTAAAGGGTATAAAAAACGTTGTATACTAGTTATACAATAATTTAATAAAGAATAAGGTTTATAGTCAATATACAGCTGTGCTAGGAATACGCGTTTTATATCCAATATTCACCTGTTTAACTATCACATATAGTATACAAATGGTCTTATAATGGTATATAGAATTCTAATAAAGAATAAAACGCATTTCTTTCAGTGTGTGAATGTTCATATATTAAACGAAACTATATTTATTCATATACATCATAAATAATAATAAATACATTTAATTGTAAACATTTGACATTTAGTACCATGGAAGTTATTACTCAATAGAAAAACAAATGGTGCACAAATTTTCTTCTTTTGAATTTCTTACACTGAAAGAAATGAGCTTATTAAAGTGTTTCTCAAGAATAATGTGTACAACACATATTAAAACTTTCATAACAAATATACAACTTTTATTTAAAAAAAAAAACACTTATCTCCATACTCATTATTCAATGACCTTAACTGGAAAGCGCTTAATACACCTTATGCATCTATGAAATAAAGGTTATAATGAATTAATTATATATTATTATTATCTGTTACAGGATTTATGTTCCATTTGTATAGTAGCGAAGATTTGTTGTGTCAACCCAATATGTATACAGCTGTATTAACAAAATTATTCCTTTTCATAATGATTATGTTTACTTTTTAACGTGTAAACGCGTCTTATAATGGTTAAATGATCGTCACCTCTCGGTGCATAATCCATTATGATCTTCAAATTTCCGCTGTGCATAGACTATTACGCTTCTTCCAGTTGGATAAGGATAGACAGAATAGACAGACGTTTTATGGATCATACCGCGTTGTGTGAAGTGGAAGGTTATGTATGTATCTGTTTTATTGTTTGCAATTGTTTTATTTTTCGTATTTACATCTCTACATTTTAAAATTATTATCTTTTTTTTTGACAAGTATACCTTTTTTGTAGTGTGCTTTAGAGTTTACAGAACCTTTTAGATATGTAATAAATTTAGACTTTTAATTTATATTTTTTTCGATTGTACCCCTCCAATTACCTGTATCGGCGACACTGCTTTTCAGAAAGGAACCGTTTGCACATTATTCTTAACGCACAGTTGATATTTACTCGTGTACAAATTTTGACATTTTTATCTTGAGCCGATCTAAAGATAATTAAGGAAAACCATTAGGAAAAACAAATTCAACATTCGAAAACAGGGCGTCTAAGAAAAAAACGTTACATCAACTACCCCTATTATTGTTCAATGAGGTTTTTTCGAAACGAACGGGACACCCTGTATACTAGTTATACAATAATTTAATAAAGTATATGGTTTACAGTAACTGTGTTAGCAATAGGCCTGTTTATCTGTCACATAGAGTATATAGTATATGTTTTTATATGGCATTTAGAATTCTTTCTAATAAAGAATAAAGTGCATTTCTTTCAGTGTACACTATGAATCTTTTAAATATTAAAAAATAAGCAAATTTTCCAATGCGTCGTTAATATCTTATTTTTATAGAAAACATACTTACATAGAAAATTATAAGTTTTTATTAAATCATATTTTTTTAAATTAATTTATAAAATTTTTGTTTAGTGTATGTTTTACACCGAACGAATCTGAAATTTGTATGTAGATTCCTAAATTACTGCAATTATATTAACAGGTAATATCGAGTGCTATACCTATTGTTTTATAGACGGTAAGAATTGAATTAAATATATAAGAAAACTTATGGAAATGAAGCTTGGTGGGTCTCTTCTAATTATTATCGAAAATGAAATGGTTCAAAGAATTTTGATAATAGTACATATTTTGAGAAGAATTAAATAGTAGGTACATCAGTAAATCGCATTAAGGGGATGAAATAACTATGCTAAAATAATCTATAATATTGAATGCCATAATAATAATAATGACATAACAGTTACCTTGTATAACTTATTTAAAAACTAATCAATATAGGCTATTTAGGGCCTCCCAAAACATATCTCCACCAAATTTCAGTTACATATGTTGATAACCTTTACAGCTCCGAAAAAACTTACCTGCAGGAATATAACTGGCACGTAAATTTGATTTGGAAATGGAATCGCTAAAACAATTTAATTTTGACTGTGGGTGGCACTCCGCATTTCAAATATTTCCTCGAAGTGCTGATGCTGCTCATGATACCCGTTTCCGTTGAGTTGGTGCCGCTGACCAACTCCATAAGTATAATGTTACATACAGTCGACACATTTGTTTCTCCTTATTTTATAGTCAATAATCACTTATCGATGGATATCATGGCATATTATACACACATTACATTATTTTTTACTTTCCCCTGAGGGATATTTATTTTTTATGTTCGCGATTCTACTTCTTTTATGAAGTGAATATCCATTAAGAAACATGATTCACTAAAGTAGTAGTATACAGGTATTCGGAGATGCTTTTAATATAAAACATTATCAAAATTTGATTCTCTGAAATATTAAGAATACATTTAACACAATGTGATGAATAAATGTTATTGAATGAACTGATGATTTGTCCAAAGCTAAAGTTAATTTTTTTTTAGTCAATGTTACAATTATCATTCTAATATGATTTGGTAGAAACATAAGAAAAGTGGCAAAAACATAAAGACAAACATTTAATTATTTCTTTTAAGCAAAACTCCGATCTTCTATACGAAGACCTTTATTAAAACATCCACTTTCCAGACAAATATGTGACGTCTTAATTTAAGGCATGAATATTTCCATTCAGATTAAAATCTCGGCAGTTTCAGCAATGCGCAGCGTCGCAGTATATACCAGTAGGTGATACAATCGTAGCATGGGTAGGTAAAGGTAAAAGGTGGACGGCAGACAGATATAAAACAAGTCAAAGGTCATAATAATATAATGTCTCAAGTTACAGCATCTTTAAGGAACCGACTCGGGCTCAGAGCCTTTGTTTTAACCAAATTGTAGGAGAGACGACCGTAAGAGTCGGGGCATAATTCTCTTCTTGAAATCCTCGGTCGACTTTCAATTTCCACCCGTGGTACCTATTATAGGTAGCACATAATAAATGTTGGTATAATAATAATTCATAATTTACGTAAAGAAAAAGTGTTTTTCAGGATACTTCACCACACTCAAAATTTAACGAATAAGATTTAAATATTTACATTTAAACGTCAGTCGGGAGCTGTTTTTCTAACCCTTGAAAATTAATTTTCGTTGGAGACAAGTCTTATTAAAAGTTGCATAGAAGTGGCGGAAAAAAATATTTTTTTTTTGTAATACACAAATGTGTTCATACGTATGTTTTAAAATAATAAGGTAGTGTTGTCTCTAAAAATTAGTTTCCCAGTTTGTAAATATCCCGTATGGTAAAAGAAATAAGTAACATAAAGATTAACCATAGGTTTATAATGGCTGGAAGATTCATTTCATAAAATACCTCTCTAGTTCATTGAAATGTTACATTTTTTTGGGCTTAGCGTGCAAAAGTCAGAGCACGCAATTTTATTTTTTGGATGTCAAGAGGGGGTTAGTGTAAAGTTAAATCCATGTTTGTGGGATCACAACCCCTGTGCCTCGGCCTAACGAAAATAGATAAAAATTTGGGAACAAATTTTCTTTTGGTCGTTATAACGTTTCTTCTGGTCATTTTACAAAAAAATTACATCAGAGTATTTTGGTAGAGTTGTTTTCAAGGAATAATTTCTATAACAAACTTTTTTTTTCAAATTTTATTTATTTATTAAGGTTTTACAGCGATGCGAAACTTACACTATTCTCCAGTACTAGTAAGTATACATTAATATGAATGATTAGGCATAGTTTTCTCTCATCTTTCCATTATTTTTATAAGTAACATTTTAATGATTGAAAAACGCGCCACCACCCTCTACGAGGTAGGGTCTGGTGGCGCGTTTTTTTTACGTCGTATCCCTAGTAGTAAGCAGAATCCACGGACATTTTCTAGTTGATATAATAATTAGTGTAATTAAAAATATCGAAATATATTTTCCAATCTACTGTGTCCTCAGTCTCTTTGATGGGCCAGGCTGCGACTCAGGATCTGGTTGAGCTCCCGATATTGAATTGTTGAGGAGAATGAAGTGGCGTCATTGTTGGCAGTTCATTCTCCCCGATCGATTTTGATATCTCCATTATGTTGCTGCATATCTCCCCAGAACAATTCAGGCACACTGCAGAACATTTGAGGCCTGCCTTCCGACATCCACACATTGCTCCACAGTTTCCTTTGCATCGGAAGAATATCAACTTTAGAAGCTTAGTGGGTGTTGGAGGTTTTGAACTTTGAACAGGCATCAATATTTATCCATACTTTTTCCAGACCCAGTCTTGAGGGTCGTTGTAATTGCCGAGCCACGACTGGACCTGATAGACTCGGAGGCTGTGCAAACGAGCTGTGTCTTGTGTTGGAGGAAGTAAAGACAAATTAAATGTATTCTTTGTCACAAGTAAGATTTTCACTCCTTTCGCCTTCACAGTTCTGGTTTTACTTTCCCATAAAGATTTTTTACAAATAAAACTCATGATGGAATAACACTATATGAACGCTTAAAAGAGTCAAAAAGATTATCACAAAATTCAAAATAGCTCTCACAAAACTCAAAATCTTGCCCACAAAATTCAAAATAGTGTCCACAAAACTAAAAATACTTTTCACAATTAAATACGTCACGCACGCACGTGGTAGCACAACTGGAAGAAAACTTTGAAGGACGCCTCCTATGCCTAATCATTCATATTAATGTATACTTAGTAGGACTGGAGAATAGTGTAAGTTTCGCATCGCTGTAAAACCCTAATAAGTAAATAAAATTTGAAAAAGTTAGTAATGGAAATTATTCCTTGAAAACCCCTCTATCAAAATGCTCTGATGTAATTTTTTTGTAAAATGACCAGAAAAAAGTTATAAAGGCCAAAAGAAAATTTGTTCTCAAATTTTAATATATTTTCGTTAATAACTTTGTTATTTTTGGTTCTACGACTAAAAGTTACGGAACCAAAGTTGTACAACAAAAAATGTATTTACAAATTTTCTGTGCGACGAATAGTTTGCCCGATATAGTAAGTAGTAGTATAAAAACCATTCGCAGCCCTATTTACAAGATGGCTGCGAATGGTTGTGCCGAGGCACAAGGGTTGCGTCCCCACAAACATGGATTTAACTTTACCCTAACCCCCTCTTGTCATCCAAAAAATAAAATTGCGTGCTCTGACCTTTGCAACCCCAAATGTAACTTTTCAATGGACTACTCATATATTGATAGGTTTGTCTAGGTTTGTCTATAATATTATTCAAGTTTTAGTAATTCTAGAAGATATACTGATAAAAATGAAAGTAACGTTATGATAATGAATGCCAGCCAATTCTGTCTTCACTGGGCTCAATATACAGGGTGTTAATAAACTTATGTCAAAAATTTATAGGAGTGAAAAAGGAGCAAAAACTGAGTTAACTGATGTCACAAACTTGTATCGGAAGTTTAAGATCATAGAGAAAAAAGCTAATTAAAAATGTGTTTAAAACTGTTTTGGAACTGCTGAAATACATATATTTTATCGAGGCGAGTAGGTACTTACAAAAAATTCTGTAAAACTTTTTACGAGTTTGTAGGTTTCTTATGAAGCCGGACTGTATTCGAAAGTCAGTTTGTAATACATTGTTGTAGTGATTGCTGTGCTGTTTTTCGAGAGTATATTTAATAGCCGTATTTCTAAGTTTTCTCTTGAAAATAGCGTATTTATTTAGCAATTGCGAATATTATGATATGCTCCTAATTTATGGCGAAGTAAACGAAAATGCCCACAGAGCTTGTCAAGTGTACTGTGCCAGATATCCTGAACTACGTGCCTCCACACCGCGAACATTTATTGCTGTAGCGCAGAGTTTTGGACACTGGTGAAGTACAACCGCGTCGAGGTCGCGACGGTGGCCCAGGGCGACCCATCTTGTTGTGTGGCGGACATTAGGAGAAGCTCAGTTGTACCCATTTCATATTCAAGTTGTTCAAGCGCTTTCTCCTGAGAATTTTCTACTACGTCGAGGTTTTTGCGAATGGTTGCTTGAGGAACATGAAAGAGATCCTCAATTTACAGCGCAAATACTTGTTACAGATGAAGCATATATCGAAAATTCACACGAAATACGTCACGGTGCCTTTCAGCAACAGTTTTCACTGAACATGTGGGACTGTATGGTTAATGATACTTTAATAGGACCTTTTCTATTGCCTAGAGCCTAGATGCTTAGACGGTGCTTCATATTTAGATTTTTTGCAAAATCGCTTGCCGGTGTTATTGGAAGACGTGCCATTAAATGTTCGGCAAAATGTGCATGGTTACTGCATGACAGAGCCCCCGCTCACTTTTTTCGGAGAGTGCGTGACTTTCTAAACCCCCCCGGTCCCCGAACCTCTCCCCTTTATACTTCTTTTTGTGGGGATATGTGAAAATTGTTGTGTATTCCACGGAAGTTTGTGATATCGACCAACTGCAACATCGTATTGCCGAATCTTGTAATGCAATTCGAAAGGACATGGGTTGCAAACCCGTGCGAGCGAATTGGATACGTCGCGCTGAAGCTTGTGTGCAAGAAAATGGTGGGTACATCGAACATTTTCTATGAAAATCAGCAGTTTTCAAAAGGTGTCGCCTTCTAATGTTGAGGTAAGTCAGATTTTAAAATTACATTTTACTCAACAGAAATCCGTGTGTTTACCTCATTTTGACATAACGGACATGTGGCAAAAATATTTGACATAAGTTCATTAACACCCTGTATGTAATTGCATTGTGCACAGAATAATTTGCTTCCAAATTTTATCAATTTGATTAAATGATAACATGATTATAGAACCTCCTTAATATATATTGCATGAATATTACTATTTAGGGATTCATCAAGTTCAAATTTTATAACTAAAGTCAATTTTCTAAGATTTATATTTTTTTGCCATTTCTAACTTGTTTTGGAGTTAAGCTACGCTCTAAAAAATGAGGCAAAATTTGTATATTCAGAAGATTTTTTATTTAATTTACTGAAAAATTACTTATTTCTGGAAATTTATCGACTTGATAAATTTTTCTTGTGTGTATTGATTTGTATTCATCTTAGTTTTTGTGTCTTCATTATTCTCTAATTAAAGAAAAAAATGGTAATTCTCAGACGCTATTGGAAGCGCTTCACTGTTTCAGCAAAATAGATATAAAATTAATTTTAAAAAATTGCAACACTTAAAGCATTTTTTTAATTTGCTTTATTACTTTACAAATCTTCTAAAATATTTCCTTCTATGCAATCCAATTAATGATTCTTTGAATTTTTAATTTTTTTTTTAATTCCGCTAATCTCTAAAAAACAATAAATGTGTCAGTTTTTTCTGGTACATATATGATTACATTAGTCGAAGTATACAGGGTGTCTCATAATTAGCTGCCAACCCTGAACAGGCCGATCTATGATCAAAACTAAGTAAAAAAGTTCATATGAACATGGGTCCGGAAATGCTTCCTAAGGGCACAGGGACCCATTGAAGAGGGAGGAATGGAAATCATTTTTTTGCAATATCTCTCAATCGCGTTGTGATAAATGAATGAAATTTGGTATACACAGCTAAATTTTGATGAGCAATTTGATGGACTAATCCATTTATTTCCACAAGGTCCATTGGGGTGGGTACGGGGGGGCCCTTGGTACTTTGCGTGTGTAACTTTTTCATCTTTGACTTTTTAACAAATTGGACAGCAAATTCCGTTTTCCCGAACTGTTTTACGTTAAAAAGGTACTCTTGTTTCAAATCGTTATCTTTAACGGTTTCTGAGAAAATCGCTCTTGAATTAATCCCACTTTGGTCAATTTCATAGTAATTTAAACAAAAAAAAATAATAATAATTTTCCTTTCCTCTCTTTTCCATTTAAAGGATTAATTTTTATTTAATTTAATTTTTTATTATTATTTTTTTATTAAAATTAGATTAAATTTAAACAAAAAAATTTTTTTTGTTTAAATTACTATGAAATTGACCAAAGTGGGATTAATTCAAGAGCGATTTTCTCAGAAACCGTTAAAGATAACGATTTGAAACAAGAGTACCTTTTTAACGTAAAACAGTTCGGGAAAACGGAATTTGCTGTCCAATTTGTTAAAAAGTCAAAGATGAAAAAGTTACACACGCAAAGTACCAAGGGCCCCCCCGTACCCACCCCAATGGACCTTGTGGAAATAAATGGATTAGTCCATCAAATTGCTCATCAAAATTTAGCTGTGTATACCAAATTTCATTCATTTATCACAACGCGATTGAGAGATATTGCAAAAAAATGATTTCCATTCCTCCCTCTTCAATGGGTCCCTGTGCCCTTAGGAAGCATTTCCGGACCCATGTTCATATGAACTTTTTTACTTAGTTTTGATCATAGAATCCGCCTGTTCAGGGTTGGCAGCTAATTATGAGACACCCTGTATATACAAGGTGCGTTCCAAAATCGACAGCTGTTTTCAAAAATAGGCCTTTCTAGTCATCTAATGGCAATTACATACGTCAGAAAGGCAGTCCTTCACTGATGTACTGTCAAAATTTCATGACATTTGGACGAATATAAGCGGAGTTATTGTGTGTTAAGTGACAGTATGTTTGTGTCATCATCGGTACAAAAATAAGCATCGAAGGAAGAGCTAATATTAAGTTATGTTTTAAACATGATGACACTTTTACCGAAACGTTTCAATTGATGAACCAAGTTTACGGTAATGATTATTTATCCCGTGGTAAAGTTCATGAGTGTTATACGCAATTTAAAAACGGTTGCGATGACATACATAACGAGCAACATGTTGGCAAACCGAAATCCGTGACCACCGCAGATTCCATCAAAATTGTGCGCGAATTCATCAAAGATCAGCCAAAATCTTCGTTGAAATTCATGAAATTGGAGTTGAACATCTCAGAAATATCAATTTTACCGAACATTTGGGCTACCGAAAAGTGAATGCATGGTTTTGTTCCCCACAAGTTGACTGACGGTCAAAAATTGCTCAGAATTTGTTCTAACTTCCTTTAAAATATTGTGACTGATGAAGAAGCGTGGTGTTTTCAATTTGATCCAGAAACCAAGCGCCAAAACCCAAAAAATCTCTGTTTCTAATGGCATTGTCCACAAATAGTTCGTTCCACTGGGCCAAATCGTTAATGCACAATTCTATCTTGGGATTTTGAAGCGTTTGGTACATCGTATTCGTCGTATTCCTCCAAAATATTGCACAGAAGGAAATTGGCGTTTGTTGCACGAAAATGCTCATCTCATCCATCGACACTTTTTACTAAAAATCCATTTGCAGATGAAAGGAAAGCGTTTTGTGGACGTAGAAGTAATCCAAAAGGCTTTACTGACATCCTGAAGGATATCCCGGCCAATGATCTATCTTAGACCGTGCTAATCACTGTATTGAGTTGGAAGGAGACTATTTTAAGTAAAATAAATCGGTTTTGCCACAAAACTTTTTGTTCTTTTTGCTCTTATAGTAAAAATTTACAATTTGTTATTAACAAGTGAAGTTTTATAGTTTTCTCCTTTTAATAAAGTTAAAAGCATTTCAATGAAAATACAAAAGTATGTTTCGGAAATACCTTATAATAAATTATATGTTTATTGTCGATACTTAGTTCATGTCAATCAATTTTAAAAACAATTCTATCTAATTACAACCCCTTCAATCACTGCGCTGAGATTTAGAGGTTTTCATTTGATTTTACCATCCGTGAATTGTCGATTGCCTCGACGGTCACGTGGCTTGTAAACATTTATGAAGGTTCTGTATAACTTAATGGAACTACCTTTTTACATTAACCTTAGAAATTTTTCAGGTAACATTTCTAACCCCAAAAATACCAGTTAAACTGGAGGTACCATTTATAGACAATCACGTTGCACCTCAAATTTTGCCAAAACATATTAACTCATTTTTAACCACCTGTGGGCTAGATATTTAAATTGAATGCCTACTCTGATTACCAAACAGAAAATGTGTTTTTTAACAAGCACCGAGCATCGGTCCGTCCGCTAACGGCCTTTGATGTGTGAAACGGGGAGGTGCCATTGTCATGCGACATTAATTATGTATTAGACAAATTTGCATCGACGACAGCAGACGCATTCCTCACCGCTGGCGCTCGGCACCTCCGTCCCATCCCACTTTCGTGTCCCCCCGGATTGGCAGGCCAGGTATAGAAGAGCAAACTCACTCCGTCCAATATTTACGATAGTGTTTTATCAGATAAGGCCGAGTAAGGTGTCATGCTCGCGGGTGGGTCCCCGTATTTAACATTTTATGGGCGCACTGAGTTATCTAATAGACTAAAGGTGTTCAAAATTAGGCACCAGATAAAGAAATCTGTTATTTTACAGTTACTAATTGCTTCAGATTGTTCCCCGGAGATATCTGTTCAATTAAATTGTCTCACAGAGGTGTAGATTAATTGTCATTGATAGGACTCCGTGGATATGCGGATATTTTATTGTTGACGATCTTGTACCTTGTTTTTGATACGTAGTCGGGGAGGTGGGTATCTAGCGTAAGAATAATTAATCATGGAGCGTTTTTAAGGGTGGCCACGATTTTTTACGTCCACGTAAACGTCGACAGCACTCTGGAGAAGCAGAGTTCATGAAAAACCTATGCCAACACCCACCAGCTCTAAAAAATTAATAATGTATGAATTTTTGTTGTCAGGTTCAAGTATGACTTAGTATTTATTTTGTCACATTCCTAACCAATAAATGATATATTGAAACGAATGAATTGACAATATAACCATATTCCTACAAAAAATATTGAACATATCAGCAGTGACATTTCAACAGTCTCAAATTTATAATTTAATAATATGTTCTTTACTTTAGAAATTGAAAATAAGATTTCAAAAAATAACGCTACTTCATAATTTTTATAAAAGAAACTGTATAAGGATAATCCATAATTATTATTATCTTTGTTTTGTAGTTTATTTCTCTGCTCTTAAGATATAATGGTATCTTATTCCCAATGAAATACCTATGTTTTAAACCAATACTACACTCCAATTAGTATTCCTCAAAATACTTTTAGTCATTGTAAATACAGTCGCTGATATGTATGGAAACGGTCGATTATCTGCTAAAATAAGGTAGCTACCGAAAAATCATGAGACTCAAACGTTTCAGGTGTTTTTTAAAATCTATTATAATAAAAAAAATTTAAATATACTGGATCAGTCAAAAAGTCATTCCGAAACAAAGTTGCTTTTTCTTTAATGGAACACCCTGTATATTATTCCATATTTCAATTATTCTTCTCAAAATTCTAAACAAAATTCATATAGCACATGATGTACTTAAGTTAACCGTTTTAGAGATATCGAACTTTGAAAGTAACTTTTTACTATACGGGACACGCCAAATATTACATTTTTTAAATAGAACACCCTGTATATTTTTAAACATATGGATTTCCGGGAAAATTCTATATATGGCAATATAAACAGTTTAACATTTTAGTGCGGGGTTGCTAAGTTATGTGGAAAATTCCTCGAATTTTGGAAAAAAACATGACCTCGAAGAAGTTGTATTAAATTTCAACTACCAACACTTGGAGCAAAAATATTATAGGCAAATGTTAGGCACAGACTCCTATATTAGCTAATATCCATATTTTATACAGGGCAATTTTTATAATACGATAATTTTTAGAAAGTTCAAACTTGATTTTCTAAAATTTTTTCGAATGGAACACCCTGTATTTTATTGTTCTATTTTATTCACATTTCAGTCCACTTCAACTTTTGTTAAGTATGTTCTACACCTAAAGTTGGTAGTTTTTAAGATATAGCAAAATTTCTAGAAAAACCTAATTTTTATTATTTTCGGTCCCACGAAATGGCTTTGGAAAAAACTGTCATATTGTGTCAACTTATCAGTTAATAATTTATCATTCCATTTTGAGTTAATTTTATTAGTTAATATTTATTTGTGGTATTCTATAAAATAATAAAAATTAAGTTTTTTCAGAAATGTTGCTATATCTTAAAAACTAGCAATTTTAGATATAGAACATGCTTATTAACAGTTGAAGTGAACCGATATGTGAATAAAATAGAACAATAAAGTACAGGGTGTTCCATTTGAAAAATTTTAGAAAATCAATTTTAAACTTTCTAAAAATGATCGTGTTATAAAAAATGACCTGTTTAAAATATCGATGACTCGGACTAATTATTTTGTTCCAAGTGTTAATAGCTGAAAGTTAATACAACTTCTTCGAGGTCATGTTTTTTCCAAAATTCAAAGAATTTTCTACATAACTTGGCAAGCCCGCATTAAAATGATAAACTGTTTATATTGCCATATACGGAATTTTCTCGGAAATCCATATGTTTAAAAATATATAGGGGGTTCCATTTAAAAAATGTAATATTTGGCGTGTCCCGTGTTTACTCATCGCCCTGTATGTTTCAAATTCATTTTGCAGTTTAGGTTTTTTGATTCTGTACAACTTTTATATAAACTATTTTTCTGTATTATGAGTAACAAGGGAGTTATTTTACTTTCTCACACTAATGGCCCATCCTGTATATTTTATAAAAGAATAAGAGTCCCAAATTATGGATATTTATTTTGAAAATAACACAAGGTGAGGGATATGGATATGATTTAATTTTATTATTAGTTTTTTACAGAAAACAAAAAAGCATAATAGTAGAATTGATAAAAATGAATGAAACGCAATAATGTCCTATTTTAAATTTTATGAAAACAATAATTACGCCAGATTAAAAAAGGGAGAAAACAAGTTTTAATAAACAACAAATATTTTCTTTAGAATTATTTTTTATAAGGGCTCAAAATGTTCACCATTTAACTCCTGACAGTAATGAACTATAGTAGTGCGAAAGTGTAGGATTCACTATTTTTTTCCACCTATCATTCCTGCATCCCATCTTTCTTTGTATCTCTGCCGTACACTGCTGATTTCCTGATGAAATCACTCCCCATGTTCATCACTTACAGTACCAAGGTTTTCATAGAAGAAATCCAAGTGTGGGTGAAGGAAATGAATATTCAGTGACATGCGACATTATAAATTTTTGTAGTTTTTCTTAAAAGTACGGCTATCAGTTGTCAGTAGTTAGTTATTTGCCTTATGATTGCTTAAAAATCCTTCCACCACAGAAACAAATGATTCCTAGGCTGCCAGTTCAAGGGAGTTAACGGCAACATTAAGTATACCTGTACGGCAACACCATAAATTATAAAGTTTCGACTTGAAGGGTTAAATTGTTATCTATTAAATTGTTGTCCCTTGTTGTCTATCAAATTAGACTTAAACTGGATTTATCCACATATTTTTATAATGAACAAACACATTTTTTGAAGTAATGATTTTTTAAATAATTTCCTACATAAAAATAAAATATTTTTTTACGATTTGTGTTAAAAGTTTCAGAACAACATAAAATACGGTTTAAAACTCTTATCGTGAAACAAATTATATTTTCATATTTTCGTAAAACTTTAAATGTCTGTAACAAAAAGACCCTACGTGACGGAAAAAATCTGAAAGCACATTCGAATTCAGGATATGAAATCATACGAGATCACCCCTAAGTACCTATACTTGTGATACAACGACCTTTTTCTTAATTTTTAAAAATTACTCTCCTTGGTGTACTCGAGAGGCATTTTGCAAAACCTATACTCAAAAAAATTAAGAAAAAGGTCGTTGTATCACAAGTATAGGTACTTAGGGGTGATCTCGTAGGATTTCATATCCTGAATTCGAATGTGCTTTCAGATTTTTTCCGTCACGTAGGGTTTTTTTGTTACAGACATTTAAAGTTTTACGAAAATATGAAAATATAATTTGTTTCACGATCAGAGTTTTAAAACGTATTTTATGTTGTTCTGAAACTGATGTGATTCATAACAAATTTTTCTTGCTGGAACCAAATATGTCTTCCAAATTTTTCCTTCGCGTCAGGTTTTAACACAAATCGTAAAAAAAATTTATTTTTATGTAGGAAATTATTTAAAAAATCAAAAAAAATCCCTTGAACTGGCAGCCTAGGAATCATTTGTTTCTGTGGTGGAAGGATTTTTAAGCAATCATAAGGCAAATAACTAACTACTGACAACTGATAGCCGAACTTTTAAGAAAAACTACAAAAATTTATAGTGTCGCATGCCACTGAATATTCATTTCCTTCACCCACACTTAGATTTCTTCTATGAAAACCTTGGTACTGTAAGTGATGAACATGGGGAGTGATTTCATCAGGAAATCGGCAGTGTACGGCAGAGATACAAAGAAAGATGGGATGCAGGAATGATAGGTGGAAAAAATAGTGAATCCTGCACTTTCGCACTACTATAGTTCATTACTGTCAGGAGTTAAATGGTGAACACTTTGAGTCCTTATAAAAAATAATTCTAAAGAAAATATTTGTTGTTTAATAAAACTTGTTTTCTCCCTTTTTTAATCTGGCGTAATTATTGTTTTCATAAAATTTAAAATATGACATTATTGCGTTTCATGCATTTTTATCAATCTACTATTATGCTTTTTTGTTTTCTGTAAAAAACTACAACTGGTCATTCTGTCCTCCACCGAAAAACTAACCCCTCAAAGTATGAGTAGGTATGCATTTTGTATAATAAAAATGTTAAAATTGATTTGCCTTTCTGTTTTTATCCTCTCGGCAGCCAAGTGAGTAGCCCCGAGAAAATAGTATTTGTAACTCTCTGAATAAAATTTGATTTAATATCCCAATGTTGTTTTAAACTGATTCTTCTACGTAGGATTTTACCAGTTAATGAATTCCAGTTACTATGCTTCTGGAACTTTAAACATCTACTGCATCTGCAAACATGATTGCAGAAGACCTTCTATAACTGTGGGCATCCCCAGATATCTAAAGTTTTACTTGGTGATAGACTGAGCAGAACACTTTCCGTTGGGGCAGCTAACAAACAGTCGATCATCTGTTGTTGCTGGTGACTTATTGTCAAAGTGAGACGTTGAAATTATTACTATTTTACCAAAAGAGAATTGTAGATTAATACAAGAGAAGAGGGTAATTAAAATACCAAAGAATACCAATTAAATCAAAGTTATTTAGGGTTATCTTTGGCGAAAATTATGTTAAGTGCAATGAATATGATAACTGACTGCAAATATTTTGAGTCGTGATTAAAATTCAGTTAACTAAATGGATAAACTAAATTGTAAGTAAGTAATGTATAATATATTCACAATCTAGTCGTCCCTACATCAGTTAATATAAAAATTAAAGCTGTTTTGTATTTACTATAATATATTATGATCCCTTAATCCACTAGTATCGTTCAAAAAAACGTTTTTACTAGTTCAAGTTTTTCTTTTACATGTTGATTTCCTTTCCAACTATTATAATATAATAATATTGAATATATGTAAAATTATGCTAAGTAATTTCGCTGCGTTTGTTATGTCCCAGGCAAATAATGTCACCAAATATTGAAAATTAGGTTGGTGAAATAAATGCAAAAAATAATATACATAAATTTGACTATAATCAAGTCAGAGTAAAAAATAACTCAAACAGTAACTACAATTAAACCATGTTATAGAGCATTAACTCTTCGTATATTCTCATTGTAAAGTGAAAAAGACGCTTAATGGGAAATAACAGAGATTTATTCCGTAATAGTTGAAACACTCAATTTAATCCCTTATTTTGCAGTGCATAAAACTCGCTCAATCATGAATAGAAGATAATTATCTGGACTGAGTAAGGTTTAGATACTGTTCCATCTACTGGACAAATTGTACGAACCCAGCTCGACATGGTGTATGTATACCTATATTTCTTTTCCAATCATGACGAGGTTTGTATTCTGTTGAAAAGATCCTCCTATGGAGAAAATACTGAATTCGGCAAACTGAACGTCACTATACTGTCGTCCAAATACTGCTTTATTTGAAGAATAAAATTTAGATTCTATAATCATAGCTTAGCTTCTGTTGATTATCTGGTCTTTAGCTCTTTGGAGGGTGCGTTGAAATACGAAGATTTAGCAGTAAGGTTGTTAAATACTTAAATACAGCCAATAGTAGCAAGTGTAAGTCTGCAATATACCCAATTTTATCGGAAGGAAAAGAAAGGGAAAAATGATGGAATCGATTGTATATATTATTTGTCTTTACAGTCTCTATAAAAATGTTGTTTTAATATGACTAACAATTTATGTCACCATGCGTTTTATATTCCTTTTTTGCAGAAAATCATCGCAAATCAAAAAATCTCAAAATATGTGTTAAATATTTTACATAAATCTTTGAAAAAAGTACATATACGACGCTATTAAACGGATATGAAGAAGCGATACATTTTTAGTGGAAGGTACAATTACATTTCTTTCTGATTTGGTAGAAAAGTTACTGCAACAGTGAAAAAATAGTGACGAATTCACCCATGTTTCCAAAATGTTTGTTAATGTTTCAAAAATATCGCCATAAGACGCATTTCGCTCTAAAACAATAAGAATTCATAGATAATTCATAGCTAACGACCTACTACGCAAATTGGAGGACGCAGAGTGAGAAACCACTTTTTCATCCATGTTTCGAAAAATGCTGGATTTTCCCCCGCTCGCCGAAGTCACAATGCCGCCAAGAAACCTCAGATGTATTAAACGGTGCTGCCACGCATGTGGCATAGCGCTGCAACCCCTTAACCGCGCAGGAAGGCAATGATTTTCAACACACTTTCCAAAATTTTCCCGCCGAGCCGTTAAGTTGCCATGATTGCCACCAAAAATCTCCTGTTGTATCATCAACGAAGCATACCCATCATTGCATAGAATCCGCTGATAGTGTAGGACCTCGCCAAAATTTTTACCACACCTTCCAAGACATGACAAAAATTACGAAGTCCTAGAAGCCTGTTTGAGATGTCCTCAATCCACAAAGGAGCAGTTCTCAGAACCAGACCCGGGCCGCCCTGCGGAGCCAGCATCGACTGCGTTCGAACGTCAGCCTAGAGACTAAGCCGTTTAATAACCAGCGTTCTGAACCTGGCCAATATACGTTATTTTTTATTAAAATTCATATTTTCATCAACACAAATTGAGTTATATTTCTCCATTAAAAAATGCCAAATCGAGCTCAAGCTCTCATTGCTCTTAAAGCAACCTTCACAGGCACGTCATACTTGTGGCAAAGATATTTAGGGATACATAGATCCTGAAGCTGCCACACACATAGCTCCTAAAACTGGCAAACACGATTCTTCCACGAAGACGAATCAAATAAAGCTCTTAAAGCTTCACACACAGGCCTCTAAGGAGCCCATACATTTATGAACTCCAGTGCCTTAGCCCAGCATTATAAAAGACAGTGATAAGTAGACGCAAGAGTATCCTACTCAACAGTGCTCCATAAAACATAGGGCAAAACAAACATTCAAGGTTCAATTGAAAACCTTCAGAATCAGATAAACTAAGAATATTGCAAAGTGTCAAGTGCGTCTATAGGATAAAAATAGAGCAATGATCATTATCTTAAGGTCCAGCCATCACATCATCAATGGAGGAAGAGCAACAGAATCGACGTCTTTTAGCACAATTGTCTGTTATGGTAGGCATGAAAGGGGAGACGCCTGAGCATCTTGGAAATTCTCTTGCAGGCGAGCAGGCAATTAATCTCCCGGCACCGCAGGCAAAAATAGAGCCTCCAGGAACCGTCGAATAATCCGATTCCAATATGAGGGTTTATGTCCCTCTAAGCATGCTAAGAAATAATGTTGATGGGTAAATCCAAACAACCGATCAAAATTCCACGACAACAGTTCGTTTGTCCAACAAATAATTTTTTTTTTGAACTATAAAGTACCTAATGATAAAATATTTATCCAAAAGCATTATAAGTATAGTATGCTACATGTAAATATTATATATCTGGTCTATGCCTATATATTGACGCGACTAGATGGTGTGGGATTTGATGAATTTTAAACAGATTATTTATCTCTACTAAATATATCATCTATTACAATGGTTCACAAGTATTATGACAATTTGAAAGAATTAAAAAAATACACAAATAAACTTGACAAATGATGCAAACGTATAAGTGGGATGTTGAAAATCAGATCGTCTGATATGGTTGATATTTTATGGTATTCTTATTCTACAATATTAAAATTTAGGTTTGAAATATTATCAATAACGAAACAACAATGTTACAAATATCTATTTTATGCATTTAATATTTTCTATTAAAAGTGTGTCTTAATTTATTCATTTCTTATATGGACAAATAGGTATGTTCGCTAATATTTTTTATATATTTTAATATACTTTAATCATTTTTTTAGACAACTTTGGCATAAGTAAGAGGGCGAGTACCGAATATTAAACCGTTACATGTTTAGGGCATGTTGAGGTGTGTGTAGATAATATCTAAAAACAACTAAACGTACCCACGTTTACACCTTTTTCGAGTTAATTTTTTATATTAAATAACTTCCCAATGCTCAGCGTAATATTCAATGTAATTATAGCGGAATTTGAGATATTTTTTTATCCTACCAAACTTCATGTAGAAGTTAACGCCTTAATATTGTGATATCAAAAAAGTATTACGATACATTTTTCAATTCATGATTAATGTTCCAAGAAAGAAAATGAATACTTTTTACTTTCTATCATCCAATGATAGTACGTTTGTTTTATTTTTTTTTACTTAATGTTTTGAGAATTTTAATTTGAAAGTATATGGTTTAGCTTTTACATATAATTCAGTAACAAAAAATATGAAGCATATTACTTAAGATTCGAATTGACAAAAAATCTGAATGCAAAAACTTTGATTATCTTAACATTTAGTTGACTAATTATTAAAATGTAATATAAGTTTGTATAGACAAAATAATATTGCTCTTCAGTTTTTAAATAAGTGAGGACAGAAAGCAGAGGGAAAATTAAACAAAATATTGTATTGTATTCAAATGTAAATTAGGGTGAAGGCAAGTTTTAAATAATAAGTAAATTGGCGATCTCAAAATAAAGGATTTCCAGATATAAACGCTATATTTTTCAAGTAGGTTTTGATTTATGACCGTATTATAAGCAATGCTATAAAATATTAGAATTTAAAATATTTCGCAAGTAATCATACTCACAAGCACTCTTGATAAACAAGCAATCTGTTTGTATGTATGAATAAAAATTCGAATAAAACATATTTAGTAATATATAATATATAAGAAGTAGTTAGAAAATCCTGAAATTTTAACATGATTTAGGAGAAATTGTTATCAAAGTGAATTTTCTGAACCTTAAAATATTTTATTAACTTCTAAAGGCATTTAAAAAAACTGTTAGCTTTTCCAATTTCAAATTATGGAAGAAAACGGTGTGTCCAACAAAATTATTTATAATTTATTGCTAAAAATGTGATGCTACTGAACATAAGTTAACAACAAATATTGATTAACTTAAACAAGAAATAAAAAATATTAATATGGAAGTAAATAAACAATTAATTGCAGAAAAAATCGGTATACTGTCTGAAATTATTTAATTGTGACATAGTTTTGTTTTTTCCTTAATTTATTTGGGTATTTTGTCACCTGCAGAAAAATAAAAAAATTATTAAATAAATTTGCCTATTTAAAAATTTCACACTGAAAAGATCAGACAAATTGGAAATACAACATACATATCATTACATATCGCGCACTTCAATAAGTCGACGTTTCGAAATTCAATCTGTTCTCTTTATAAGAAGTTGTAATTACAACTAGTTTTGACAATTTAAATTTGTTTATTTGTCTGTTTCAGTGGGGATATTATGTGATGTTTATTCTCTTATTAATTACTTCCTCTTTTAATATTTGTAGTCGACAAGGATGTTTCACCGTTTTTATTCGTCAGCGAATATTATTATTATTGCATCTCAATAAACTTGTAGAATCATATGGTACTTACCTTCTAAATTTTGTATTGGGATTTAAAATTGCTAGTCAAAGAGGAATCAGGAGAATGTGATTTGAGGTATATTCCAGTACGCATACCTAATGCGTCTATTCAGAGGGGCTGCTAATGATTTTGTGATGAGAAGTATGAGATTGTAGATGTCATGAAATTCGTGTATGATGTAGTCAGAATCATATCGTTGTGCTTTGATAGTTTTGCATTAGTCTCCTTAGGAACATTTTTACCGCCAGTGCTCATATTGGACTTGCTCTGAAGTATCCAGTAACAAGTCTGATACCTGCATATTGAATTGAATCGACTAGTTTTAATAGATAAGGGCGGACTGAAAAGTATCATGTGAATGCATAATCCATTCTGCTTATATGAATATTAGAACCTTTACTTAATAAACACCTCATGTAATTTAAGGCTGATTTTGGATGTGTTTGTTCCAATTAAGTATTCGGCAGTATCGTAGGAATTTGCCCTGTTATTTTTATGACTAGAATCACCCTTGTCACCGTTACTCAATTAGTTTGGTTCCAAATAGATGTTTTGGAGGGAATCAATGAAAAAATGTAGTAAATAAGTGTAATGAGACAGTTTTGAAAGCAAATTAATCATCGATGAATTTTGCATTTAATGTATCGAATTTATTTCAAGTTAGTGCAATGCACTCGTATATTAGACATAGAGTTAACATTTATAATTACCGCTGTTCGTAGAAGCAGCAAATTTGTCCTGACCTCTAAAGCTTAATTCATGTACGTCTTTTTAAAACATTGCTTGTCAATAACAGGTTCAGTACGTGATTTTACGAATACTATTTAATCTTTTATTTAATAACTACCTACATACCTACATACAAATTTCAGTCTTTGTTTGTCTTTTCATTACTTCCATTTTTCTATAAACAGCAAACAAGAACAACAGACTAATTGGACAGATAATTTTCCAGTCTTTTAGTTATTCGTATTGGCTATACAGATTCACGGGAAAAAAATCCGGTAAAAATTTAAATTTTGCTGGTTGATTTATTTAGTTACGTTTCCACTGTTTAGCAATCTTGATTCCAAATCAAGGTTTTAGTGGGAAAAAGATCAATAAATAAATATAAATAATAAATATTTTAAATCATTGCCAACGTTTTGGTGTTATTTTACACCATCCTCAGGGCTCAATACAATACAAACAATGTTTTTTATAAAATTCGTTAAGGTATTAAAATAATTTAAAAAACAAATACATTAACAATAATTCTAAATAATTGTTCCTGTCACAATTACCATAAAACCCGAAATAGAAAAATTCTGAAACAGCTCTAAAAATAACATAGGTGTTACTAACTCACCGAAATTTGAAGTGTCTTTTGTCCAACTTAACAGTTCTAAATGTGAGAAGATATTATACACACATTAGAATTAACGTATTTTTCTATTGTCATTCTGCTGAACAAGTACCTAAGACATTAGGTATAACAATTTCTACTGTGAAAGAAAAGCGCATTGAATCTGTTCCATGAATTATAAGTACACATATAAGTATCTAGATAATATTTTCTTAATATGTAGAAGTGTTAAGTTGGACAAAAGACACTTCAAATTTCGGTGAGTGCGTAATACCTGTTATTTTTAGAGCTGTTTTAGAATTTTTCTATTTCGGGTTTTATGGTAATTGTGACAGGAACAATTATTTAGAATTATTGTAAATGTATTTGTTTTATAAATTATTTTAATACCTTAACGAATTTTATAAAAAATATTGTTTGTATTTCAGAGCCTTGAGGATGGTGTAAAATAACACCGAAATGTTAGCAATGATTTAAATATGGTGTTCTTTTATTTATTGATCTTTATTCCACTAAAACCTTGACTTGAATTTATTTAGTGTTGGTTTTGATCGTTAAAAAAGATTTGATAAGTTCGCAATTGTATTTCGGTATCCCATATCGAATAAACTAAAAGGCAATAGCGTTAGTATGAGAGGGACATCTCTCACCGCAAAAAATGATAAAAACAATTATTGTGAAAGCAATAATTAATCGATCACCTACAATTCGTAATAAGTATAAATTTATGGAAGCAGTGTTTTTTTATTTCTATATCGTATACCCGTGTTATTCTTTGGCGTTATTAAAACAACAATCAAAAGTACCTATGATTATACAGAGTATGGCGTGTATAATCTATAAAAATTAAACTACAGAAAATCTTTTTTTCTTTGTAAATTAAAATTCATTTATTTAACGAAAATGAAGGCCGGCCCTGTGTTATTTATTAAAAACTTTGGAAATGTTTTTATGCGATCCGAGATGCAATCTTATAATTTAAGTCGGTATAATCTAAAATACTAAAAGAAGGTTAGGTTACATTGTCAAAAAATTTGTGCAGATTTTGTATTTGTATTGACTTCATTATTCACTTAATTATTAAATATGAAGCATCGTCCATCGACCTATCAGTGTTAAAAAATGAAAGATTCCAGACAAAAATTTTTATTTTGTAATTTCACGATAGTGACACTATAATTTTTATAAAGAAGTAAAAAATAAGAATAGCGTGTCGATTACATTAAAAACGAGATTCTTATTTCTTACTTTGCTTAATTTTTTAGTTTGTGCACAAGCTAGTTTTACAACGAACCGAGTGAACAATGCATTTACTATTTCCGAACGTGTCGATATAGTGTTAGTTAGTGTATAGTGCAGCCGGAGAAAATGCGCTCGCGGCGACTAGGTTGTACCGAGAACATCGCCACAACGTCACCCCCATGTTCAAATACAATCCTACAGTGCGTTCAGCGGCTGCGAGATACGGAAAGTGTTATTCCCCGAGGAGAAGGACGTGGTCAGCAAGTGAACCTTAATGTTGAAGATGCAAATCTACCCCACAATTAGTACCCGACGACTCGCATCTTAAGGCGCTGTTGCACCCCTATCATCTGCAACCAGGTCAACAGTTTTTACCCCCGGATCAACGAATGCGTTTTTACAGATGGTTTTTACGGCAATGTGTCAATGCAAGTAAACTTTCCTGCTTATGTTTGTGTAACAGATGAGGCGACATTTACCCGTGCTGAAGTGAATTTCCATAATATGCACATATGGGCCGATGAAATCCTCACGCGATTAGGGATACTCATTTTCAACATCGGTTCTCGGTATATGTTTGGGCTAGCATAGTAGGCGATGTACTTGTGGGTCCCTATTTCTCTGAAGAACGATTAAATGGACTAACATATGCTGACTTTTTGGAGAATCTAATTCGGACATGCATGTTTTATCTTCAAGATGGGGCTCCTCCACACAGTACTCGAGAAGTAACGACACCTTTGAATGAAATGTTTCCTCAGCGATGGATTGGAGGCTTTGGTCCTGTGCCGTAACCACCTCGGTTACCCGATCTAACTCCAATGGACTTTTATCTTTGGAGTCACTTGAAATCATTGGTTTACAATAGGTACTCCAATTGCTACGGTGGAAGAATTGCGAAACCGTATATTTGAAGCTGCACAATTAGGGGAATACCTGGAATTTGGGAAAATATTTACCAAAATTGAGTGCGTCGGTGCCATGCCTGTATCCGCGCTAATGGCGATCAATTACAACATTTTCTCTAAAAACGGTAACTTTTATTTCATTTTGTTCCATATTTTAATGGAGTTTGTTTAGCGCACGCAGTTGGCAACTACAGATGCTTACGGATGTGGTTTTGTTTGCGAACTCTTGCAATAATAACATGCAGATGTATTATTTTCTTAATAAAAAACCTTCTCTTAATTTTTTAATAGTATCTCTCTTATTGTTAGAGATGGACCCAACAAACCCTACATGACTATGCTCGACAGGGAACATTTTATCCAAATATGTAAAAATATACAGGGTGTTCCATTTAACTTAACAAAGTTAACATACACGGCCATTTTGTTTGGACTTCATTTGTTCTTCTACTATCATTTTCGAAAAATTCATAAAAAATCGAGCAACTTTTATATTTCACATTTTTTTATAACTCTTAAAACAAATAAGGTAAAGGGGGGGGTGTCAAAATATAGTGAATCATCCTGTACAGCACATGGACAGACCGTTTTAGAGAAAATATTGAATTAAAATATTGAAAACATAATAATTGAACTTCAATTTACGAAAAAAAAAAACGCAAAAAGAGAACTTTTCGTATAAGACTTTTCTATTACAAATATCGTTAGGAGGCTGTAGTTTAATTTTTATAGATTATACACGCCACACCCTGTATGAGTCACTGTCTTATAGGTAAGTACAGATTTTACAAAAATGTAACGTCTTTTGAATAGTTTTTGCTTCTAATAAAATCGGAGTCCTATTTTTTCCTGACTCTGACAGTTTCTGCCGATTTAATCATTTTAGAAAGTTAAACAGTTTCCTAATTTGCGGTTGTTGGCTTCTCGTGGATGGGTGGCATAGGGTATAGGATTACTGACGTTTCAGGCCCTTTTGCAAATTTATGTGACAGTCCCTGGTGCCACGCAACACGGCTACTGTTTTTATCGTCTTTTTATCTACAGATTTCCCCAGTCGATAAGGTAGTTAAGTCAGGCCATCGGAGAAATTTAATACTTTTCATTATCTGGGCAATATTTTCACAAATCACCCTAATTTACGAGAAATAATAAAAATAAACTTTAGCACAACATAAAATTGTCAGGCCCGCTTTGGACAAGGAATGTTTAATTTATTCTTTGATAAGACTGGGAGGAAACAGTTTTTATGGGTTTTATGGTCGTTTTATTGGCCCGTTCATATATCGCCAAATTTAAGGAACCGTTGCTACCCAGGCGATGCGTTAAAATGTAATTTAGTTAAGAAAATGCATCTACAGTGGGCTCTCTAAATACAGGGTGGCCAATTACCGCGTAAAAGTGCAATAACTCTGACATTATTCTATGTAAATACAAAAAAATATGTTGAAATAAGAAATAAAACTGTATAAACGACTTAGTTATTATTAAATTTAAATATTTGAAATTAAATTTTTTGTATAAAATAATGAATATCTTACTGCCAAAAAAGAGACCTTGTTTTTCTCAAAATCTAAAGAATTATATATATATTTGGCAACAACGCAACGACACGTTTCAAAAATATGCCTTGTGTTCCATTTAAAAAATTAATTCTTGACTGTAACGCATTAATAGGTCACCCAGTACATCGAATAACATTTTAACGTTTTCCAATTTTATTTGGATATTTTTTGTTTGTTGAAACAATTACTTTAGTAATAATAGCTATAGTACTTTGCTATACTAATAGACCATCTTGCTTGAAGACGCCGCAATAGTTAAATACATAATTCAATTTATAAGTCTAGGGTTTATTTTTATATAACAAATAATATATAGCGGATATAGTGATTTTAGTAGATAACTTTTGTTTTGTGTGGGTACACATGTCCGCAAGTGACCAATTTTAACAATTACGTCAAGAGCGCCAGCATGACGCCGGAACGCCTAACCGTTGCAAGCGACAAGAAACAATGTGCAACGCAGGATATGGTTCCCGAAAGAGGACCACGGCAGATTGGCACCAAGGATCAGATACTTATACCTACGAGCGACTCCACACCAATACGACTCTCCAACGAAAGCGATCTACCTCGTCTTCATCAAATTTTTTAGTTCAAAAAAGTTTTAAAAAGTTGTACTCATGTACAGGGTGGTTGATTTTCGATAGTTTTATAGGGTACAGCCAAAGCGGTGATAGATACAAAAAATCTGATATCGATGTCCCGTCCTCTTTTTTTGAGTTTACTTCGCTGGTAACAAAAGGTCTTGGCTAACTTGATTAGTTTTAGATATACTGGGTTTTTTTGAAAAATGGCCCATTTACATTAACCTCTCTATCTCCGTTGTCATTCAATTTAGAAGAAAAAAGTGTGCACATTATTTGTTCTATTTTTTATTAGGAAGCCATTGGCGTACTCAGATTTTTTACAAATCGCACAGTTTCTCCGATATTGCATAAACATAGGTTTTTTTAAATAGAACACCCTGTATTTGGCCATCCCGTTGAGTAGCATTTTTTTTTACCTTTTCAGCCATATATAATAATAGATACTTTTTATTTGCCTAAATGAAGAAAAATGCAAAAATGTAGATATAGATATTTTTTCAGTTGGCCATGTTATTTATTTATTCGTCTTTTGTTGTTTAATATTGACAGTTAGTTTATTTTTGACTGATTGAAAGCTTGTTAAACGTCTATTACTTGGTTTTAATTTTGAAAAGTATAAAAATGGTGTACGAAAATCTTCACAAAGTTCAAATGTTAGAGTGTTACATTGAAAGTGAAAAAAATAGTGACACAGCTTTAAACTTATATTTGGAGAGATACCCAGAGCGTCATCAGCCAGAAAAGAGAATTTTTAGCCGACTCTATGATAATTTGTGTGAGTTTGGTTCTTTTCAAAAACCGAGAGCTAAATCTTATAATATACAGAATAGAGAAGATGATGAAATCAATACTTTAGCTTTTGTTGTCGCAAATCCCAACGTATCCAGCAGAGAAATTCAAAGAACGATAGGAATTGGTAAATTCAAAGCATTGAGAATTTTAAAAAAACACAAGTTTCGACCATATACTATAAGAAAAGTCCACCATTTGCATCCAGGAGATGAAGAGAGACGCATCATTTTCTGCCAATGGTTTTTGCAGCAAACTCATGTATACCCCAATTTTTTTCAAAATGTTATTTGGACCGACGAGGCTTTTATAAGCAGCGAAGGTATATTCAACCGGCATAATGCGCGTTATTGGTCAGATGTTAATCCTCACCAAACTGTGGCCAGAATTCAACAAGGGCGATTTGGTTTTCATGTATGGGTAGCTCTCTTCCACAATAGAGTGTTAGCTTACGAAATGTACGATGAAAACCTTAACGCTCAGAGATATGTGAGAATTTTACAAGAAAATATTATTGAACTGCTGGACGATATGTCACTAGCTCAACGATATAATATGTTCTTTCAGCATGATGGTGCGCCTCCACATAATTCCCACATAGTTAGAGAATTATTAAATCATAATTTCGGGGACAATTGGATCGGTACGTACGGACCAAACAGGTGGCCGCCTAGGTCACCAGACCTAACCCCTATAGACTTTTATTTTTGGGGGGATGTTAAAGACAAAATTTATAAGTATAGAGCTAATAATGTCGAGGAGCTAAGGGAACATTTTGAAAACTATATTCAGCGGGTGTCAAATATTCACATTTACAATGCGACCCGTTCCATTGCCAAACGTTGTCAGTTATGTATCAACGAAAATGGCCGACAATTCGAGCACTTGCTGTGACTTTGTTATGTCATTTTTGTTTTATTGTTGTTTCTCTTATTTTATAGTAGTTATTTTTGTTTAGTTTTATAATTAAACCTATTAAGATAAATGGATAATCTAATTTATTTTTTCTTTTAATTTTTTAGTCTAAGTTAGGTGCTTAACATAAAAATAATAATAGAAAACTAAGAGACCAATACTAAACAAATCTCATGGGCAACTGAAAAAATATCTATAAATTTTTTATATTTTTCTTCATTTAGGCAAATAAAAAGTATCTATTACTATATATGGCTGAAAAGGTAAAAAAAATGCTACTCAACGGGATGGCCAAATACAGGGTGTTCTATTTAAAAAAACCTATGTTTATGCAATATCGGAGAAACTGTGCGATTTGTAAAAAATCTGAGTACGCCAATGGCTTCCTAATAAAAAATAGAACAAATAATGTGCACACTTTTTTCTTCTAAATTGAATGACAACGGAGATAGAGAGGTTAATGTAAATGGGCCATTTTTCAAAAAAAAACCTGTACATCTAAAACTAATCAAGTTAGCCAAGATCTTTTGGGACCAGCGAAGTAAACTCAAAAAAAGAAGACGGGACATCGACATCAGATTTTCTGTATCCATCACCGTTTTGGCTGTACCCTATAAAACTATCGAAAATCAACCACCCTGTACATTGTATTTCACTATAATATAATTTACATCTACCTATATTATACAGAGTGATCTACAAACGGTGACCAAAAATGAAACCTCGTATTATTTGCTGAATTTTAAGGGGCGTCTTTCGTATAAAGTTTTTATCTAGGACGCTTCGTTAAACCTGTATCTTACAGGGTGTTAAATTTCAAAAATTATGTTTAATGTTTTTAAATAATTTAAAAACTAGTAAGTGAAATAATTTGAAATTGGGCACATGTACTTATGTAAACATTGTCCAAAATCTATGGGTTTTTACTAAAATTTACATGTTCCACTGGCGGAGAAACAGAGTATTGGTGGTATACTTTTCTAAATAAAATAGTACGCCACTGCTTTACGGTAACAACCATAATGTTTTCGAATTCGTCTTTCAATTTTCTACAAATTAGTACTTTCTTATGTTTTCCGAAAAATCCTGATTTTCGAGTAAAACTTAAAAGACGAACTGAGAACACACTTCGATGTTCGAATATAATTCATTTTAAAATTACATAGTGGGCTGGGATAGCAACTTTGACATTCTGAGCAGTTAGAAGAAAGAATAAATAATGCTTTTCATCAGATTCAAGCAACAATTTTCGAACAAATTACATTTTCTATACTAAAAAGTTGTCGGGCCTGTATTATATTATATTATTTTTGGAAAAAATACGTCTTGGAGCAGGGAAATTACATGGATGCTCATATACGCGTCCGTAAATTGAGAAATACCAATAACAATTTAACTCGGTAAAATTCCCGGCTTTATTTGAGCGCAACATCAAATGTATCATAAACAATAAACCGAACAGTTCCGCTAGAGGCGAGTCTAAAATAGATTCAAAGTTCAAACCACAAAACACGAACAAATATCAGCGTTATTATTAAAATTTATGGTTATAACTATTTCCTAGCGCTGAAGCCCATTCATAAAATAAACATGGATGCGAGAAAAAATCATGAATTTATTGCTTCTACCAAACCCAGTCTGGAATGGTAATGCTCACCGTGTAGAACATTCAAATGAAACGGAGAGGTGAATTGAAGCTGTCTTGACTCGTGTGGAGGTATTACAGAGTGGAAGAATAAAACTAACGCCACTTTCGATTAAATGTTCCTAATTGACAAACCCCGTTATCATCGTTATCATCAAATGTAGCAGCAAAATATATTTTTAATGGCATAAACTCACAAATAAGTTGAAAATAAGTTAACATCTGGAATCAATAACACTCCCAGTTTTGTAATTAAAGACTGTGCAGCTTTGTGTTTGGCAACATCAACATACCTTGAAATTTGGAAAGCTGCTCATATACAGGGTGTTTCAGGATTAAGTCGACAAACTTTAAGGAAATATTCCTCATAATAAAATAAGAAAAAAATCATGTATAATTTTTTTTTCAAAGACGCTTCATTTTCGAAATATAGGGCGCGTTAGAGATTTTAAAAAATTAGAATTTTTTAAATAACTTCTAAATGAATAAGGTTATTTAAGCCAAATTTGGCATGACGCATCTTTTAAGATATCATTTTTCCATAGAAGTAGAAGTCCCACAAGCAACCAGTGACGGAGTTATGGGGACTCAGACTCATTAAATTATAAAAAAAAATAATACGGCCCTACTGAAAATAAAAAATGATGCTGTTTTTGAATAGAACAGTTTGTTATTGACAAAAGTATACATTCACTTTTTTTCCTAACTCTCATAGTTTCATGGCAAAATTGATTTTTCGGAAGGGTGCTTCTGGATTCTGTCGATAAACTTTAAAATGAACCTCAACAAAAATTTTCGAGTAGGCTGCTGTCAAGCAGTGTTAATTTGACGTTTTAAATGTTATTTTGCGAATTGTTGCATAAATTATCAATTAGATAAAGCGTTGAAACTAATAATAAAAACAAGTAAGCCGTCCATATTTTCGAACAATGAATATGCTGATATGGTCTTTGTATATTGTTTTTGTGATGGAAATGCCACGGCGGCTCGCCGTGAATATGCAGTAAGATTTCGTCATCGTAGACTCCAGCAAAGGAAACATTTTCAACGACATTCAGTCGTCTCAGAGAGGGTCTTTCGGTATTCCCAACTTATGCTGATGGACATTTTGCCCCACTTTAGGACGAAGTAAGATCGATGAAAATCCATCCACGACTGTCAGAAGATCTAGGTATTTCGTCAAGTTCCTTTCGGACGACTCTTCTGGCTGATGGACGCCATGCGTACCAAATCCAGCGCGTGCAACATTTATTGCCTCAGGACATACGATGCAGGTGCGTGTTTTGTGACTGGATGTTAAACCAAGCAGAGAATGATGATCAGTTTACACAAAAAGTAATGTGGATAGATGAAGCAACATTTACTAGAAGGGGAATTTTAAACCAAAGGAACAACCATATTTCGTTCTACGAGAATCCACATAAGGGAACATAGTTTTCAGCATGAATTCCAATGTAACGTATGGTTGGGTGTACTGGATCACACTATAGTTGGTCCCTACTTCCTTCCGCATCGGTTAAATGCTGACATGTTTACCGAGTTCCTTGAAAATGGATTTCAAGATATTTTAGAAGATGTTCCGCTTAATACTCGAATGAACAGTTGGTTTTAACTAGATGGTTGTCTTGCCCATTTTGGTAGAGGTCCTAGGGAGTGGTTAAACATTAATTATCCCAAGATATGGACTGGTCGTGGTGGACCTGCAGCGTGGCCCGCACGTTCACCGGACTTGACACCGATAGATTATTTCGTTTGGGGTACTGTTAAACAAAAAGTCTACGAGGTGCCAGTTGATACCCTAGAAGATCTAAGACAGCGAATAGTCCAAGCGTGTCGACTCCAATTCAGTGTCGATCGGCCACTACCTCCATAATTAGAAGATGTCGTGCTTGTCTACAGTCCGGAGGCACTCATTTTGAACAAAATATTTATTAAATCATTTCATTTTTGATTCACTTTTCCCTTTGTCTAGGTATAATATTTATTGGTAATTTTTTCAATTTTCAATTTACAAATAAATTTGCATGTATTGTTTGCCATCTTATGTTGTTTAAAAGTACAAACACAACACAAGTAAATGAAGTGACTACAAACCGCCTGAAAAAATTTAGGAGTATTGCAAGGGTCGTTACGTTGCCGCATTACGACATAGTCAAATTAGATGTTAGCTACTTAAATATTTCTATTGTTTTCAAAAACCGAAGCATCTCCTAAGTAATTTTAATACTATTGGTTAAACCCAAGGAAAGGGGAGACAAAAAGGCTTATTTGACTCACACATACTCGAGACTAAGACTAATTTTAATAGGTATTATATTTTTTTTAGGTTTTATGAGGAACGTCTTCCTAAAGTTTATCGACAGAATCCAGAAGCACCCTTCAGAAAAATCAATTTTGCCATGAAACTATAAAAGTTAGGAAAAAAGTGAATGTACATTTTTTGTCAATAACAAACTGTTCTATCTAAAAACATCTTCATTTTTTATTTTCAGTAGGGCCGTATTAATTTTTTTTTTATAATTTAATGAGACTGATTCCCCATAACTCCGCCACTGGTTGCTTGCGGGACTTCTACTTCTACGGAAAAATGGTATCTTCTAAGATGTGTCATGCCAAATTTGACTTAAATAGCGTTCTTCATTTGGGTTATTTAAAAAATTCGAATTTTTTAAAAATTTTTGACGCCGTATATTTCAAAAATGAAAAAAAATGGAAAAAAATTTATACTTGATGTTTTTCTTATTTTTTATGAGGAATATCTCGAAGTTTGTCGACTTAATTCTAAAACACTCTGTATATTTGTAAAGTAATATAGGGTGTAAGAAGTTTAACTGCTATTACTTCAGCATAAGATAGAGTAATCATAAATGAACAAAAAAGTTGTATATTACAGGGGCGTCAGATTAACAGTTTTCAAAATATAGCGAGTATTAATATTGGGGAGTTTCATCACAACGTGACAACNTGTGCAGCTTTGTGTTTGGCAACATCAACATACCTTGAAATTTGGAAAGCTGCTCATATACAGGGTGTTTCAGGATTAAGTCGACAAACTTTAAGAAGATATTCCTCATATTAAAAAAAGAAAAAATCATGTATAAATTTTTTTTCAAAGACGCTTTATTTTCGAAATATAGGGCGCGTTAAAGATAAAAAAAAAATCGAATTTTTTAAATAACTTCTAAATGAAGAAAATTGTTAATCTGACGCCCCTGTAATATACAACTTTTTTGTTCATTTATGATTACTCTATCTTATGCTGAAGTAATAGCAGTTAAACTTCTTACACCCTGTATAATTACTTTACAAATATACAGGGTGTTTCAAGATTAAGTCGACAAACTTTAAGGAGATATTCCTCATAAAAAATAAGAAAAAAATCAAGTGTAAATTTTATTCCAGACACGCTTCCTTTGATGTCTTGACACCGATAGATTATTTCGTTTCAATTCAGTGTCGATCGGCCACTACCTCCATAATTAGATGTCGTGCTTGTCTACAGTCCGGAGGCGCTCATTTTGAACAAAATATTTATTAAATTATTTAATTTTTGATTAACTTTTCGCTTTGTCTAAGTATAATATTAATTGGTAATTTTTTAGGTTGTTTCAATTTACAAATAAATTTGTATGTATTTTTTGCCATCTTATTTTATTTAAAAGTACAAACACAACACAAGTAAATGAAGTGACTACAAGCCGCCTGAAAAAAATTAGGAGTATTGCAAGGGTCGTTAGGGGAGAAGGGAAGGGGAGACCAAAAGGCTTATTTGACTCACACATACTCGAGACTAAGACTAATTTTAATAGGTATTATATTTTTTTAGGTTTTATGAGGAACGTCTTCCTAAAGTTTATCGACAGAATCCAGAAGCACCCTTCCGAAAAACCAATTTTGCCATGAAACTATAAGAGTTAGGAAAAAAGTGAATGTACACTTTTTGTCAATAACAAACTGTTCTATTTAAAAACATCATCATTTTTTATTTTCAGTAGGGTCGTATTAATTTTTTTTTATAATTTAATGAGTGATTCCCCATAACTCCGCCACTGGTTGCTTGCGGGACTTCTACTTCTACGGAAAAATGGTATCTTCTAAGAAGATGTGTCATGCCAAATTCGACTTAAATAGCCTTCTTCATTTGGAAGTTATTTAAAAAATTATATTTTTTTTTAAATTTTTGACGCCCTATATTTCGAAACTGAAGTCTCTCTGGAATCAAATTTATACTTGATTTTTTTTCTTATTTTTTATGAGGAATATCTCCTTAAAGTTTGTCGACTTAATCCTGAAACACCCTGTATAGTTGTAAAGTAATTATACAGGGTGTAAGAAGTTTAACTCCTATTACTTCAGCATAAGATAGAGTAATCATAAATGAACAAAAAAGTTGTATATTACAGGGGCGTCAGATTAACAGTTTTCAAAATATAGCGAGTATTAATATTGGGGAGTTTCATCACAACGACCGTGATAACAGCACTTCACCATCTTATGCACACCACGTGTGCACGCGTTATTATTGTGAAACATTTAGTAAATTTCAAAACAATTGTTTTCCAGTTTTTAAATAAATAAATTAAAATGTATCGATTTTGTAGTACGAAGATAGTGTTGTGCTTAAATTTTAGCTGGAATCTCTTAAAACAGGAACTTAACTTTTAATCAAATTATGTATTTGAAAAATATGTAATTAAAGTACCCAAAGATTCACGTTGTCCAAATAATCATACCTATTAAAAATAATTTAGGTACTTACCAAAAAAGCGAAATTCAGTAATTTTTAAACGCACAAGTACGAAACAAACTACAACATATGCTCAAAATGTCCACCACCATTTTCGATGCAGGCACGACACATTAGAATCCAATTTTCGCGTACTCGCTGGAAAACACCTCAAGAAAAGGAAATAATGGTAGGCAAAAAAACACTCCGACACGGTCGAATCCAGATACCAACTGAATTGCCTATTGGTAGTTGCTGGATGCCTTAGTATAGTTTTTCCGAAGTCAATTGAAGAACCAATAATTCCAAGGTATGTACCAGGCTCGGTCGCTAAGCAGCAACTCGGCATTGAAATATTTGAAAAACTTGTTCCCATATTTATTTAACCATATCCATATACAGTTCTGGTCGAACGAAACGTGCAGGTGGTAGAAATGTATACGCTCAGTTGAAGAATGAGCGTGCGGGCAAAGAGCAATGCGCACTGTTGCTCTGGTCCATTGCGTCATAAAATTCAAGTCGCCTAACAGTGCAGTGCGGGATTGCGGAAATTGGTGTGATTCAGATAATTTTATTATAGGCACCCTTCCATTAATCACTATATTACGATTATGAAAGGAAGCAATAAGAGGGATATTTGGTTTACTAATATTATTACAACATGGCATTTTGGAGACCTTTTGAAACGGAACAAAACGAAATTTGCCATCAATATAATAAAATTGTTTGAGGACATAAATAATTAAAATATGTTGTTGGTCAAATGAACATATAATAGAAATTTTCTACACATTATATACAAATATTATAATTTTCTACCATTAGCAGAAAACTTTTTTAGGGACGCCCATGAAGCTCATTAAATTTGATTGCTCGTTTTTTTATGCATCTTCAACTGACTTCGGAAGAACTATACCTCGTGTTAATAAACCGCCGCGCCGTTGTCACATTGCTCGATATGAATTTTATCGAATTTTAAATTTATTAAAAGGCTAATTATTTTTTAGAGTTAAGATAAAGATGTTCAAAAAAGTGATAAACATTGTATTTTATGGTATTCTATGCACGCAGCTATGTCAATATTCCTTAATTAATCGAACTTTTGTACATCAAGTTGGAAATTTTGATAATTTTTTTCTCGGAAATGATTGAGTTTAGGACCCATGTTATATAAGTTTTTTTTTGTTTATTTTGACGTATTCTATCGTCTGTTAAAATTAAGGCAGTCAAACTTCTAACACCCTGTATAGTACGAATTTAACTGTTATACATATGTAGTAAATGTAGTAATTGTTTTGCCTTGTTAAATATTGTTTTTTGTTTTCTTTATGTAAACCCTTACCCCGTAATTGGGGTGGCGTAACTACGAGTAGATAAATAAATAAATAAAATACGCACGTATTTTTTATTTGCCAGTTTTCTTGCTATTTTGGAGTCACTTAGTATATCGTCTTGAATACCTTTTATCGGTACATTGCGTACGTTTGTAGTAAAATTCTGAAAGTTATAGACAGGTTTCGGAGACCACCAAGTGGAAGAATTAAAATCAATAAAATTATTTTATAACCTCTACTACTTTTACTTCACGCTGTCGTTTACAATGTTCGTCTTTTAATGGAATCGAATATAAACTCAATCGGGCTCAGCAGTTAAGTTGATAAGTGTGTAGGCGACCTATAGGAACGTGTACCCGAAAAAAAAAAGCCGATAATGGCACCAAAAATCGTCACCTTATGTTCACCTGTTGAGTGTCGAACTCTTAAGATGTAAATTTATTTCACCATTCCGACGAGTGCGAGTTCGATAAAACGCATTTGGAAGTGTTCTTTTAGTTTCTTTCTCTATTATGTCGTATTAATACAGATTTTACTCAGTTTATGCCGTGCAGTGAGTGAAGAGAGAAAGTGTTTTGTAAAGAAGAAATGTACATAATTTGTGGATTACGTAACAAAGACAACAAGGAAAGGAACGCTGTTGGAAATGTATTATTTATTTGTTTATTTATTTACGTTTAGGTAAATCAACAGAATTTTTACAAAAATTCTAATAACAGAGTGACACAAAATATTGGAAATGTATGAACACTAAATGCAAGATAAAATTAATAAATATAAACTAGAAACAGAAAAAAATTAATAAAAAAAAATAAATTTTAATGTAATGGTTTAGAAAACAAATCGTGATTATAATATTTGTCGTAGGTATTTTTATCTATTTTTTTTTTAGTTTAATGAGTAATTTTGAGTTTAACTAGTGGAGTTTAAACCTAAAAAAGTTTTTCTGTAATATAGATATTATCATAAATCTCTGTAACTCAAGACCATGCTATCATACATTAACTGTACGAGACTTTGCCACCAAGCCATCCGTGTAGTAAATACCTAAGATGGTTTGAAGAAAAGTACTCAAGTAATGAAGGAGGGTGTACAAGGGGCCTAAAAAGGCCTAAGTGCCGGTGGAAGACAATTCCACCACCCTCCGACATACATACATACATACATATCATATGTATGTGATTTTGATTCAACGGAAATTATAGGTAAGTAGAATAATATTAAAAAACGATTAATAGAATATTAGTAAAAAAATAAATTCGTACTATAAATAAAAGACCAAATATAGAAATTACAAACTGTATTTTAATCCAATAAATAGTAAGCCAAAGTTAAAAACTCTTTGTTCACCCTTAATACACATACAAAATGTTTGTTTTTATCATTGTTATTAATGATTGATTTTTATGTACACCTACTCTTGTTAATGTAATAATAGTAATAATAATCAAATAAAGAAACTGTAGTAATATATTGTTATGGGTAGAAATATGTATGTCTATGTGATTTGTTTGTATAATTAATATAATTATGATGCTGTTGTGTATAGGTATAGGTGTATGTTGTAATTTAAGTTGTCAGTTATACCCTGGCTAGCTTTCGACCCTTCTCAGTAATGAGTTCTAGTGAAGTTAAAACTCTGCAGAAAACCAAACAATACACCACACTAAACAAAATATATTATTCAGAAATTATTTATGTATTAGTTTATTTTTTTTATATAACAATCAATTATAACTGTGAAATGTCAGGCACAATTTCAGGAATACTTGGAATTATCTTATAGCACTTTTGTGACACCTTGAGAATTTTTTTATATAGTGGTTGGTTGCCTATACTTAGGGCGATAAAAAATAATCTTAAACTTTCTTTCTCAATGTGTTACTAAGCTTACTTTTATACTTAATATCTATCAAAATTTTAATATGGCCATTTTTTTTTATAATTATGCGTATAGTGAAGTTAATTTATTTAATATTTATCAGGGATGAAGAATTTGTATTTATTTCAAATTTATTTTCAGGAAAGACTACTTTAAATTTTGTTACTATTATTCCTATAGGTTTTTTAAGACTTTTGCGATTGTATTTATCAATCTCATTTGCTAGCTAACCTTATCTTATTAGATTTTGTAATTCTTTGTGCACAAAGTTACCTCTACGTATGTCTTGTTGATTTTTATTGTCGAACTGCTTGCCCTATTATACTAGGCCTGGATATTGTCCTGGAACCCTCGTCTTCCTGTAGTTAATGGATAGCCGGAACCTGCTGCTTACTTTATGCGTCTGAAATCTCGTCCTGAAATCCTCGTCTTCCTGCAGTTAATGGATAACCGGAACCTGCTGCTTACTTTATGCGTCTGAAATCTCGTCCTGGAATCCTCGTCTTCCTGCAGTTAATGGATAGCCGGAACCTGCTCCTTACTTTATGCGTCTGAAATCTCGTCCCGGAATCCTCGTCTTCTTGCAGTTAATGGATAGCCGGAACCTGCTGCTTACTTTATATGTCTGGAATCTCGTCCTGGAGTCTTCGTTTTTCCCGAATTTGTTATATTTTTGGAACTACCGGTTACTGGTAACTATCCGGAATTTCGTCCTGGTCTGTCCTGGATATCATATTGGAGTCCTTTTTTTTTTTGAAGAGAATGGACTTTTGAATCCATTTCTGGTCCAACTTCAATTTTTCTTTATACTGGTAGACTAAATTTAATTATTTTATTATTTTCCACTATAATTATTTCTATTTATATGGATTTTTCCCACTTTACTTCTTTTCAAATCACCTCTCTCTAATAAATTATTTCGTAACTAGTCAATAATTCCTCTTTTTTTCCTATATATTTTTCTTTGGTTCTTCTTCGACAATTACTTATTTATTCTTCTGTATTTCATACAAATTTGAAAAACCTCATACAATTATTTTTTAAATTTTACAACAATTATTTCAACCTTTTCTCTTCACCATGTCTTATTCCAGTAGAATTTTAATTTAAACTTATAAATTGCTATCAATAAATTGATTTCATCTCAATAAATTATATTAGTAAGCGGCAATACGCGTTGTAGTAGCAGAAATAGGCTAAATCTATTATTAAGCCATGTGCCGCTCTATGCACACAATACGCAATACTACTGACTGCCACAAAAACACGTGCCATACACTCGACCAAGCAAAGCGGCAAACTATCTCACACACATACAAATGATAATGAAAGCCAATATCCCTCAGCAAAAAAACATGTATGTAACATTTCCGAACTCTAAGCATGGGCGTAATTATTATTATAATTATTCATTTTGTTATAATGAAGTCACAATATATAGAGCAGCGAAACATTATGGAATAAAAATATGTCTTTTATTTGAAATTTATTACTAATAAAGAAAATTCAGATACTGGTGGTGGGATATCAGAAAACTAACACGATGGCGACCTTAAATTTAATCTTGGTCTTGAGTTTCAAGGTCAAACTAAAGTCAAGTACAGATGTAGGATTTTGAATAACCTTTAAAAAAAGCTATGTTGATAGTCAATAACAAAACATATGGTTTGAAAAAATTAAATTTTCGAAACTATTGCTTCCAAGTTGAAGGGAAAAGAAAATATAATTGATATATTGATTAATAATTGTAAATTACAAGTTAACATACGTTAATATTGAGCAAAACTTATTTAAATCATCAAATAGGTATAATCTCATTTTAAATTTAATCTCTTACCTTTTCACAAATTTAAAAAAATACTTCGTTACAGGTTTTTAGGACTGGATCCTCTTGTAATTTTGTGAAGAATTATTTTTTTTAAACAAATATAATGGAGTTTTGTTTATTTTAAGAGGACACATTTTCGATGTTACATTCACCTCACCCTCGTAATTATTGTTATCCAAAAAATTACAGATATACGAAAAAAATTATAATTTACACAATTGAATTGCTAGTGAATTTAACTTATATAGAGTTAAGAGGAACTATTTTGTCACTCAGTATCAAAAAAATGGTAGTTGAAACAGTGTATTTAACTTCTAAATTTTTTATAAAATATTTTCACTTCTCATTTTGTTAAGGCTGGGGTTTTATAGGCAAGAAATCTCACTCTTAATAAGACAATGATAAAAGTAGATCCATCCAGGAAGTGACGAAGTGTAACGCTAAGCTAGAGCAACTTCCTTTAATTTTTCGCATTGAAAGATCACGGAGAACATATACACATTAGAAAATATACTTTCCCTGTTTCGTCCAAAAATTTGTAAAGATTGTGGTTAATGCGTATGTTAATAGTTTCCTAAAAGTATTCCGCGGAGTCTGATTATGTTTATAGAACCGTAGGCAATTTTCTGTATGTTCAACGGGCTTGCAAAATTCAGAAACGTAGGAATAAACATACAAGGTAAAAATATGCTTTCTTCCCTTATTTTGAATGTATTCTCAGTTATCTTATACCCTGAAGAAAACTTGCATAAGATATTGTTTTTCACTTGCTTAGATTTTCTAAAATGATAAACAAAAAATTGCGCATATGTTAGGTAAACATGCAGAATTTTCAAAAAAAAAACTATTTCTTTTCAGGATATATTGCCGTATGTATTGGTAAGTATTATAAAATTTAATAAATCAACCGTATCCGCTTCAAACCCATCCGGAAGAAGAGAAAATCAACCCGCATGACCTTTGATACTGCGTGAGTTAATACCGGATTTCTGTACTTGTAATCTGTTGTTTGTGTTTTGATTGATTACTTAAAAGTGGTAAGCAAATTATATTGTCAATAATTTTATATTTCACTATTAAGGGCCTTGAATCATGAATGATGACATTATCGTAGCTTTAAAAAAGAATGCATGATTTCGGTCAAGAGATTTGATTTTGTAAATGACGGATGGGTGAATATTTATAGTTTACAGCAACCGTAAGTAAACAAGAAAAAAATTAATTAAACGTTATACAAAAACATTAGAATGCACCTTCATTTGAGGTAAGCAAAATGCCATTGAACAAAATGTGTAAATAGTACATACCATTGGTTTATCTTTCATCTGCTAGATAAATTAGACAATATACTTTTTTAATTCGGACTCAATCTTCTTCAATAGCAGTTACGTATTTCTTGCTCCAGTTTATCTACATTTGCTAGCATTAGAAAATAAATGTGTTTTTAATTGAAAAATTGGATCCTACTTCAGTTTTGTACAATTAATTGGTCCCTACTTTCAAACCGCTTTCTACCTTCTAGGAATTTTTTAAGATTCTTAAACAAATGAAAACTATTTCGTGCTAAATCTTGACTTTTTACCGGATGATTTATAAGTACAAACCGACAAAATTAACTTTGCATCTAAGATAGCTCTTCCTACAAATACGCACTGGACACAACAAGGTGCTAATGTCTTATTCCTTCTAGTCGAATACGTTATTTCTCAATCTCAGGCAGCTCTGCTTGAGTCAGAAACGCCAAGTTATTTTTGTCGATCTGCATCACTTACAAGGAAGCACCATGGTGTGAAGCATAATCAGAATCAGTGTGAAGCTCAGAAGTCTTTAAAAATCACTTTGGAAACCTGTTTCAATAATCAAAATTTGACATGTCACATTATCACTTCGTCAGGGCGAAGTGCGTCTGTCACTATGACGCCTGGGTAGTGGCGGTGTTTGCGGAGACGGTTAGCTCGGGCGCCAGTTTCTGTTTATAGTGTAGAAGCACCACTACACAGGCTGCTACATTGAAGACATGGTATGTCCAGGGGTTTAAAGGGAGTCTGACCTCACACAAGAATAAAGTCAGACTTGATAAATAATTACATTTATTAAAGATTACCCGGTTATATATAGTCGTACACTACCACTCTAAAGCTAGAGTTCGATGGTGACAAGCGACCACAGTGTTAAACGGCGACATGACTAAAGGCGAAGAACAATAGAGTTGGCGAAACGGTAATAGACCAGCGGATATCACGGCAAGCGGGGTGCAGATACTAGCAGTGAGGAAGCGATCAAGCGAACAAAACAAAACTACATTTACTACAATACTGGCGTAGCTACCATCTCTACATAAAATAAAAATAGTCCCACTACATATAATAGCAGGCTCCTCAGGCTGCCTTTCTGTTGGCAGGGTTGAAAATAAAATCATAATTTATTACGACCAACTCATAGAGAGGATGGGGAAGGCGTCAATTTATAACCCGAACGCATAGTGGGTTCAAACACACAGGATATTGCGACAGTGCACCCCAACCACAGCATCGTATAAACGGCTGTCTGAAGAGAAATTTATGGTGAGCTAGTACGGGAGGATAGCTGACTGGACTGCTCACTGCGACTGGTGGATGTGAACTAAATTCCTAATTCAGGTGAACTACCAAACTTCTACGGCGAACGGTAGCGGCTGCGCAGTCTTCACAAGCAGTACTTATGAAAATCTTACGACGTGGCGATCTCCCTTGGACTGCTCGCTGCGACCGACGGATGGATGTCGACTGCCTTTAGATCCCAACTTCTCGACGGACCAAGTGCTCCAGTGACTTCTCGCTCACGCTCTGTCGGGTTAATTTAGACGATATTAAAAGATGTAAATGACTGGCGGTCATATATTTATGAAAATAAAATAGAAAAATAACAGTTCGAGGTGTTTCAAAAGTCTGTCTGAAAATAACTTCATCACATGAATAATAAAGTTAATATACGCTTACTACCCCAGAAAATAGTTTTCATCTACACAATGTCCGGCTTATTTTTTTATTCGTTATGAGAAAAAAGGTAGCAACCTGTAGTTACAAATACCTCAGCATTTTTATTACATCATGTATAGGGTTTAATATTTTGAGTCCCGAATAACTTGCTGCCATTTTTGCCAAACTGAACACCTTTGTATGACAAATATTCCATTATATATCCTGTACTTTCATATTTATTAGTTCTTCTTATATAATGCCAATTATTAAAACATTCTGAAAAAAACATAATTAGATAAACTAATACATCATCCTACACAGGGTGTTCAAAAAAGAACCGAACCCCTCCGATAACTTTTAGAATTGAGGCCTATCAAAAAAGTTCTAAAAAGTATTGTATATCAAGAAAATATGCTGGTGGCCTTATAAGTACATATCTGACCTTGAGCTTGGATTTCAAGGTCAAACTAAGGCCAACTTGATAATTTTAAATGGATCGCCTTATTTTTATGGCAGCAGTTGATAGAGCGCCAAATTTTACGTCTGAATATGTCGTCAAAAATGTTTTCCGAAAAGTTTTAAATAAAAGTTGTCAACAAGCCAATGTGTGGTGGTGACCATGGATTTGACCTTAACTTTAAGTTGCAAGGTCAATTAGAAGATATTAATTGGAATAACCATTTTTTAGGCCAGCAATCGGTAGAGCGACAAATTTTACGTCCAAATATGGTATCAGAACATTTTTCCTGTATGTCGTTGCATGTTATTTGGAAGTCAGATTTATTTTCAATATTTTTGAAGAAAAATTTATATGATTTTGAATGTAAAATTAGATGATGACCTTGGATTTGACTAAATGGCTGATCAGATATCAATCTCCAGAATAGTCCTATCATCAAATCTTAATTTCTAATAATGTGTGACATTTCAAAGTTGTCAAGATCATACTAATAGTTTTAGATGAATACGTCTATTAAACTTCGCTGATTTTATATCAATTATTTTTTGTGAAAATGGTTTGCTCTTCAAATGATTACCAAGGACATCCTGGAGAAATTCTTTGATCCCAGGCACAGTATACTAATCAATCAGTAGGGAAAGTTACGTTTCCCGCGTCTTCCATATTTCCACCATTTTGTTAGCGACTGACAGTTATTACGATTTCCGTACTCATATTTTCATCCATAAATCTAGTATGTTTTCATTATTGTATATGTAACTAAGCTCACTTAAACCTTCTTATATCTCAGCTTTATTCATTAAAAACCTTATTTTATGATGTTGGTCGAGTTCAGTTTAGTTATCTTGTTCTTGTGTATTTTATTAGTGATTATTTATTTATAAGTAATACTATACCCAGTAAATAGTTAATAATGAAATAAAAATTATAGTAAACTTACATTTTAAAATATGTTTAGAAAATAAATACGCTTTCGTAAGTTTTTGAACAAAATTTATAAAATTCAGACCGATATAATCTAATCTAAATTATTTCTGCTGGAATTCAAATAACTAATCCTGTATTTAACCAAAAAATGTAAACTTCTCTTAATAAAAAAAAACTCAATTTACGTATAACACTACTACATAGCTAACAATCTCTTTATTACCTCGGATTATAATAATTAATCAGAAATTAATGTATAATAATTAAAAGTATTAAAACCAGAAAAAAGAACAGGTTAGGTTTACTATACTACTAGAGGTAGCATGCCAATGCGAAAAGTGTGGCTGAGAGACAGACAGTATCTCAGATATGCTGTCTCACTCTAGCACGCCGCGATTGGTTGAAGCATTCATTTCCAACCAATCGTGACGTGCTAGAGTGAGATAGGATATACTGATGTACTGTCTGTTTCTCTCGCACACTCAGCATGTTTTCTCAATGGCATGCCTCTAGTAGTATATGCTCATATTCTTAGCGACTTTTCCTAGGGTGGGGGTACTTAAAAATTGCCATACGGAATTCATTCATAAATCATTTAAGATTCCCTACTGATTCATTAGTATACTGTGATTCCAGGTTAACATAACATAGAATCGGTTGCTGGCATAAAAATAGCTTTTTTATATTAAGTTACCTTTAGTTTGACTTTGCAACTTGTAAAGGTCAAACCCAAGGTCACTATTTAATATGTCATTCAAACTTCTAGAAATATTGCTTGGAACAATTTTGTAGAGAAAAATGATGCAAAATGCAAGGACATATGGGAATCAGCCAGTACACCAGCTTTTGAAGCCATTAAAAGCTATATATCTTCTTATAGATTTCTGAGGAATATGTTGCGATTTCTACTCCCTATTTCGTCAATTTTAACAATGTTTTAAGGCAATTTTCGACAAAAATATTGTTTGATACACAATTGCGAACTCACTTTTGCATTCTTGCTGGGACTCTCACGAAACTCTCTATTCTTGAATAACAAAGCTCAATTCGTTTAACGCGATTGCCAATTGCATCTGTAAACATCATTAAATAAGTCAATAAACCATAAACGGCAAACTACACTGGCTTGTAGACAAAAGACGGCTCTGATAAGAGATCCATCTTACAATCAGATATATGTTTAGTAGTCGATGAAGACAGCGTTGCTCTTCCGATTACACATTCAGTCTCAGTAGGTACATAATTGGTAAAGAGCTGAAGATGGTATCGTTGTTAAAATACCCACCGACTATAACAGATTAACTTAATCTAATAAGCGGGACCCCCGCACTGTGATGAATCGTAACGCCTGTCTGGGAACGATACTATTTTAGCAGACCTATTATCTTTTTTTACAAATCGGTCACAATTATTTATTAAATTCAATTTCGTCGGTAAAAAACGCCGGTAAGCATTAACGGCGCTCGATAAATTATGTATGGCTTAAGCGGTGACTACCTATGTAGAACATATAAAAAATTCTTTTAATATACAACATCACCATTACAATAAATATTAGTCGTGTTCAACATGTTATTGTAATATGTTACCATTAGTATCTCTTCTTTGTTTATTGTAAACATAATTTATTAAATAAGTTCGGAGTGTTACCCCCACCACTATAAAAGATTATAAGCTTGACATATTATATCCTCTATACGAGCTCTGTTTCATAAACTTTGTACATGTTGACTGTATAAAAGCTGAAAGTTCTATTCAAGTTATGCACGAAATTTAGAATCAACTATTTTATTAAAAGTTACTTTGTGGCATAGTTTTCCTTCTTTGTTTTTTTTTTGTTATTTATTAGATATTTTGTTACCTGTGAATAAAATTGAAACTATCAATGAAATAAAGCCTTGCACCAAAAGAATCAGTCAAGCGTTATTTTAACAGTTTTGCCTAACCAAAAGTCTCACACTGAAAAAAGCAGTACAAAATACAAAATGCACATCACTATACATCACGCACTTCAAACAGTTGTTGATATTTCAAAAATCGATCAATATAATGTGATAATTATTCGATTATTCCTTATTTCATATGTTAGTATTGCAAATTCACATGAGATTCAGCTAAAATTAAAAAAAATACCCTTAAAATAAAATTGAAAGGAACCCGATTATCTTGTGGAACAGTGAAAGATCTGTTGCTAATTACTCTGTGAACTTGGATCCTTGTTGGCTACAAGGATATAATAAGTAAATAATAAGAGAATGAACATCATATCATAACTCTAACTATGGAAAAATTTAAATTCAAATTTGTATAATTAAAAACGAAGTCATAGTTAGTCCGAAGATTAAAATAGATTGTTTTTCGGAACGTCAATATTGCGTGTGCACTATTTTTACGTTCAGAATTGGCAAGAAACAAGCACATAAAGGTAGCTCTGAAACTCAGCGATGTAGTGGGTTATTTTGATACTTAAAATTGTATGTATAAGGGTGCCACTATATCTATTAAAAACTAGACATAGATACATTTATCCGGTAGATGCTACTTTGCATTTTTAGAAAAGAACAGTCAAATAAAAGAAAGTACATCTAAAAAACAATTTAATACAGGATGTTTAAAAAAATTTACTTTTACAACATTTTGAACAGGAATAAACATGAAAGTTCAACTGATCTTGACAATTTAAGAATCTGATCAAGGGCAATGTTAGATAAGAGTTTTACGTAACTCAAGCGGTGGTGTGGATCCTGAAGATGTGGTAGTGTCAAATGGAGGTTGCGTTAATAGACTGCATTCTCCAGTGAGAGAGAAGATTTCTTTAATAAACAAAAAAATTAAGTGAAAGTAATTCTAAGAGATGGGAGGTGCTGTTTAAAAAATATAATAGAGATCACTAGATTCCTGATAAGTAGATGTGTTTAGGTTAAGATAATATTGACCAAAAATTCAAAATTTAAAATTTATTTAGGTTTATTCAGCAAATTAATAGAGTAACTGGATTGGTGAAATAACTAATTTGGTTGCTATAGGATATGAGCATATTTATATTTAACAAAAAGATGAAGACAATCTATAGCTCCCTTCTCATTCCATCGACAGAATACCATGCAACCACTCCATAAAAATCACTCACAATCAGTACCATTTGCCAGGGGTGAGTTCAGGACTGATTTCATACAAATCAGTAAAAAGTTTTTGTTCGGCTTCACACCAAAGTTAAGGAAATAATCGGCAGAAAAATATTCTATACTATTCTCGAAAATTAACATTCCTTTATGAATGCAAAATGCTAACTAATTAGCCAAAAACTCAAAAGATACACACAGAAGAATTGCTAATTTTCAACACGTGGTGTGAATAGATTATTCACTTTACACCAACGAAGGCACCGACTTTTCGTAACACCACCCTAAGCTTTACAGCGAATGTGAAGTTTCTTGGATTCACACTGGATGCAAAGCTAACATGGAATCTTCACTTGGAGAGAAGAATAAAAAATGCGTACATATCCTATGAGCAGTGCCGCAGGACCGTTGGTAAAACCTGGGGGATGAAACCAAAGGTAATAATGTGGATATACACTGCCATACTGAGACCAATGTAGGCCTACGGAGCTGTTGCCTGGTGGATAAACACCCCAACAGAAATCTCAGCCAGGTGCAAATAATAGCTTGCCTGATCGTCACAGGAGCTATATGAACAACACCAACGTTAGCAATGGAGGTGATACTATGTTTGCCAACATAAGATACTTATGTAAAAGACAACTATGCTTCGCTTCAAGAATGTTGATGTTAAAGCGAATGTAGGATGTGGAGACGTCAGGTGTTGCCTATAGAATGAGGTCAGAGAAAGATGCCTCTTCTGCAGACAGACACTGACAGCATTTCTCCTCAGTTTGTGTTTGACAAACCTTAAACAGTACTCATCAAAAATGAGGAGGAGACCGCCAGTAAGGGCGTAATTAACATCTTCACTGTCGGATCAAAAAGAAAAGAAGATACAGAATGTGGGATCTATTCTAGATCCCTACACATCCGATATCAGTGGGCTATGGATGTACATGCCACCGTGATACAAGCGGAACTGGCGGGTATAACCATAGCTGCTAAAGAAATTGCCCGCAAGCAGATAACGGGCAAAAGTAATAGAATCACACAGATAATAGACAATCAGTCTAATCTTGCATAATCGGAAGATAATATCCAGATCGGTATGGGAATGCCACCAAGCGCTGGTGGTGTCGTCAGTTACCATCTGTATGCCGAGTTAAGGGACACGACGGTGCAATGGCAATAAAGAAGCTGACAAGTTAGCTAGGAGGGTATCAGGTCTTACTATCTTTGGACCAGGTCTCTCCAGTGCACTCTCATTGTCAGCACTTTTTAAAATGATTAAGACACACACAAAGAGTTTAGAACATGGTGGGATGAAATAAACAGCTGTGGATTTTCTAAGAAATTCATAGGACACTCCAGCCAAGACACAGCCAAAAAGTACCTGGCTATGTCCAGGGTAAGCCGTCACCTGGTGACGGGTATTCAGTTGGCTAAGGAAACACCTCTACAATATGAGGAAGTGCGATACACCTCTCTGTAGAGGTTGTGAGCAGGAAGACGAGACAGTTTTTCATGTATTCTGCGAGTGCACTAGTGTCTCGTAAACCAGAAAATCCGTGCTAGGAGAACGGTGATCTTCTATGGCCTACATCAGAGAGATCCCCCTGAGCAACGTCATCACCTTTTTCTGCTTGATAGGTTGGTTGACGGTCCAGGAGAGCTGACCTCGCTGGGAGGATACAAAAGGGGTCCAATGTGATCTAAGTGCTGTAACTCAGTATACTGAATTACTCTCCACATTTCAGAATCCAGAATACACTAAAGAAAAACGTCTAAATCAATTTTAACAGAGCTATTAAATAAAAATTTAGCTAGTAAAAAGACACAGTTACTTACAGTTTAATAATTTTCTATCGAGAAAGCATGTACTTCTCACGTCTCGAATACCATTGAGATGAAAGCAATGCTGAAAGGGAAAGAAGAAAGAACGTTTTTAGTTTGTCGGAGGTATTTATAGTTTCGCGTAGAGGCGCTTTGAATCGTAGAAAGACGTATTCGTTTTTTAGTATAGTTTGGCTGGCATTACTATTAGTTTTTAGAATTAAGTGAAATTGAGAATAAAATCGATGTTATATAGGAATTTAATTAAAATGTAAAGAAATTAATTAAAATTTCGTTACAAGTGCTCGATAAATAGTAATGTGTATTTTGTATTTCTCTGTTTTTTTTTAATGTGAGATCTTTTGTTAGGCAAAGCTATTAAAGAAAATCCTTGAATTTTCCCTTTTGGGGCAAGGGTTTATTTAATTTTTTAAATTTTGTTCACAGGCGACGAAAACCCTAAAAATAAAGAAAATTACAGTTTTCCGTTATGTATGGGTGTCCTAATTAGATGCATAAAAACGAAAACTACTTTCAATTTTGTTTGTTTTTTTTTCTATATCTTCTTTACTTAGAAGAGTTTTTGGGATAGCCAAACAACTTTCACATAAAACAACGAGATCGTTATGAATACATTTTTTTTGGTTCTTGACAAAAATGGATTTTAATTTTATGCCTTAGTTGATATTCTAATTTAACCAAACTTCACGATTTTGCTATATTATTGTCCCAATTAAATATGTTTTGAGATTTAAACTAAGTTCATAGCTGATGGCTACTGTAAAAAATTGAAATTTATTTTATTTTCTAGAATGAAGCATTTTGCCGTCATACTCTGAGCATACGTTTTTAAATTAAATAAAGTGGTTATTCAGAGAACATCTACGTTTTCTCAAAACCTCTATAAGCAAAAAAATATGGACAAAACAAATGATTCATATGAAGTATTTCAACAGCTTATACAGCTCCCCAACTGTCTTGGCGGGAACGGTTAGCGTCGATTTCCTCGCGCAGCGTTTATGCCCCGCGTTCCAGCGGAAAAGACGGCTTTGGCGTTCGTTCAGGCGAGTAACGACAACGGGTAGTAAGAATTGCAATCATAGGCGTGGGTATAATTTCGTTGATTTATTTTTATTTTATATAATAATGAAAATGAAGATACCTTATTTGAACAATTGCAAATGCCAAACGATAACTTTGTTGAGCTCAGTTGTAACATTGAAAAGATATTTCAAGATAATTTTGAACAATTATCCACAAAAAATAACATTTGTAGCACATTTCTTGAATTAATTAAAAGACTACCTTTTAGTCATCCGTGTCATTCTTTTCCGAAAGAATTTGTACTTAGGTTATATTTATAATTTATTACACGTTATAAACTACAAACCAACATTTTAGGAAAAAATCAAACTTATAATAATGGAGAAATCTGTAATGATTATATTTTTAATACTATATATTATGTTATTATATTTTTTTGTATATTATATTGTAGGTATGTGTTATAATATGTATTAGTCCAGGCTATCGTTGCTCCCGCTAGGAACATGATTCTCATTCGATTTTTTTTCATAATCTTACTAAAAAAATGACCCTTGAAACATATCCGCATGTTGCCAGACGTAACTAATGGTCAAAAATTGTTTAAACAATTTTTTTAAACAAATTCGTAATTTTCGATTTTGTTCGCTTTTTTATAGGCTTTTTGGGATATCCTGAACAAAAAAGTTCATATGCAGTTTTTCTCTAAAATCTACCGTTTTCGAGATATTAACGATTTTTTGTTCGAAAAAAAACGCGATTTTAACCATTTTCTTCTCTAAGGATTACGTCAGTAAACAGGAGATTACAACAAGGAATTTTAATTACTCTTCAAGTTTTCTTTTAATAATCCGTATTAACTCCAAGTACAAAACCTATTACCTATCTAAAATATTCTACTACTTTTAATGTCATACCACGTAATATTCTAATTCAAATTTCATATTATTAAAATTACCTACTACGGTAGTGTCAGGTAGAAACTAAATATTTTATTTCAATAATAAAAATTCTTTTAATCCAGCCCCGACTATTCCGCTTAATCTGAGAGAGTTAGCACGGTTCCGTCTCGCTTGGTTCTCGACGGCCACATCAAAGGCGCCGACACGGACTCTTCGAGCTGTATATTATTAAGCTGTGGTATTTCTAGCGACCTCTATATTTTAGGTAAAGAAATAAGCTCATATTTAAATTCGTCTATCCCAAATACTTTCTTAAATTAGTTAAAAAAAATGAAAAAATAAATGTCTCTCTGTACCGATTCTTAAAATACTGTTTTTACTGACTTTATTGACCAGTTTCCAACTCTGAAGTTACACTATTTTTGACACTCTGTGATATTGTGCAATTTTAACATCTAGTACGGCATGTGATAGTAAAGCGATAGTAAAGTAACTTTCCATGCTGCGCAATTACCACACAAAATCAGCAACAAATTCATAATAATGATTTACGGACTACAGCAACTTCTGGCGCACACCAGAGCAGTAACTTGCACAGCTAATATCCTGGAAACAATTTGTTGATACAGCCAACAGTTTGTTGCAAAAATTTATGGCATAGGTGGCGCTAATTAGCAAGCCGTTTCTTTCACAGCTTGCCAACGCGAGAGACACTTTATTGCTTACGACCGCGTCATCTTTCTGCTCCGGAGATATGCAAATATTATAATGAATTTAATTGCCTCAGCCCGGTACACCTCCGTAGATAAGCGCTAGATAACGGGCTGTAAGTTAGCGCCAACATTAAAAATGCTGATAAGTTAGGTTACATCATAATTTTCGTGTTGTACCAATCATCGGCGAGACGGAGATAACGCGCGGAGCTGTCGGTGTGTGTGGCAGTGCTTTATGGACATCCAGAGTGCCATGATTTAAGGCTGCGAACGTTTTATGTTCGGCCCACGCGTACCATCTTCGCGGCCTTATTTATGGGCAGCTTCGGTTGTTTTAAAATTGTCAAGTCTGGGGCCGGCTCATTCCGGCCATCACCGTAAGTCTCGCTCTTTTTGGACCCTTTTTCATATTCGCCAGAAAATAATTGCGGGTGTAACCGGATACGAGGAGTTTTGGCAGGCCCTAGGATAAACGTTAATGGATCATTAATGGGATATATTATGATTATCTACATTAAAAAAAAATTACAATATATTCTATTTCACTTTTCATGGAGTCACCTATACAGGGTGGGCCACCAGTAACGCCTCGGTGGCTAGGGACCAAACGGCAAATGTTATAGAAGCCTGTTTAAGTGGGTACGTGTAGTTTGATTACGGCTACATTTTAAAAAATATTTTGAAATATACAGGGTGTCCAGGGAAAACGTACACTGCCGGCCCTTTGAAAGTGGACGATTTATTTTTCTAATGTGATGTGGTCTACTTCTTATTATGACAAGTTTTTGTATGTCAGTGTAATTAGTAATTTGCTTGGTAATTCAAGATGCCGCGTTTAACGGAACTAGAAAAAGTGAGAGCTATAACTTTACTTCAGAATGATTGGTCATTGCGGATGATCTGCATGTATGCAAGAACAGCATATTTAAACTCAAAGAAAAATGGATTGCGGAGGGTCACGTACGTTATGTTCACGGAGGTGGGCGTCGAAAGGTAAGCCCTAAGAATAAATCCTTTTGACATGGCAGTAGCGGCTTTCTTTGGGACGAATTTTCCTGGATCAGTGCGAACTGCAAGGAAGCGGGTGAAAGATTCGGAACTGAAGAATTATGTGGCCGCAAATACAGTTGCTTTGACTCCCCAGTATAGAGAACAGAGGTTAGAGTTTGCAAGACAATCTCTAGGAAGCCCAGACAACTTCTGGGAGAATATTATATTTTCGGACGAAAAAAGTTTTCAGTCTTGCTCCGATGCTTCTGTCCGTGTCTACCCACCAGAGATTATGAGGTATTCGGAGCCTTATGTGAAACCCACACAGCGCAGCGATAAATTCTCCATTAACGTTTGGACTTGGATAAACTGCCAAAGTCCTGATGCTTGTTGTGACCATGCTGTATCCTCAGAATTTCACTTTCAAGCAGGATAATTGTGCAATTCACACCTCAAGAGTTGCGTCAGAATGGTTCATTGATAACAACGATCGATGTTTTACCTTGGCCCTCAAAGCCCTGGGGATATATGGTGAAAAAAATTTACGACAAAAACTTCCGTCCAGTTAACGTCGAAGAACTCTAAGAGGCAATTGAAAACGCATGGGATAACACATCACTGGGATTATAACAAGAACATTAATTTTATCAATGCCATGTAGATTGCAGTGTTATAGACAAAAATGGTGTTTGGACAAAATACTAACTTTACGAATCGCGTTTTTTTTTTTTTTTGACGACGAAAAGTGTTTCATTTTTAGAACTCATTGACGGCGAATGAATAGCCGTTAGAATGTATAATATATTTCAGTATTGGAAAAATAAATAATTTGCTACCTAATTTGGATTTGTTTTGCTCACTAGAACTAGTATGATAGACATACATTCAATTTGACATAATGACAGCCAATTATAGACAATTTGCTTATAAGAGTCGTCCACTTTCAAAGGACCGGCACTGTACCATATCAGAATTATGTTTTTTTCAAATGGACAGGGTGTTCCATTTTACTGCATTTTTGAAAGCCACGTAAAAAAAGGTGAACTTTATGAAAGGTTCTACATAAAAAGCAGGCTTAGCTTAGAAATTTAATATTAGCAATAAAAAAATAATGTTAAGGAAGCAGCTTCGGAGAGTGTATTTTAGATCCTTGATGTTATAAATTATTATATTTGTCGTCACTTAGTATTGTACAGGGTATTCAAAAAACTGCTAAATACTTCTCTCAACTTTAAACAGCAATAACTTGGTTATTTTAAATGGGACACCCAGTACATTTTTACTGTTAATACAATATTCTGATTAGTATCCTTAGCAACCTCTCTTTACCAAATTTGAATAAACTATTTTTAAAATTGCTCGAGATAAGAGTATCCAAAAGGATTTTTTATTTATTGCGAGAATCTGACTTACTGTTAGTATTTAAATTAGTCGATCGTCGATAATACTACAACTAAAAACATTACTCTTGCAGAAATGAGTGAAAGATAAAGCCCAAAACTGGTGGCATAAAGCAAGAAGCAAACCAAAAAGTTCGTTAAAGAACCAATGGAGGAGTTGACGAGGCATCTGATAAATAAAAGTTGCAGGTTAATAAGGATAAGATTTAGAAAACATCTGAGTTATAATAATCTAGTATGAAATAAGTTCTACCAAATAGAAAAAGAGACTGTGTAACTTGTATTGTGGGACTACCTAGTAACGATACGTTATCTACTCTTCGGAAGAGAATCAGAAGTTACACGCCAGAAGGAGCTAATATCAAAGCTGTGCCTCCTAATTACAATGTTAACGTTAGATGAGAAACTTTAAATTCAGAAAAAATAGTCCTAAGCATCGTAGTGAAAAAGTAGGTGTACACTTTAGAACAGCCCAAGTATTTAAAATTCAGGAAGAGAAAGATTTAGTAAGTTTATATATTGAAAAAGTTTCTTTTCCAAGCTTGTTTATCCTACTTTAGATCAAGAAAAGAGTGGAACAATGATAAGAGACGCTGAAGTCGGCAATTCCAAGCTGTTGTAGAAGACTTGCATCTAATAAGGCGTAGTTTTCCCTAATGACTAGAAACGTCCTCAAACTGTTCTACTAATAATATATATATA